>NC_038254.2:19246672-19599050 GCF_000004515.6 Glycine max
TTAAAAGTTGCTAAACTGATAAAGAATTATTGAGTCCCATGGCCCACCTCAGTTGGGTCATCATGAGGTGTAATGGGTGCATCCTGGTGCTAGTCACTTTAAAAGTTGTGACTCTTTTGAAAACTAGTCACTTTAAAGGTTGCAACTTTTGAAAAATCTTCAGAAACTAGTCATTTTAAGAATTGTGACTTTTGGTAATTTAATTTTCAAAATAAGTCACTGGTAATCGATTACCATCATAGTGTAATTAATTACACATCAACAGATGTGACTCTTCATGTTTAAATTTGAAAATCAAAATGTTTAGAAACACTGGTAATCAATTACAAGTATTATGTAATCGATTACACAAGTTTGAAATGATTTGAAAAAGTTTTATCACAAGTTGTGACTCTTGAAATTTGAAATCTAACATTTTAAAACATTGGTAATCGATTACTGCTTTGTAAATCAGTTTGAAAAGAATGTTGGCTATTGGTAATCGATTCCTGTCTTCGGGTAATCGATTACCAAAGAGTAAAACTCTTGGTAAAAGATTTTTCTTTGAAAAATTCTGTTGAAAAAAATTGTGCTATTCAATATTTTGAAAAACTCTTTTAATACTTATCTTAATTGAGTCTTCTCTTGATTCTTTACTTGAATCTTGAATCTTGATTGAACGACTCTTTGATTCTTGAAACTTGCTTTGATTGAATGACTCTTTGATTCTTTTTTTTTTGGAATAAGGAATATATATTGCCAAAAAAAAGAACATTACAAAACAAGCCAATCCAAGATCCAGGTCCAAACTGACAAGTCAAAGGCAAGCAAGACTAAATATTCATACTACAGTACATCATGAGTTTTCTATTGGTTTCTACTCTTCTAAGAATCACATTTTTTATGGTGTCATATTGAAGCTCCTCTTTCCTACCATCTTGAAATATGATCCAGTTTCTCACACACCAAATCATATACGTCGTTTCAGCCACTGCCATCTTCAACAAACTTCTTTTACAGCCTTTACCTTTCGTGTTTTGCACAATCCACTTCAGCTCCTCATCCCACATAGCAGGAGTATGGTTAAAACCAATCCAATTCAATATTTTCTCCCAAACTGGTTTAATATCACTGCAGTTAAACAACAAGTGTTGACAAGTTTCCGGCATTTTGTAGAAAACACATAGCCCATCAGTTGCCATACCAAATCTATTCATTCTATCTTTAGTTAACAGGCGCTTATTAGAGTAGGGTAAGGTCTAAAAACCCCTTTCTTGGGCATCTTCCCATGAGGGAACATGGTTCCTCACCAACTCAATGAGTGTTGCTACAAGTATAGAAAAATATGGGACAAACCTTTTGTAAAAGTTTGTTAAGTCATGGAAGCCCCAAATTTCCCTTATACTTGGTGGAGTGGCCACTCAGGAATGATCTTTATTCTCTTAGGGTCCATGGGAACCTCTTGATCACTATTTAAAAAATTAAGGAAAGTAATGCAATAAAACATACCTTTTTCTATATTTTCATGTTGATTACTCCTACCAAAAAGTACAACAAACCTAAGGTGTCCCATATGAGCCCCTAGGTTTGTATTGAAACCAAAATTAAGAGCAAATCTACCTAATGAGCCCCTATGTATGCGAATCATAAAGATGTTGGGTGCATGGGTGATTTTACAAGAGAGGATTGTACCACTCAACACATTCATCATACCACCTATCTTAGGGATTTGGTGCCTAATAATACCTATTTTAGGCACCAACAAAGCACAAGGATTTAAGCTCTTATGAACCAAACCCTCATCCAACAACTCCTTTACTTGAGGAATAACCTCAAGATCAAGAGGTATGGCAATGCTAACAAGTGTCCTTTTACAAAAGAGAAGATGTGGAGGTTGTCTAAGAAGGGAAGTTTCTTTAATGTTTGCCTTTATTGCAAAATGACTTTCCATCTTAGCTTACCTCTTGGAGGACTCACACTCCTCCTTAACCATTAAAGGTTGTTCTTTTTTTCTTTTTCTATTGTTTTCCTCATCCCATTTGAGTTTTATTCATACTTGATCCTTAGCTACCTGTGAAGGTGTTTGAGGATGCAACCCAAATTTAGTGTCAAGATAGGTGAGGGTAATCTCATTAGTTAGGCCATTGTAAATGATCTTCCTATCAAATTGCCATGAACTTCCTAAGAGAATATGCCCTACCCTACCTCCATGAGAACTATATCACAATTAATTTCATCCTTATATATCCTAACAGAGAAAGGTACCTTCACTTGTTGGTTAACTATCATTTCCCCTTGCTCATTGAGCCATTGGAGTTTATAAGGTTTTGGGTGGGGAATGATAGTGAGGTTCAACTTGGAAACTAATCTTGTGCTACAATAATTGCAACAAGATCCACTATCCACGATGAGAGAATAAGTTTTATCTGAAATTTTGCATCTTGTATGAAAGATGTTCTCTCTTTGGGATTGGGATAGATCACAAGATTGGCCTCCAAGGAGCCTTCTAACCATTAGGAGGTCGCCTTCTTCATGGGGCTAGACTTCCTCACTAGACTCTTCACCCCTTACTTCATCTTCACTTCCACTAGAGGAAGGGGAAGAAGTAGTCTCATCTTGACTACTATAAATGTCTTGACCCCTCATAATCATGGTTTTCTTTGTGGGGCATTGAGAGGTAATGTGACCTCTCCCAAGACATTTAAAACATTTAATGTTGCTAGTCCTTGCTTGGAAACTAGTTTGAGGGGTGGATTTCTCTATGGTCTTACCCTTATCTTCCTTAGATTTTGAAGGTGCAGCCCCTAAAATTCCTTGGGCTTGGTCCTTCCTTGGATAAGTGTGAAAGCCATAAGATTTTGAAGAAGGCTTTCTTTTAAGTTGTTGCTCCACTCTTATACAAAGTTGGACTAGCTCATCTAGGTCCCTATATGGAAGGAGTTCAACCTTGTCCCTTACTTCCTGATGGAAGCATGCTTGAGAAGCTTCTATGGAGGTTGGATCTTTGAGCTTCACTAAGGTCCTTCAATGGTGATTTTCAGCCATGGAGTCACAGCAGAAGATAAAGGAAAAGAGGAGAGAGGAGGTGCCATCCACTAGGGAATAAGCCATGGAAGGAGAAGCTTCACCACCAAGAGAGTGCCTTGGATAAGAAGCTTAGAGAGGAAACTTCAATGGAGGAAGATAATGAGAGAGAGAGAAAGTGGCATGAAAAATTGAAGGAAGAAAGGGAGAGAGGTTGAACTTTGAAGTGTGTCTCACAAGAATCTCATTCATCAAAGTTGTGACAAGTGTTACACATGCTTCTATTTATAGCCTAGGTCACTAACTAAATGAAATTCACTTGTCTTTCATTTTATGTGAAACTAAGAAGAATATTCCAAGGATATGTCAAAGGCATCTTAGCATATTCCAAGAATATGCCAAAGGCATCTTAATATATTCTCTTTAGATGTCACAAGAATAAAAGGTGTGACTCTAGCACATGGAAAAGGAATATGTCACAAGAATATTCTAAAGGAATATAGGAAGAATATGTCAAAGGCATCTTAGCATATTCCTTGAGAAGCTAGAAGGGGGGGGGGGGGGGACTACACACACCTCCAATAGCTAAGCTTACCCCCATGTCAAAATGCATGAAAATACAAAAAAAGTCCCTACTATAAAGACTACTACAAATGCCCTGAAATACAAGGCTAAAACCCTATACTACTAAGGTACCCTTAACTCATAGGGTAGGGTGTTCTTAATTTGTAAGGTATCCTATAAACCTAAAATGACCCAAATAAAAGACCCAAAAGAAGGAAAACATATTCTAATATTTACAAAGAAAAGTGGGCTCATACTTAGCCCATGGGCCCAAAATCTACCCTATGGCTCGTGAGAACCCTAAGGCCTTCTCCTGCATCTCTAGCCCAATCTTCTTGGAGTCTTCTATCCAATGCCCTTGTGGGGTAGGATTGCATCACTTCCATACTAAGCCCACTAAGGAACGTAGTTATGCTTGTTCTTTCCTCCTCCCTAAGTTCATCTCTTAAAAGAAGTAGTTCCATTTGTTGTCTATATTCTTCAACACTCATACTCCCTTGTCTAAGCCTTTGGAGCTTGTCCATAAGCTCCCTTTCATAGTAAGAGGGAATGTGCCTCTTCCTAAGGGCACTCTTAAGATCATTCCAATACTCTAATAGGGATCCCTATGAATCCTTCTTTCCCTAACAAGGGAAGTCCACCAATAGAGGGCATACCCTTGAAAGCTAAGGGTAGCCAATGGAACTTTTCTCTCTTCACTAATATGATGGCAAGCGAAGAGTTGTTCAACCTTCATTTTCCAATCTAAGTAGGCCTCAACATTATCCTTTCCATGAAAATATGGAAGGCTAATGCTAACCTCTTGAGGCCTTCTATCCTTTTCTCTTCTTTGGGAGTGATGTTTAGTATGTGACCTATGCCACCCTCCATAATAGTCACTAAGTTATTCACTTAAACTGTTGCAAGAGTCATGAATACTATAGGAGGTATATTTTTATCTTTTCATTTCTTTCATTATTATTCTTCTTTCTTCCTCTCTTATTTTCTCTCTTTCACATTGACTTATTTCTTCCACTCTTTTTTTTCCTTTTTCTTTTCTTTCTTGTTTTTCTTTCCACAATTTAAAGGATCTCATCTCATCTAATATCCTATACAAGGGGTCCTTAAGAGTATAACCCTCACCATTAACACTAAATGAAGAATGAAGACTTATGTTGGTTCCTAAGTTATGGTTATTTCTTGTTGGGGGTTTGGAAACAAAAGGAAAGAGAAACTATGGTTGAAACTAACCAAAATAAACACTAAAAGAGGTGTGAAAGATAAGGTAAAAACTAATTGGTAAAAAGCAAGCTATCTAGGCGGTTTGACAATGGAAGGTAAAGGAAATTTAAAGCAAGCTAGACGGTTTCCTATGTGAAGGCTTGGATGACCCTCTAGAGGTCCCAACTGGCTCTTCACTTAGTCTACACGGTTTACACTAAGCTATTACACACAAATAGAGGTTTGGGTGGTCTCTTGGAGACTCCCTATACACCCCTGAAGAATGTCCAAATACAAGGAATTGCAATAGAAAAAAAATTTAGCACTCAATTGTTCTATTACAACAGATTTAACAAAGCAATTAAGGTCTTCAAATTTGTCTTCAATGCTTGTTTGTTTTCTCAAGTGTTTAACTCAAAATTTGGTGAGACTTTGGTTTCTTCAAATCCAATGGTGCTCCTAGGATGGTTAACCTCCAAGACTCAAAATCTTCCTTTAAGCAATGTACCAATTTCCTCTTCCAATCATTATTGTAGGCAACACTTAAACACAAAAAAAAAAAAAAGAAGACAAGCAAGAAACCAAAAGATGAAATGAAAGATAAAACAAAAAGGAAATTTAACATGACATTAATTCAATGAGATTCAAGGAAAAATAAAGCAAAAAAATAGCACCAGAGGCCAAGGTGGATCACAAAGGAAGTCCTAGAATGGCACTAGATTAGATTAACAAAATAAAAACAAGATTCAAAGAAAAATTCTAGTTATGTCATTTTGGAAACACATCTAAAAGATGAACAACTCCAAAAAGTCAAATAGGCTTGTAAATCAACTCAAAATAATGAACAATTTTCAAGCAAATCAAGCATACATATTTTTTTGTTGTTCTAGACGTGTATTTTGACGTTAATCTTTGTCACCTTTTCTTGCTCATTTCTCTTTTTTCTTGTTCATTCTTTTTCCATTTTTTTCATCCAGATGTTTGTTTTATCTAGTTAAAATTTCATCTCAAAAATCGAGGTATTCAAGCCATAGCTTAGTTAAGAAGACAATGTGTCAGAACGGACAACAACCAAAATTTCAACCTAGAAATCAAGAATAGTGTTTATGTTGCTTAAGGCTAGGATAAATACAATTTGTGTTTTCTTATGCTCAATTGTCTTGGATAACACAATTCAAGAGAGCTTAAGACTTATTTTGATTCGTAAATCCAGCCACAACTCAACACTACGACTCAATTTCTTCATAGGCATCATATAGGAAACTTAGAAAACAAAAAAAAGTTTCAACAATAAGACTACTTCTAGGAATTGATTTAGAACATGTTATGAACTAAATAACATGCATGAATTAGACTCAAAATTCAAATGATAGGATAAGAATTGAAAGAATACATGAACAAGTGTATCTAGAATTTAATCAACAAAATCAAAATTCAACACAAACTTAGAACATCATGTGAAAATTATTATGACTAAACATGACTCTAAGAGAACATGAATGAAGTGATTTACACTTAGATTTTTGTGTTTTCTTTTCTAATCAATATTTTGAATCAAAATTGAGATCTAAAGGTTCAGCACAAGAAGATTATGACTGAAAAAAGATAGAACCTAAAATCAACACAAAAACATGATTCAAGAGTAGATCTATAAATTTTGAACCATAAAAATGCAAGAACAAGTGTAGATCTAAGATTTAATCGATTTATTTTTTTGAATCTACTCTAAACAGCACCAAAACATAAGACAATGGAGGAGATACATGGAGAAGATGATGAAGAACAAGGAATTAAAGTGAATTGACCGAACAAAAAGATAGAGGAAGCAACAGAACATCACCTATAGGAAGATGCTCTCGATACCACATGATGTAGCTCCATGTAGAGCTTGTAGGCCTTGGATGTTCTTCATCAATGGAGTCCTTTGATTCTTGAAGATCAATGGAAATGGAATAGAGAAGGAGGAAAGGTGATTGGAGATGCCACTTCAAGGAGATGATGAATCAAGAACAAGCTCACCACAATAGGAAGCCATGGATAAGAGCTTGAAGGTAGGAGAAGATGGATGGAGGGAGAGGGAGAGAGGGGGGCACGAAATTTACACCTCAAATGAGGTTGGAACTTTGAAATCTAATTTCTCAAATGATCAAAGTTGAAAAAATTCACACACAAGGCCTTTGTTTATAGTCTAAAGTGTAACACAAAATTGGAGGGAAATTTGAATTTCTATTCAAATTTCACTTGAATTTGAATTTGAATTTGTGGAGCCAAATTTGGAGCCATAATTTCACTAATTATGATTAGTGAATTTCAGCTATGGATCAGCCCAATAATCCAAGATCAAGTCAAAGATTCTCCACTAAGTGTGCTTAGGTGTCATGAGGCATGTAAAACATGAAAGACATGCACAAAGTATGACTATATGATGTGACAATGGGGTGTAGTAAGCAAATGTTCACCTCCTCCTTAACTTGGTCCAAAATTTAATTGGGTTGGGCTTCTCCCAGTCCAATTAAATTTCTCTCCCAACACACACATCAAATCGTGCACTTAATGCATGTGAAACTACAAAACTATCCCTAATACAAAAACTAGTCTAGGTGTCCTAAAATACAAGGGCTGAAAAATCCTACATTACCAGGGTACCCTCCCTACACTATGGAGCCCTAAATACAATGCCCAAAAATAATGAAACTTTAATCTAATATATACAAAGATAAGTGGGCTCATTCGTAGCCTATGGGCCCAAAATCTACCCTAAGGCTCATGAGAACCCTAGGGCCTTCTCCTGCATCTTTGGCTTAATCTTCTTGGAATCTTCTATCCAATGCCCTTGGAAGGTAGGATTTGTAGAAGCAAGCTTCATGATGATGAACCAAGCAATTTTGATGATGCCAAAAGCTCAAGTGATTGATTCAAGACTTCAAGATCAAACATCAAGAATCCAATCCAAGATTCAAGATTCAAGAGAAGAACTCAAGAAGCAACAAGTCAAGACTTCATATAGGATAAGTATTAAAAGATTTTTTCAAAAACCAAATAGCACAGTTTTGTTTTACAAAAGAATTTTCTCAAATTTTCTAAAGTTACCAGAGTGATTACTCTCTGGTAATCGATTACCAGTGACCAGATTGGTTTTCAAAATGTTTTCAAATGATTTGTAACGTTTCAAAATGATTTTCAAATAGTGTAATCGATTACACTATATTAGTAATCGATTTCAAGTGAATCTGAACGTTGGAATTCAAATCCAATTATGAAGAGTCACAACTTTTCATAAAATACATTGTGTAATCGATTACCAGTGGATAGTTTTGAAGAAAAAGTTAAGAGTTATAACTCTTAACATGATTTTCTCAAAAGTCATAACACTTTCAATGGTTTTTTTTACCAGACATGAAGAGTCTATAAAAGCAAGACCTTGGCACGCATTTTACAAGAATCAAAAACACATATCTCTTTCAAATCTTTTCTGACCATTGTCCATTATTTTTCTTTGCAAAAACTCTTGCCAAAAAGCCTTCTAAACTTCGGTTTCAAAACTTTGTTTTTCTACAAGTGGAAATTCTGCAGAAAATAAAAGTGTGCTATCTTTTCTTTCTTCTCCCTCATGCCAAAAGATTCAAAGGACTAACCGCCTAAGAATTATTTTGATTCTTCCTCCTCCCTCTGAATAAAATATTTCAAAGGACTAACCGCCTGAGATATCTTTTGTTTCCCCTTACAAAGATTCAAGGGACTAACCGCCTAAGAATTCTTTGTCTTAACACATTGGAGCGTACATCCTTTGTGGTACAAGTAGAGCGTACATCTACTTGGGTTGTAATACTAAGAACAATAAAGGGTACATCTCTTGTGGATCAGTTCAAGTGGAGCGTACATCCACTTGGTGTTTCAAAGAGAACAAGGGAGGGTACATCCCTTGTGGATCTTTGCTTGTAAAGGATTTTACAAGGTTAAAGGAAATCTCAAGAAGCGGTGGTTGCTTAAGGATTGGATGTAGGCACGGGTTGTTGCCGAACCAGTATAAAAACTTGTGTTTGTTTCCTTCTTCCCTACACTCTTTAATTTCCGCTGTGCACTTTTTATTTACGCTTTACTTTTGTCTAAGTTATTGTTTCGATTCCTTACTTTCTCATAACTTAGTAGTAAAGCCAAATTGAATCTAGTAACATTAAGAAGGATAAGTGTTTTTGATTAGTCAAGACCCGTTCATAATTAATTCAACCCCCCCTTCTTTATTATTCCGAGGCCACTCGATCCAACAGGATTGCATCATAGGAGACACCCTCCATGTGGAATAGGACACCATTATGGGGATTAAGTAGTCAAATTTTTTGTATGATGAAAATATCATTCTCCAATTAACTTATGTTGAACTTTTCATGCTCCTTTAATTTTGCAATTTATTTGAGTAACCTCATGAGAAACAAAAATGACGATTGAACAACATCACATAAACACATCAAACAAATGCCAAATACATAATAAAAACTAACAAGTAATTAAAAGCAATACAACAACATATGTTAAATAGTTTATTCTAATTTCATGGAACTATTCAACTTCTGCTCCGTCTCCGTCCAAATTAGGTCCTTAGCGTGAGACAGTGATGGTGAAGTATGAACTTCAACTCTAAGTTCCATACATATTACACTTGGCATGTTTGTGAATGTATTAAACATGCACCAAACATCTTCTTCATCAGTAATTGGACATGTCCTATGCTCAACATGTCCATTCATTTCGTGTATAGGACAACGATAACAAATTGAAGTAATTGCAGATGAAACATCAGCATCTGTAATTGATTATTGTATTACGCTGGTTATGTCAACTAGCGTTGTCGTTGGATACAACAACATCAATCTTGTGTTGTCACTGGTGAAAACTATGTTTCCAGTTGAATTGCAGGTGATCTCACCATTGACATAAAGGAACACATAAATTGGGGCTGAACTCATTTTTTTTGCACTATTCTTGTTTAGCCCACTGACACATTGATGTAACTATGCAAAGTATAGGGTGATATCATGCAGTTAAATATAGAGGTAGGCGTGCTTTGGAAGCTAGAGGCATGATCATAAGACAGTCGTGCAAAGAGGTTTTGGAATCTTGAGGTGTTACAGTAAGGTTGTTATTTTAATGGAAATTGGAATCACAAGGCATGACAGTAACATAGTTTATTAATGGCCTTTGGAATCTCAAGGCTTCACATTCAGATAAAAGCCATGTGCAAGACAACCTCGCATGCCAAGTTTCATTGCATGTGATCACATAGTGAACAACTGCACACAACCGACGAACCCTATGGGATCGATTAAAGGTTTTTTTTTTAATAATGCGAGTCTCCGCAAATTATCAGTGCATGTGATTGAACAATGAATGCCTACACGCAACAGACAAAATCCCAATTAATTATGATTTGGACCCTTGAAACAATGTTTAAGTGTCCATGTAATGCATTTATTTAAAATTATGTGCAATACATTACTAATATACGTGACACATTTTTTCCTTAGTTTAAACGTCAAAGAATAGAAAAAAGTATATCGTGCACCAGTTCAATGGACAACCACCTCAAATTAGGAGAACAAAATTAAAAAACGATGATTTGGACCCTTGAAACAATGCTTAAGTGCCCATGTTATGAATTTTTTTTTAAATTATGTCCAGTACATTACTAATATTTGTGATACATTTTTTCCATAGTTTAAATGTTAAAGAATCCAAAAATAATATATATTGTGCACCAGTTCCATGGACAACAACCTCAAATTAGGAGAACAAAAAAACTATGATTTGGACCCTTACAACAATGCTTAAGTGACCATGTTATGCATTTTTTTTAAAATTATGTCCAATAAATTACTAATATCCGTGACACATTTTTTTCCATAGTTTAAACGTCAAAGAATCCAAAAAAATATATTGAGCACCAGTTCCATAGACAACCACCTCAAATTAGGAGAACAAAATTAAAAAAAAACTATGATTTAGACCCTTGCAACAATGCTTAAGTGGCCATGCTATGAATTTTTTTTAAAATTATGTCCAATACATTACTAATATCCATGACATAGTTTTTTTGTAATTTTAAACATCAAAGAATCCAAAAAAAAATATCAGGCACCAATTCCATGGACAACAACCTCAAATTAGGAGAACAAAATAAAAAAAACTATGATTTGGACCCTTGAAACAATGCTTAAATGCCCATGTTATGAATTTTTTTTTAAAATTATGTCCAATATATTACTAATATCCATGACACATTTTTTCCATAGTTTAAACATCAAAGAATACAAAAAAAAATATTGTGGACCAATTCCATGGACAACGACTTCAAATTAGGAGAACAAAATAAAAAAAACTGATTTGGACCCTTGAAACAATGCTTAAGTGCCCATGTTATGAATTCTTTTAAAATTATTTCCAATACATTACTAATACACATGTTTTTCGTAGTTTAAAATTCAAAGAATCCAAAAAAAAATATTGTGCACCAATTCCTTTGACAACGACCTCAAATTAGGAAAACAAAATAAAAAAAAACTATGATTTGGACCCTTGCAACAATGGTTAAGTGGCCATGTTATGCATTTTTTTAAAAATTATGTCCAATACATTACTAATATCCATGACATAGTTTTTTCATAATTTTAAACGTCAAAGAATCCAAAAAAAAATATCAGGCACCAGTTCCATGGACAACAACCTCAAATTAGGAGAACAAAATAAAAAAAAACTATGATTTGGACCCTTGAAACAATGCTTAAATGCCCATGTTATGAATTTTTTTAAAATTATGTCCAATACATTACTAATATCCATGACACATTTTTTTCCGTAGCTTAAACATCAAAGAATACAAAAAAACATATCATGGACCAATTCCATGAACAACGACCTCAAATTAGGAGAACAAAAAAAAAACTGATTTGGACCCTTGAAACAATGCTTAAGTGCCCATGTTATGAATTCTTTTAAAATTATGTCCAATACATTACTAATACACATGTTTGTTGTAGTTTTAAATTCAAAGAATCCAAAAAAAATATTGTGCACCAATTCCTTTGACAACGACCTCAAATTAGGAAAACAAAATAAAAAAAGCTATGATTTGGACCCTTGCAACAATGGTTAAGTGGCAATGTTATGCATTTTTTTAAAATTATGTCCAATACATTACTAATATCCATGACATAGTTTTTTCATAATTTTAAACGTCAAAGAATCCAAAAAAAAAATATCAGGCACCAGTTCCATGGACAACAACCTCAAATTAGGAGAACAAAATAAAAAAAAAACTATGATTTGGACCCTTGAAACAATGCTTAAATGTCCATGTTATGAATTTTTTTAAAATTATGTCCAATACATTACTAATATCCATGACACATTTTTCCGTAGTTTAAACATCAAAGAATACAAAAAGAAAAATATCGTGGACCAATTCCATGGACAACGACTTCAAATTAGGAGAACAAAATAAAAAAAAAACTGATTTGGACCCTTGAAACAATGCTTAAGTGCCCATGTTATGAATTCTTTTAAAATTATATCCAATACATTACTAATACACATGTTTTTCGTAGTTTAAAATTCAAAGAATCCAAAAAAAATATTGTGCACCAATTCCTTTGACAACGACCTCAAATTAGGAAAACAAAATAAAAAAAGTTATGATTTGGACCCTTGCAACAATGGTTAAGTGACCATGTTATGCATTTTTTTAAAATTATGTCCAATACATTACTAATATGCGTGACACATTTTTTCCGTATTTTAAATGTCAAAGAATCCAAAAAAAAATATCGTGCACTAGTTTCATGGATAACCACCTCAAATTAGGAAAACCAAATCGAAAACACTATGATTTGGACCCTTGCAACAATGCTTAAATGGCCATGTTATGAATTTTTTTTTAAATTATACATTACTAATATCCATGACACATTTTTTCTGTAGTTTAAACATCAAAGAACCCAAAAAAAATATATTGTGCACCAGTTCCATGGACAACCACCTCAAATTAGGAGAACAAAATTAAAAAAAAACTATGATTTCGACCCTTGAAACAATACTTAAGTGTCTATTTACTAGTTCATTTAAATGCACACTTAACACTAGTGAGCAAGTCAACAATAAACAAATTCTATAAATACCACTACAGCTAAAAACATTCGTAGAACTTTCAAATATTCATCTCAACCCCTACCACAATGTGTCGTCCAACTGCATATGTTTGTATTTACTACAACGGCCAAATCTGCAACACTAATGAAGGCACCACCTTCGTTAGTAACAACACAAAAACTTTCATGGTCAACAAGGCCATAACCTTTACACAATTTCTTGAACTTGTTAACCAAAACCTAAACATTGAACCACACCAACATATTCAACATCTCCACTTTTAATGCCCCATATTTGAGTTAGGACAACGTTATATGTACACATCTTTCATTCTGCGAGATGATGCTGATGTTCGAAAAATGTTCAACATTTTTTACAACAACCCACAACTACCATTTGTGGAGTTATTTGCCATAATTTGTGACAACAATAACCCATCAAGCAACCAACATGACTTAACCTCCAATCTTGAGGACATATCAGATGAATACGAGACTTGTTGGGTCAAAAACCATGATAGTGATACTGACTCCTCTTTCGGGGCCGAAGGAAGTAACATATCTTCATCCCACGAAATAATATTCAAATGAGATTGGTAATCTGTGGATGATTCATGTCTTAGTTGTTTTTGCTTTGAGGTTTTCCTATGGTGTCTTATGTCGGTGTTCAATGATCACTTTACGTAATGAAATAAATTGTTTGTTTAAATTTTTGTTAATAATTTTTAGTTTACCCACTTTTTCTACAGTAGGTGGCATGATAACATACAGTCAAAATTCACAATACTTTGCAATTTACACACAACTTTTAAAAAAAATAAAGGTTTCACCAACAAAATGGACATAAAATGGACAACTCAGAATCCTTTTTTCAGTCTAAAAATTATAATGGACGTTTGCTGCATCATGTATCAAGGAAAAATCAGAGTCAAAATTGACAACACTATGTAATTTGCACACCTCTCTTAAAAAAATAAAGGCTTCACCAACAAAACTGACATAAAATGGACAACTCACAATCTCTTTTTCAATCTGAAAATTATAATGGATGTCTGCTACATCATGTACCAGGGAAAAATCGCAGTCAAAATTGACAACACTATACAATTTGTACACGTCTCTTAAAAAAATAAAGGCTTCACCAACAAAACTGACATAAAATGGATAACTCAGAATCTCTTTTTTAGTCTGAAAATTATAATGGACGTCTACTACATCATGTACCATGGAAAAATCACAGTTAAAATTGACAACACTGCAATTTTCTCACGTCTCTAAAAAAATAAATGTTTCACCAACAAATCTAACATAAAATGGACAACTCAAAATCTTTTTTTCAGTCTGAAAGTTATAATGGACATCTACTCCATCATGTACCAGGGAAACATCAACATTGGATTCCAGAGAAGTCTTTAGCAGGAACACAATTCTAACCTTATGAGATTCCAATACATATCAACGGGGCAAAATGTTCATACAACTATAAATAACACCAAACACCCTCAATACAACCACATAATTCCACACAACATACCTTCAAAAACCAAATTCAATCTTAATATTATTACATTCTTGAGAGAAACAAGCAGTCAGAACATTGCTAACTCGAGATTAACCTTCATTTTTTCCAAATAGATCAATTACTCACAACTAAACTGGTGTTTGTTTTCAAAGTCCCACTCCAACACCAATGCGAGTTGCTAATAGTTGTTCTTTTGAGACACTCAAGAGTAGAATGCACAACACCCTTCAGCTAACCAATGATCAATTAGTGGATGAAATCTACTACCGATAGTCATTCATAGATGCAGGTCAACAATATTTTTTTTTCAATCACTACAACTGAAAAATGATGATGATGTTCACACAATGTTAATGTGCAATGAACAATACTCGTGTATTGACCCTATAGAATTATTATGTACCATCAATAGAACACCGAATGGTATACTCAACCTTCTTCAATCCACTATTACTCCTACTCATGATGCAATGTTGTATTACAATAGGAAGTGGAACATACCACACCAAGATGGCTTTTTGGATTACTCCTTCACTGGAACAAATCAAATAAGATTTGATATTCCTTTGGGATGTAGCATGGACAAACTCAAGGATATAATCAAGCAAGTTGCACCTCTAGGGGTCCCCCCTTATGGAATTCACTAATCATAGGTGGTCATACGATTTTTCTTTCGACAATCAGACCATGCTAAGTATTCAGAAAAATTAATCGAATATGAAATAACAGAGTTGGAAAACGATGAAGACGTGCTAAAGGTGTTAGTAGAATCCAACTACTGAAAACGATTATATCCAATAGAAATTTTAGCTATTTTTAGCTAACCAGTAACCCAAATGGAAGAAGACATGTCTCCTACACAACATCTTTCAGATTATAATTAGTTTCGTCATATTTGCATTGCAATTGTATTTTTTAGTATGTTTTGTTATTCTCGTCTATCATATTAGCCATCACATTGTTTAATTTTCTGTGTATTATATAAATAAGATGTATCAATTATTTATTCACTATTTTTTAAATTTGTTTTAATACTACTAACTAATTTTCTCCTTTTTTAAGTAACGTACATATCAAAACAAAATCGTCAACAACACATAAATTTAGTTAAAAAAATACCTACATCGTAACTAAAAAATTATATTATAATATTCTCTAATTTTATTATTTTTTTTTTATCTATATATATTTCTAAAAAAATATTTTAAAAAAAATAATTTTCTAAAAAATTAAAAAAAAAACACGTTGAAAATTTGGGTTGGGGGAACCCGAATGTAAAAATGCAATTTTTTTCAGAGTCACAGTGTAAATTCGGGTCTATGAATAATAAACATGTATATTGGTGTAAATTATTGGGGGAGTTGTATGTTTTGATTTTTTTTTGTATATATAGGAAAAAAAATTGTCATGGTTGTTTGTCTTGCACATTTATTCTTAGACGGCAAGGAGGGGGACTTTCCTGAATTTGAATTGCTTGGCCCACTCAAATCACGTGGGATATTGTAGATATTTTTCTCTCCACCTGCTTGTTTCTCTTTCCTCGAATTTGGAATATTCAATTGCGGCTAATTGACATTATTGTCTTTATGTTTTTTTTAAAACATTCTTCCCACGATTCTTGCGTTTAACCACGAGCCAATCACCATGCAATGGCTCTTGGTCATTACTTAC
Source organism: Glycine max (assembly GCF_000004515.6). Taxonomy (NCBI): domain Eukaryota; kingdom Viridiplantae; phylum Streptophyta; class Magnoliopsida; order Fabales; family Fabaceae; genus Glycine; species Glycine max. The sequence continues at coordinate 19,262,771 of NC_038254.2, forward strand.
TGCATTTAAGGGCAATGATTGCACCCCATTATTGTTGCTTTCAACGTTATTGTCTATGTTGTCTGCATTCGGTTTTGTTGGTGCTGGCTGGCTCCCATTTTTTGGTGGTAGCCCCCCTCCCCCCTCCCCCCCCCCCCCCCCCCCACTTCATCTCTGTTATGTTCATTCTCGCCTTGTGTAGCACAAGAACACTCTCTGGGCAAATGCCCATAGAAGTTGCAATGAAAGCATGTGATGGAGACCTCCGTATTCAACCTTGTACCAATATCCCTTGAGCCATACTTTTCCCACGACTAGCTAGGTCAGATCGAACTTGACACAAATTCGAGCAAAATGTCCCTTCCTTGCATCCTTCATGTTGGAGTCAACCTTGTTGTAGCCAAAGCAAGCAAAATACTCTCATCATAATAGACTAGATTCAGCCTTGGAAAACGAGTCCATACCAATGTCTTCTCAATTTTTGTCGACAGGGAGACGAACACCAGTGACCATGTTTGAATTGTAAGATAATGACCAAAGACAATCCAAGGTCTGATGGAAGCTTGCTTGTGGAGCTTCTATGGAGGCTGAATCTTTGAGCTTCATTGAGGTCATTCAATGGTGATTTTCCACCATGGAGATGCAGCGGAAGACAAAGGAGAAGAGGTGAGAGGAGGCACCATCCACTAGGGAATAAGCCATTTCAATGGTGATTTTCCACCATGGAGATGCAGCGGAAGACAAAGGAGAAGAGGTGAGAGGAGGCGCCATCCACTAGGGAATAAGCCATAGAAAAAGGAGCGTCACCACCAAGAATGTGCCTTGGATAAGAAGCTTGAAAAGGATGCATTAATGGAGGAAAAGAAAGAGAGAAGGGGGGAGCACGAAATTGAAGGAATAAAAAGGGAGAGAAGTGAAACTTTGAAGTGTGTCTCATAAGACTTTCATTCATCAAAGTTACAACAAGTGTTACACATACTTCTATTTATAGATTAGGTAGCTTCCTTGAGAAGCTTTCTTGAGAAAACTTCCTTGAAAAGCTTCTTTGAGAAAACTTCCTTGAGAAGCTAGAGCTTAGCTACACACACCCCTCTAATAACTAAGCTCACCTCCTTGAGAAGCTTCCTTGAGAATATTCCTAAAGAAGCTAGAGCTTAGCTACACACACCTCTCTAATAGCTAAGCTCACCTCCTTGAGATGAGAAGCTAGAGCTTAGCTACACACCCCCTATAATAGTTAAGCTCACCATCATTCCAAAAATACATGAAAATACAAAAAAAAAAGTCCCTACTACAAAGACTACTCAAAATGCCTTGAAATACAAGGCTAAAACCCTATACTACTAGAATGACCAAAATACAAGGCCCAAAAGAAGGAAAAACCTATTCTAAGATTTACAAAGAAGAGTGGATCCAACCTTGACCCATGGGCTAAAAAATCTACCCTAAGGTTCATGAGATCCTAGGGCCTTCTTTAGTAGCTCTAGCCCAATCTACTTGGAGTCTTCTCTATCCAATGCCCTTGCGGGGTAGGATTGCATCAAGGTCCCTCCTCCATGACTTTTGTGTGATCCTCCTATATATCAAATTGTATCATGAAATATTTGTTCCCAATGTCCAGCATCTCAAAACCCACTTTGAGTTGCCATTGACGTTGAAGCTTCTCCCTCAAAATTTTGCAGCCAATGCTTTTGCCTAACAACTTCACCACAAGAGCATCCTGCCAAGGGGCACACAACCCATCCTACACTGAATCAGAAATCATCACCATGGGTTTGAGGGGGTTCCTATCCTCACATTCAATCTTTTCCAAATTCTCTTTGATAAGATCAACTTGTGGGCGTGTCGCAAGTGTTTCTCTATTCACCATAACCTTGTCTTTAAATCAAATCTTTGTAGTATCAACATTGTCACCGTTGCCATCTCATGGATCCTTACAAAGCTTGACCCATTCATAGCTTTCGTAGAGAACATGAAGCCTGAGCCTTCAGTCATTTTCTTTTTAGACAAAAGTATTCTATATGGTTCTTTGTATGAATAAAAAATTTTGAGCATAAAGACAATACATTTATTTATTTTGTTCTACTCAATGTCGTATTTATTATATAAAAATACTGTCCTAAGGTGCATCAAATATTCCACTCAGATTAGCTATATAAATTCACTATTTAGGGCACTTATCACTACTACAAAAGAAGCGTTTTACATCGGTTAGTTTGAACATACAATGTCGATTACGAGATGTTGTTGTAGCAGACGTCGTAAAAACACTAGGGGTCTACGACGATGATTCATATGACTGTCTTAGAATGTATGTCATTCTAAGACAGTCTCGAGGACAAGCCCATCTTAGTATGAATGACATTCTAAGACGGTCTTTGCATCGAGATCATCTTAAAATGTACGTTCTAAGATGGTCCATGTCAAAACCAACTTAGAATGTCATACATTCTAAGACGGTTTTCGTCAGAACCGTCTTAGAAAGTTATTTTTTTTAAATGCCATTTGTTTTTTGATTACCACCTATACAATATAATTTATGGCAATAGGATTTAATTATATAGTAGTTGTTTCTCCTCAATAACCTTTGAAGTAGTCATGTTTGAAAATGAAGTGCTTAAAAGGTTTAACCCTTTTAAGGATAAGGATTTGTACGTAGCAGCATACTTGGGTATGGATAAGGATTTGTAGCAGCATTCCCAAAGAGGCTCAATTAAGGCACCAGTTTCTGCCTGAAAAACCTCAAACTCTGTTCATTACAACAATTTGTCACTGATTAATAATGAAACAAATAAAAACATGATTTTGAAACTACCCCAGACAACAAATGTTGAAGCACCAAGACATGAAATCTAATGCCAGGCTTGTGAAGTGTCCATCAAGACAAAAAATATCTCTTGCTCAATTGTCAACCAGGTTTGTTCGATAAAAGTGATCGATTACAGTAGTCTGATGCCTGTTTAATATTACAAAGAGATTTAATGAGGGAAAACTTGAGCAGGATCACAAATCCTCCAAAACATGACAAGTTATGCATAATAAAAAACAAGAAAAACTGGCAAAGAAACTTTAAAGGTCAACAGTTAGAGTTATGAACAAAATAATATACAAAGACCACACCTGAAACTTCTTCAGCATCTCTAACAAGGGGTTCAACCCACTTTCAGCAATGTACCTTTCTGTATGCCGAAACGCCCATATTATTGAATGCATAACAAGTTTCAAATGCTGGAACAGATTACAAACAGCATGAGGCACAAGCTACACAAACTAAATTCAAAGAGCAGTCACACTCAATATGAGGTAAAATCAAATAAACTGCCATGTAGTTCGTTTAGCATAGGCAAAGTGCAGGCAAGAAACACAACCTGACTTAACAAGTAGATCAAAGCAGGGAAACAATGAGTAGCGGGCAATAAAGAGAATAACTTTAGCCGATGTTGTGGGTAATCTTCAAAAAAATTGTAATCATTTTTCAGTAAATCATACAACAAACAGATATAAGCTAACAAAGAAATCAAAACCTAAAATAAGTGTATTTACTGACAATTTATCATATCAATAAATGGAATTTGCATGAAAGGAGTAATGTAAAAACAGAAGCCCCATATTGGAAGCTTGAAACCAGTTCACCATTTGTATCCTGATGCTTAATGGATATTGAATTGAATTTCACTTTCAATCCATACACCAGATACATTAAATAGAATTCAAACCCCTATTTTACATTTCTTATTAGTGAACAAGAAATATCATTTACCTCTGTCGCAACGTGCCCTTTTGCGGGCGAGCGAGGCGAGGCTCACGAGTGCGCTTTCCAAAGGAGGAAAGATGCGCGGAGTCACCACCAACGTTTATTTGTGGAAAACGTCGGGAAAACCGAAGGAAACCGGTCAAAATGAAAATTCTAAGTTCGGGAGTTGTATTTACGTTTGAGGAAGGTATTAGCACCTCTCACGTTTGTCTCAAAGGATAACAGTCTATTTTTTAGAATTGTGGAAATTGTATTACCTTAACTTTTATTTCTTTTTATTTTTTGAGGTCGACAAAAGCGGGGCTTTTGCTCCTACGTACCCTCCTTTGGAGAGGAAATCAGACCTACGTAATTCTTTCTTAAGAGTGAATCAAGCGATTCTTTTTTACAAGAATTGTGATCATTTTTAAGGCATTGGACCTTAAAATTGATCCTTTTTACTTGGTAAGAAACTGAAATGATAAACTTTCAAACCCTATTTTTTGTGGACGAGCTTGACTAGGCGAGTTGATTTTAGCCTTAGTTTCACTTTAGTTATTAGTCAATCCAATTAAGAATGAGAAATCCCAAAGAGAAAACGTCCGATTGATTTTTTCGCTTCATTTTACTAAAAGATATTTTTTATTATTATATTATTATTTTACCTCTTTTTTTGATTTCCAACGTGGTTACGGCACGACCGAACGGTCGGAATTCATTTTAACCGAAATTAACGGATGATACAATTCAAATGATCGGTGGAAATTTATTTTATTTTTTGATTAGGCGACAAATGACTTAAATAAATGACTGAAGCATGTCAAAAGGGGGTATAGAAAGCGAATGAAAACGAGAATAAAAATACATGAAACAAAATGTGGACCACCACGGGTACATAGAATGAATTGAAAAGCTCGGTTTGGGGTACTTACCAGTTGAAGACTGAAGAAAACGAAGAACGAACGATGAATGTCGAAGAACGGTTGAAAATCTTCACGTAATTACTCACGGAAACGTTACGGAAACGTTACGGAAGCGCCTCGGCTTGGATTTTCTTCACAGAAACAATTTTCCTCAGCAATTTCGAGAGAATAAGAAGTGCCAAGAAGGTTGAACCCCTTCTCCCTTCATTCCTCCCCCTATTTATAGCAAAATAGGGGAGGAGCTTGCCACCCAACTTGCCCAGGCGAGCAAGGTTGCTTCCTCCAGAAGCAACAGCCTTCTGGAGGAAGAATCTGGAAGGCCCAAGTGGGCCTGATTGCTATTTATACTCCCTTTTTTACTAAATGCACCCCTTTTACCTTTTTTGGTAATTCTTTTTCCGCAACGTTACGAAACTTTACGAATTTTGTAACGGTACTTATTTTCCTTCCGCAAGGTTACGAATCCTTAAGGATTATGTATTTACTCTTTTTTAGCTTTCGAAGAAGTTACGAAAACTCACGGATTGCGGAAAACACCTCCTTTCGATTTCCGTCACCTTACGGAATTTTCACGGATCGCGTAAGCCTGCTTCCTTTTGATTTTCGGCACGTCTCGGGACTTCACATATTATGCAATAAAGGGTGCCAAGTATCTCGAAGCGGCCAATCAAAGGTCGTATATCATCAAATAATAATCTCCGGACGAAATTAGGGTATGACAACCTCAAAGGGGGATAAATCATCACCATGGCTAAAGGTTAGCTCAATGCGGAACCTTTTTGGATCTTCTAAGGCCACCTGAAATTTGAAAGCCAAAGTAAAATCCATAAAAGAAATACTAAAGGAACTACACAACACATACTCTAGATAATTCTGCCCCATCAAAATATGATAGTTGTTGTTTTGTGAGATAGGTCTCTTTCTCTGTTCTCATAGCCTTAAGCTTCCTTAGTTAGGCCAGTCAGTTGCAACGGCTTGGTTAGTTTCCACTATTGTTATTGCTTGCTAGCATGGCATAGTTAGTTGGGATCTCTAGGCTTCTGAACAGCCTCACAAAAGGCAACCTCATACACTAAACCAACATGAATTCTTGAGGCTATTCAATTTGTGGTGGATTGTCTCCTATAGTCCTTCTTACTCATCACTCCTATACCACTCAACACAAAATACAGTACACCAGAACTGAACGGCCAAGTTCACCTAAAGAGAATAGGGGCACTTGACCACCTCACCCTTAAGATACACATGTACAAGCCATCCATCCATCAATCCAAGTCCCTAAAAGGCTTAAAATAACTATTAGCAACACATCACACCACCATAAACCCTCACTAAGGCATGTAGCTTGCCCTAGCCTGAGAATGGGATAGCCTCCCCTCCTAGTAAACCTTTTTTTCCTACCAAAACGAAAGATTAAAAGGAAAAAAATAATATTGAGTATTTAGGTGATACATTTTATTCCATCAACACCACACTGAAAATGTAAACTAGTGGTAAAAGACTAGGTTGTTGTAAACATGCAATAACAAATCATAAACAATGCTTGGGAAAGGGCCAAAATAACCTACCTCTATGTTTTCAAACATCCTCAGCACAATGTAGCTCATATAATGAAGCTCTTTGGTTTTATAGAGGCACTCTAGAGCATTATAGCAAACGAGGCTCTCTTCATCTAAAAGAGATTCATCCAAATTACAATAATGAATTACATTCATGAGAGAATGGATACGTGATTCCTGTCAACATACATAATAGGTTAAAACAAAAGTATGGAAATAAACTAAAAGACAAGTTACTTGCCACAAGACTTTGTTTTATTCTTGTTATGTTACAAATACGACGTGAATCAAATATCATCAATCAAGTAGATTCATGCCGAGAAAAGTTAATTAAAACCATTCTACTTAACTAGGGAGTAAATAATGCTAGCAACTGGACCATAATAGCCAGTCCAACATGTCTGACTGTCAATTTTTGTTACCCCCTGCAACCCTTTCACTATAATATGAATTTTTTTCACATCGATTTTATTTTTTACTTTTTTCCTTTTCCATTTTTTTTTTGGATCAAGCCAGTTGTAGAACCAGTTTGACGTAAAGTGCAAAGAACAAGATGAAAAGGATCCCAATCTCCAACAAGAGTCCCCAGTCAACATGATGATAAGATTTAGGGTAAATCACTAGAATGACACTCACCATAAAATACTTAGTTTGGGAATAATTAATCACTTAATAGGTTAAAAATGTTCATGAGAGTAGTTAATGAGTAACCTATCAGTGATTAAATAAGTAGATAAAAAATATTTTAAAATTACAGAAACACAATAGGTAGTGAGAGGTTTAAAAGTAAATTTATGTTCAAGGTTATTAACACAATCTAACACAACAATTACTGATGTGAAGTATAGGCGTGTTCGCACATGGCGTTCAGGCGACTTTGCATTTGCATACCTGGAGGTTGACGATAAAAAAGTATTCAAATACAAGTGAGAATGTACAAAATAAAACAAAGACATAATACTTACTTTGGATCCAAACGATATTTGGTCTCTTTATCATCATCATCATCTTCATCCATTGATATATCATTCAATGTGCTGGATTTCCTTATTTCATCATTCTTGTTAAGAAGTTTTGACTTGGCCTCTGTATCTTCCTTTTCAGTTTTCACAGAGAATGAATCATGGTCTTGGTTACTCTTTAACTCAGCAACACTAATGGCTTCCTCGTGAGTGTTCCTCAGATCAATTAAAATTTTGCCCAATAATCAACGTGCAATCTAATCACAATAGCACACACAATTAAAATTAAAACAATGTAATCGGTGATACAACTTATAAGAACTACTTGTTCATCGAGCAATAGCAACTGCAACAAAGTTATAATTGGACTTAACCAAGCCTAGCATCCAGTTTTAGAGTTATCATTCAAATCAAGTGCCCATTTCTTACTTCCCTTATATGATGTTTGGTACACCGAATAGTGATTTTATTCCATGCTTTATTAGATTGTATGGACATTCTCATATTTGTTAGCATAAACAAGCACCTCACCATATAGAGTCAGAAATTATCATCATTCCCTCCTACAGAGGTAAGAATGGTTACTCCATTCATGAAATGAGATTAATTAATTTATTTTTCTTAACAAAACGTCATTCATTTTATACAATAACAATTGACAATATTTACTATTTACTAAATGTATCCTACCTAACAATCAATTTTGTTTTGTGCCTACCCTAACCTTCCCTTCCCTTCAATATTATATCATTTAATTATAATAACTTTCATTCAATCCATATTCCAAGTATCAAACAATGCATTGCCTTCAAAAGTTATTGCAGACCCGTCTATTTTATTCTATTTAGATTCAATTCACATTTCATGGCATCTAGTAAATTTCATATTTGTTATAAGTTAAATTATCTCACCTATAATCAAAGAAGAGAATCTTATTCATTACAGATGCATTATAAGGAATATGTTTTAAAATTATTAGTATTAATTTGCAAGATGCCTTACATATTTTTACCTTTGAGCCAATCTTTAGCTTCTACTTTGGATTAATTCCATATTCATTTGGAATTACACTATCAGCAAGTGCTTGCAAATAAGAAGGCATAGCAATAAGGAAACCAAAAAGACTGAACTACATTGATCAAGGTGATGATACTCGCAGGAATATTGCATGTGGGTGTTTTATCTTTGCAAGGGAATACGTTCTTTTAGTTTTTTAACATCGAAAGCTTCTTTCAAAATGGTAAAGCCAAAATATTACTCAAAATTTTATGAAAAAGGTTTGCTAAGTAAAAGGGGCTCAAACTCGGCAATAAGGTTTTCTTTCAACAAGGATACAAGTAGAAGAGAAAACAACAATAGTCTTATCTCACTAGGTGATATCAGCTACAAGGATACAACTTCAAAGGCCAAAAACTTGCATGTGACAAATTGAAGATGAAATTTATACTCAACCCTAAGTGGCATGGAAACATTAACAATAGTGAACCATCAAAAGTTATATTTCAAAAGTATATCAAGTGGATTCAAATACTGCCTGGTCAGTCTATCTTATACAAAGTAGTTCTATTTGAGCATAAATTTCCTAACAAAACTCCCATACCTAAGCAACCTTGAAATGCTCATCCAATCCTTCTAGATTAAGATGAGATTATGCAAGAGATCATATTTGTAATGTGAAAGTAAATGTTAACATCTCAAACAAAAGGAATAAAAAAAGCTACATAATTTAAATGAAACTGCCAATTTTTTCTTCATATTGATTAAGTTGCAAATTATACACACAGAAACATAGAAGAGTTTGAATGGTTTGGTTGAAGCTACCTTAACATGCAAATTTTCATCAAACAGATGTAGCTGTAGTGGGTTTCCCAAATCTTAATCACTAGTCAGTAGTCACAACTCAAAAATCTACATATATTTTGGAGACACATGACACAGACAACATGATGGAGGGACAATTGAAAACAAGAAGGTAATAGATGGGCAGTAGGGTAAAATTAGCAAGGAAGACTAAGAAAATAGAGACAATCAGTCAAGAATTTAATAATTAATCAAAGCTGAGAATTTATAGGCAAAAAAACTAGAAGGTAATACAAAAAAGAAGTTCACACAACTTGGCCGAACAAAACACTTCAGTGGAAGTCAGGTTATGAGATCTCTTAATATCTAGCTATAAGTACCTTTTCTTCAAGTTACTCATGCTTTGCTTGGTTGTTTCTTCCTAACAATGTGACACTAAAAATTTAACTTTGATAATGTAAAAGCTTCATCTTTAAAATTTATAGCATGAAATCATATTCCTTCATTCTTACTTGGTTTCATCTGTACAAAAATTTTGCTACATTTACACCAAATGAGTTGAAATATTAGTTCTTTGATATATAAAAAATTTTCAATAGTGAACAAGAAAGATAAAGTAAAAGTATAGAACTAATAGATCCATCAAGAAACTCAACAATCAACACTACATAACATTCCCTTGAAACCTACAAACAAGCTCCTACAAACTTACAATTGTGACAGTAAATTTTTATGGCAATTTCACTCAGAATGAGAAAATTCTCACACAAGTTATCTAATCAATCTCCATGATTGCAGTATTGCACAAATATTGTAGATCTAGAAAAAGTCTAACTAAGTCATCATAAAAACCCAAGGAAATAAATAACTTACTTGCATGAATCATAGACATGAGGAATTTCGGTGATGTCAAAGCGCCTGTGAAAGTAACACACCATCAGTGCATCATCCAATACATTACACAAGCACAACAGCTATACATGAGCAACTTTGGAATTCATGATAGTTTTGTGTATGATTAAAAATCTAACTTTAAAATCCTCGGAAAATTAAAAATCATTTTAATTAAGTAAAGTTAAATATTTTTACAACCAAAAGCATTTTTTTACTTGTTCATGAAGCTACAAACTACAATGTAAAAGTAAAGCATATTGTATTACAATGGACATAAAAGAAAAATAATTCAGATGAGATGATTAAATAATACATATATGAATTCAAAATTGAGTTCATCCACAAATCAACGAAAGATACAAATAGTGAGCAAACTACAGGGGTGCAATAAGTTTTCACTTCACAAATAGCTAGTTTTAAAAAATTCCTATCTGGCAACTTTTCGTTATGAAGGTTTTTGTAACTAAAACCGTTTGTCATGTGTCAATGGAATTTGAAGTGACATTTTTGTTTCCTAATATGTAGAAGGAAATACAATAAAACAAAACAAGAATAAACAAAAAAAATAAATGTAAATGCTTACTCCTTGCGTTCATTATACATGTCCCTTTCAAGCTTTTTCCATCGAGCATACATTAATAGAAACCCTTCAATACCACAACGTAATCCAGCAGCTATACGATCAACATCGATATGTGTCTTCCCAAGTGCTTTTGCTTGGTCATAAGGAGGAATTACATCATATAAGCTCTTTTTTGCAAGTTTCTCAATCAAACTTACCTATTCATGAGATATGTAGTGGAAGTTGAGATACAAAAATAGTTTTAGTACCATTTGCACAAATAGTTTCATGTTTTATCAGTATTGAAAATCTAGAAAGATTTAGGAAGCAATAACTTATGACAAAAACACCATCCTTTCAAGATTAATGGGCTCAGACAATGGCAAACAAGTTCCCAGTAGATAAGGATGAGATAGTATGAACATAGACGAAAGCTCAACATGATCTCTAAAAGATATCCCATTCAACACGTTACCTTTATTTCATTCACCTCATCTGCAATTGTTAAATGAACACTATAAAGAAATATGACAAATTACTATTACTTTTATAAAAAATGTTTCACCCAATTAAGGAAGTGTTTCATCCCACAAAGTCATTTGTACAAACAAATCCAACATGTGGTTATTAGGTCATCAGACAAAAATGAAGGGTAACCAAGTATAGATAAAAAAGGGTGAACACATTACTGAATTAAAACTCAAGTGACCATAATTGTTTATAATATAAAGAATGAAAACTCAAGTGACCATAATTGTTTATAATGTAAAGAATGAAAATGTGTACTATCAAACAAAGATTCCATGTATGTCATCTACATTTTTCTAATTTCCATGTTTTTAATCTGGAGAAAATATGTTGCCCATTTGTTGCAAAGTGTTGCCATGGATGCTTTGTCTAACAGTGTTCCATCAGAAAACCACTGCAAAATTCAAAATAGTAGTATAGTGACGTACACACAACATTGAATTACACTTTGATACAAAAGTAACAATTACAAGCTGGTCTAGTAAACAACTAAATATACCCTATTCCATTCATTCTTCAAACCGCCACTCACTATGCACCAAATCCAATGCATTACATAATATCAACACTCACAGCCTCCGGTTTGAACATGACTCTAAATGAAAATCAAATACATTAACTAAAGCTACAACTATGAAAGTAACACATCGTAGTAACTCGAAAGTACTTTTGAAGAAATAATTACATACCTTTGGTTCAAGCCATCGAGGAACAGGTTGATCTGCCTTTCCCTCCAAAGTACTGGTTAATGTCTTCATTGCACTAGTTTCAAAATAGTTGTAACATGTATAACATAAAAATCATTGTGTTTGACCACTACAACTGGTATACATTGATTGACTTTAAAATGAGAAAGTAACCTGTTAATTGCACCCTTGATGTTAACATCAGGCTTCTTACACAGAGAACATAACCAAACAACAATATTGTCCCGTGGACATAGAATAATAAGTTGTCAATATGCCCTGAAGACGAAAAACATTAGTTACTCAAATATAATGTAATGCATTATACATTGTTGAAAATGAAATTCACTTAGTGATTAAAATAAGCTCCTAGGTACCGTTGTTGTTGTGATTCCTTGACCCATGTTTGAATGTATTCTTGACATTCTTGACGTATGTCCTTTGCGTTGTGTATAGATTGAGGCTCAAGGAAACCATACAATGATCCATAACCTATGCTTGTGCTCCAATCATTCATAAACCTATTTCAATGAGTCCAGGCCAATTTTGTTAATTGTATATTGTAAGCAACATTAATTATTAGTTAATATATAATTTGAACAACTACTGAACCAAAGTAACTTACATTGTCCACATTTGTAGTATGGATATGTTCAAACATTTGTCACCTAAAATTATCTCGATTACATCTGTGTGTGTGATGAAAAAACCGTCTTTGACATTAGGTATGCCAAATTTGGCCCCATCCCATGGCAATTGAATTGGCTTTTGGTAAACATCAAACATGTTCTTAACCAATTATCCCAATGGATCAATTGCAACCACTGCATTGTCAATTCCAGTAGATGTAACCCTTTTGGGCAGAAGCTTATGTGAATCCTACATGTTTAATGAAAATTTGAATAGCTAAATTTTTATTAAATAATGTCATTGTAATAAACTTCTTGCAGGGAAAATAAAATACCTCATTACATACAGGTTTCACCAGATGTGTTGGCCACCCAATGAATGTGCCAATAGCCTGGCTCACAAATTAAATCTCTAATGCCAGAAAAAGGACCTGAGCGTCACCATGGTAAACTTTCACAACACTTACCCTAATCACATCATCTACATAAGGGATATTATGTATGGTGGACGCACTATCATACACTTTTCCCAATGCCACTAGTTGAGTACAATGGTCATGAACTACGTATAACCCCATAGTATCCACGTGAACATTAGAAGGGTCTTTAGCTGATGGAATGGTGTTAGCTTCAGCACAGCTCCCCTTCGTGCTCACACGTGCAGCTAACACTTGTATATCAGGTGCCTCAAGTGGTGGTGAGTGTTGTGATGCAATTTGGGATAATTCTAATTTTATTGCTTGCTTCAACTCTTGTTTAATTATTTCCAAACTGCATTTGTTTTCCTCTTCTACCTTCCGCCTCCATGCTTCTTGTAAGTTTTTGTTTTCTTCCTCAACTTTTTTTCTTAACTCTTCCTTCAAGTTACCAATGATTTGAGCCAATTATTGTTGACTGATTGATGTGGAAGAACTATTTGACCCACAAGATGCCTGTCCATAATACTGGTTGATTGTAACACCTGTCCCCGCCACATGTACACAACCTGGATGCTCTGGCCGGCCAAGAACCGTGTTCAATATGTCATGATGACCTTGCGGAACAAAGCTTCCTTGGGTCCTCTGTTCTTCTAAAAAGTCTTGTTAAAGACACAATTTCAAAATAAATATAATGTAGCTTGTTATTGTACAATTTACTAAGTCAGACTGTGAAACACGGAGGTCATTACTCACAATTTTTTTTATATTTCTTAGGCCGCTGTAGAGGTCATCTACCCATATCACTTTGTGTGGGCCATCTTTCACTTCATATGTCTTGAAACAGGCGATGGTGGGTCGACACTCAATGATGAATTTTTAGTGAACTTAACTTGGTGTTCTCGTGTCCTCCTTTTCTCATCCATCAATTTTTTTCTAGTAGATCCTAACCCCCTCGAGACAATAAGAGGGGGCAGTCATTGTATTTTTGAATTTTCTGGGCCTTTTTCCGTATTCCCTTACATAGAACCAAGAACAGGTTGGACAAAATTAGTAAATAAAAAATTGATAACAATTTCAATTTTATAGTTGAAAAGTACTTAAATATACCTACCAGTTTAGGGTTTGGCGGCTTTTTGCAAATTCTGCCCATGTTGTTGCATCAATACCATACTTAACAGAAGGATCATCTTTCTACTAATCATCATTGTCACCATAAACATATTTTGTCATTAGGGAGGACTTAAATTGCCTCCATCTGGTAGCCACCATTGACATGACCTTCTTTTTAGCATTGTCACCCTAAGGGATGTCAAATTTCCCCTCCAAATCAAAATTATTATGAAACAGTTAGTGAATAATAATATTTTAAAATAAATTGAGTAAAATCGAATTATAATGTGAACTTAAATACGCACTTACCAAAATGTCATCCCATACTAGGTTCTTTAAAGATTCTAGTACATCATTCCAATTTGAGTGGGTAATAGTAATTTTTTCTCATGCTACAACCCCCAAATAACTATGGCACTTTTCTTTATGGGGGCCTGATCCTTTCCCAGTGGTAGCATTTATGTTAACCGTTGGCCGTGGCTGATCCAAACTTCAAGCAGTCAACCTTCTCAGCCGGGTCGATTATGTAGTCTTCCTAGACGTAGCCTCCAAATGAATATCTAAATGTGAAGGAGACCTTGGGGGTGTTGCCATGAGTCTGTGTAAGTCAAACAAATTGAGTTAGGACATAATTAATCATTTATATAAAAGATATGAATATAGCATAATTAACCATTTATATACAAAATGCGTTGACCCCCAACAAATTAAGTTAGGACATAATTAATCATTTATATAAAAGATACGAATATAGCATAATTAATCATTTATATACAAAATGCATTCACCCCTAGAAATTGAGTTAGGACATAATTAATCATTTATATAAAAGATACGAATAAAGCATAATTAATCATTTATATACAAAATGCGTTGACCCCCAACAAATTGAGTTAGGACATAATTATTTTGTGAGTATGCAGTTATGTACGAATATTCTCCCATAAACCTTCATCATGATCGTTATGATTTTCATGTACATCATCCTATTGATCTTCCCCATTTATAAAAGGCATTTGATCACAGAAAGTCGACATCTCGCTGACATCAAGTGTTGACCCATCAATCCAGTCACTGATACAAGTTGTTCTCCCTTGAAGAACCACTGACCATCTTAAGTCGCATGGATCTTCGACATAAAACACCTGTCTAGCTTGCGCTGCCATGATGAATGGATCGTTGTTGTAAGAAACCTTTCGAAGGTCTACCAAAGTAAAACCCATTTTGTCTTTACGTATTCCAGTATTTCCATTAACCCACAAATTCTTGAAAACAGACACTCTAAATTCACAAAAATCAAGCTCCCAAATATCTTCAATGACTTCATAGTAAGGCATGGACGCATGAATCAGATTATTATCAGAAGCACTACAAAACTGATCTAAATGACCATCAACATAGACCCCACTATTCTGCATGCTACTTTTTTCATCTTGTGACCTTGTGTAGAAAGAATAGTGATTGATATCATATGCCTTCCAAGTTGGAACATTTAGATTTGGACCAACAGCTAATAATATCAGTGTCTTCGAAGCACTATCATCCGTGAAGATTGTTTCTCTAAACCAATTGATAAAAGTTCTATTGTGCTCTTGCAACAATCTCATCTTGTTCATTTTTTGGTGAGTATCTGACACATGTTTTTTGTGAGCATCTATGTACGGGATCACCTCTGCTGTGTTGTTTAGTACATATAGAAGAGCTTGTGATAACTGTTGTCGATCCATGGTTACAACATTAAATCCCTGTGTACCTCTACCTTGAATCACGGAGTCATGACAACTTTGAGGAACCCCGACTGGTGTAGCGGTATTTATATACTCAAAGCAAAATTCAATAGCTTCTTTAGCAACGTATCTTTCAACAATGCTTGCTTCTGGTTGATATTGATTCTTTGTGTATCCTTTCAACACCTTCATGTATCGCTCAATAGGATACATCCAGCGTAAAAAGACAGGCCCACAAAACCAAATCTCCCGCATAAGGTGAACTATTAAGTGAATCATGATGTCAAAAAATGACGACGGAAAATACATCTCCAATTCACAAAGGATGATGGAAGCCTCATTCTCCAAATTATCCAACTGCTGAGGGTCAATTACCTTGCTATAGATAGCATTAAAGAAAAAACACAAACAAGTTATGACAAACCTAACTTTTTCAGGCAAGATACCACGAACGGCCACTGGCAACAATTGTTGCATTAACATGTGATAATCATGAGATTTCAAACCCACCAACTTCAAATCCTTAACTGACACAAGGCTCTTAATATTTTAAGAGTATCCTTATGGCACTTTCAGATTTTTGAGACAATGACACAAACTTTTCTTCTCTCTCACAAACATTGTGTGACATGCTGGGGGCAAATACGTTCGATCACCTCATGAAACTGGATGTAGTTGGTCTCGTATACCCATGTCTACCAAATCTTGACGACATTTCAAACCATCCTTGGTCTTGCCCTTAATGTTAAGAAGGGTGCCAATCAAACTCTCACAAACATTTTTCTCCACATGCATGACGTCTAGACAATGTCGTACATGTAGATCGCACCAATAAGGAAGATGAAAGAATATTGACATTTTCTTCCAAACATCATTCCCCAACGCATCCCTTTTTTGTGTCTTACCAAAGATAGTAACGATGTCTTTCACCCGATGATAAACTTCTTGTCCACCTAAGGGTTTAGGCGCACTTTCAATCTCATTTTGTCCATTAAATGCATTCTTCAATCGGTAATACGAGTGATGAGGCTTCAAAAATCTTCAGTGTCTTGTATACATTGTCTTCTTTCCATGTTTAAGTTGAATGTAACTGGTGTTTTTTTCACAAATAGGATATGTGTGGTGTCCTTTGACAGTATATCCGCTCAAATTCCCATAAGCCGAAAAGTCATTACTGGTGCGAAACATCATTGCACGTAACCTGAAGGTTTGTTGAACACTCTGGTCATACACATCAACCCCTTCAACCCACACTTTTCTCAAGTCTTCAATCAAGGGAGTCAAATAGACATCAATATCATTTCCTGGCTATCTTGGACCTGCTATCATGATAGACAACATAATGTATTTTCACTTCATGCACAAGGAAGGTTGTAAATCATTAGCAAAACAGGCTATGAACTATGGTTGGTGCTCAAGTTTTTGAAAGGATTCATTCCGTCTGAAGCAAGACCAAGCCTTAGGTTTATGGGATCTTGTCCAAATTCCGGGTACAACCGATCAATTTTCTCCCATTATGGAGAATCAGCTGGATGTCGGAGCAACCCATCATTTATTCTTCCATTTGCATGTCATCGAAGGTATTTTGCATCCTCCGCATTAGCAAACAATCTCTTAAACATTGGTATTATTGGAAGATACCAACAAACCTTCACTGGATGACTATTATTTGTGTCGGCATCGCATCATGTCTTCCATACAATTTGTTGTTTGTGCATCATTCACCTCAATGTCAGGGGCAGTTGACATTTGTGGCAATTCACCATGCCATATCCAGTTTGTGTAAGTCGGACTGAAGCCTTCACATATAAGATGTGATCTAATATCATTCAATGAGTGGCGTCTCCCATTCACACATTTAACACAAGGACAAAAATATTTTCCACCTAGTGTTGATCCATTTTGTTGCGCAAAATGCAAGAAACTTTCAACCCCATTCTGATAGTCATCACTTATGCGCGGTGCTTGAATCCAACTTCGATCCTTATTTTGTAGTTTATGGTTCCAGCTACATTATCATATATGCATGAGAATCTCACTTTTTTCATATAAAGGTAAGACCCTATCCCATTCAAGAACTCCCTTTTTTACTTCATTCACGCATACAAGTTAAGTATGTTATGATAAATTTGACGAAATTTCAGCAGCATTTCACATTGGTCTCCAAGTACACGAAATGAAAGTGGTCACATCAACTGACCACGATCAAGTATGCACCCAGAGAACAAAGCAATATGCATAAAACGAAAATTTCATCAAAATGTAACACAATATACTTAACCTATGACTGTGAATGAAGTAAAAAAAAAATGAGTGTTCCCAAACTGTCCAAATGGATAATTCAAGATTCAATACAATGATTAATCCAAACTGTCCATATTAATCACTGTATTGAACCTCAAATGGAAAACTAAGGTTCACTCATAATGCATACAATTTTAATAATAAACAATATTGATATATTAAGACAATTATAATATCTAATTAAGTGGGATACCAACATACATACCTTGAGTGAAGTGATGCTAGCTTAAAAATTGTATTAATGTATCTTCACTGAAGCAAGAAGAAGATAAACCAGCGTTAACTTTGAATGTCTATCAAATAGTATTACCTACAACCAATAGGAAGGGATATGTGTAGGTAAGAAACTTAACCATTAATTTTGAATACATTGAAATGTATATATTTCTATGTAACATTGCGTATTAATCTAGTCATGGTGTTGGACAACCATATCACTATGGTGTTAGAAAATCTCAATATAGCATGCCACATGAAGATTGATTAGTACATTAGTCTACACAATGTAATATGTTTTTTGGGGAGTTGCTGGTTAAGTAATAATGTCTTCAACTTGAAGTTAGTGATGCTTACATATATATATATATATATATATATATATATATATATATATATATATATATATATATATATATATATATATATATATATATATTAAGACATAACATATAAATGTAGTTGAAGTTATAAATTATGATAACTCAAATTATATAGTTGAATATTTAAAGTAAGTAGCTTGAGCGATATAGCCATAAGAGGCAGCAATGGAAGACATGCACTCAGATGCCCATTATGTTGCATGAACTTGGCAAGTCCAAAATCAGCAACATGAGCATCAAAATGTCCGTTCAGCAGTATGTTGTTTGACTTGACATCCCTATGGATGATCAAAGGGGAACAATCACGGTACAAATAGCAAAGTCCTTTTGCAGCTTCTGTGTCTATTTTGAGCCTAGTGTCCTACTTGAGAAACTCACCCCTCTTCCCATCCAACACTTCTCCCAACCTTCCATTTGGCATGTAATGATAAACAAGCAATGTTTTAATTTTTGCAAACAGGCCATTTCTCCTAAACTGGGTTGGGTCAGACCCTTCATATTCACTAGTACCACTGTAGTACTAGCAACTATCCTACAAACCCTGTCAATGTTCCTTATATTCCTTACTCTTCTGCTAACTTTATACACTAATCTCGATGCTACTTGAATTTATTTGAATATGGGTATATTCTAACTTGAAAATGAATTGCATATTTGGCTTTAGGAATACATACAAGATGGATCTCCACAGGATTTATTAGCTTTCTTCATAGATTTTGTTTGGCAACATCAATTTTTGCCATAGAAACAGTTGATATGGGGATCTGCAATACTAACTGCTGTCAAAGTTTTGCAATTAGCAGGACTAGTTAGCAACACAGATAGTGAAGACAAGGATAAAAATTGTTTCAACAATGTGTATAGGGCTAAGTGTTTCTTGTTAATATTCTATTACAAGACCTAAACTTTCTGATTAAACTATCTACCACACTCATGTTTCAGAACTCACTCATGTTCCATAACAATGAGGGTGTCACCTCTAAGAATTCTTATGCTCAACTCAGCAAGGGTATGAGTCTAGAGATGAGGGATGAACAAATGCATAACTTTTGCTGCTAATGGAGAATATTTATCGGTCTTTTCTTTAACCTTAGATAAAGGTGATGAGAATAGTTGGTTATCTAATTGGGAGGTTATATCATAAGCAGCCAGATAAGGAAATTGAAATATATGGATCCTCCCAAATTTGTGGAGGGAGAATTAGCCACTCTCTGTAGTGAGGGAATCTCTGTAGTGATGTTGTTCCGCCAATAAATAACATATTCTCCAATCTAGCTAGGTCAGCAATGAAGTGAGGAATTTCTCCATGCAACTTGTTTATAAACAAATTCAAGAAGGTAAGCTCTTCAAGCGCAGACAACTCATAAGGGATACCTTCTATCAGCATAGAGGAATTTCTCTATAATCCTAGTCCCTTGTCTTAAATATATGTTCAATCAATTTTATCCCATAATTTCATGGTACAGTTCACAAGTTTTATCCTATGTAGTTTATAATAGACCACTAAAGTACTTATAATTATGACTTTCCATAAATTCAAATTCAAGGTTTAAGAAGGAACTATTTTTTTTTCTCGTGAAGTGGAGAAGATATGTTTGTTTGGATGGGTGAAATGAATGAATGAATGAAATAAGAGGTAATAAGAAAACACCATTTGAACCTGAAAAAACTCTTGTAACAACAGAGAAAACCTACAATGTGTGGACAAAATCAAAATTGCTTTCACAGCCCAATATTGTGTTTTGTTGTTCGTAAGTCATAGCATATGTAAGTCAGCACATTTATCCTGTTAACAATTTGGTGCTGCACACGGATGGGATGAGGGAGGAGATGCAGAAAAGGGTGAAAGATTTTCTGTGAAAAAATCCATTTCATTTCATGCCTAAGATTAGAGGAAGAATTTTATGTGGGACCCATGAAATGTTATCATTTCTCTCTCCCATTTTCCTTCAAACATGATTCAAATGTTACCTATCTCTCTCTGATTATGTACCTTTTGTTTTCCTTCCTCATATTTCAGGCAAAACAATCCTAGTGTTACTGCATGTCTCTTAAGACTACATGTGTTAAAGTCAAGACCAACTCTCATGAATATACAGAAACATACCACCAACTCTTATGCCAGTGAAGAACTCCTTTAAGCCCACTATCATCTGTATGAATATGTAATTAGCATAATGAGACTTCATAATTTTTAAATGTTCATGAAAAAAAAGTAGTTGAAAATGAATGGATCAATGTATTATAATAGGTGAAGTTAAAGTCTAAATGCAGAAAAATAACAAGGCAGAATGAAAAAGGGGATAACCATAGAATATCAGAAGTCAAGCCGAATGTTGTGGTTAATGGAATCCTCAACTTTGAAGAATGTTAGGGGGAAAGAAATCAGAAAAAATCAACAATGATTCGAGTTAGATAGCAACAAAACGCTTCCACACTCAACTAAGTTGTCTTGTTGTGCCTCTTAACATATTTCTTTTTCTTTTGTTTCCCCAGTATCACCATGCTATGAAATCAAAATTGTAACCACAACTCTGGAAGTTATTGAGCAAAGTAGAAAGAATATGGAAAGGTCTAAGAAGGATCTTTATATATGATTAGACACATTAAGAGTCTCATTGACATATATAGTTAGCACTAATGAGGAAAGTGACCTACAATTTATAGATACTTGTAAAATACTACATTACCACTGACAATATAATTCAAAGAAAAAAAAAAGAAAGGGATTTCATGAAGTCTTCTTCTAACCCTCTTACTTTTTTTTTCATTTGTTACTTTTCCATTGGCAATACAAGGATCTTTATTTAAGAGTTCACTAGACCCTACAAGATGAATGAAAGAAACTGACCTGGTTCTCATCCAAAGGAAGTATAACAAGATTACTTTCTCCATTGAACTGGTCCACTGTGGTATCATGAATTAGAGTATGAAACCATCCAACAGTAGCACAGGTTTAGGTCAGATAAACCGGCTTAAGGACAATTAAGGGGGGAAATATGAAACAAGAGGTCAAATGATTATTGGTCTTACAATCCCATAATGATTTAGGTCGCCAATCAGTGCAATACCATGTAAATGACAAATTCACAGCATGCAGTTACCTTAAAAATGAATGGTTTGTAAATTGAAATTCAGATTACCCTGATAACAATTATTTGTTGGTTTACTCCATACTGCCGGATTTTTGGCAATTTTACCTAACAGAATTTAGACACATTCAACGACAAGGATTAAAATAGAATTAAAAGTGCATGTGTAGGGATTAAGGCAGTGTTTGGTTTGGTGTTAAACCATCTTCAACGCTAAAGCTTCATCTCACAGGAATTGCATTGAACATGCCTAGGAACATGTGTTTTGAGTAAAACAAACTCACTAAAATGTCTACTTTTAGGTATAGGGAGTAAAACATAAAAATGGTGCAAGGATAAGGACCAAATGAGTATTTAAACCAAAACTACACACTTCCTAGTTATACAACCTACTATAAGATACATTCTAATACGCCTATGATTGTGTTTTATGCATAACTGTCATACAGTTTCTACTACAAAACTGCTTCTAGTATATTTGCTATCACATATATACTTCTAAATCTTAATACATAATTATCAGCAATTATTTTCTATGCATAACTATCATCCTACAGTTCCTAATACAAAATTGCATTCTAATAGATTTGCTGTTACAGAACCAGTTATTTTCTCACTCATACTCCTAATTATTAACTACGTCCAATCTATTAATGGAGCTAAACTTCGATCTTGGTTCCCATTATCTACACGTCAAAGCCAGTAGACCAAGCTTTATTTAGGGAATTAACGAGCATGCTATAAATATATTTACAATTTACATTTAAGACTACAATCTCTTGCACCTTATCTAGGCTTTGAAAAACCTATTACATACAATTTTGACTACAGGCTACCTTCATGAGCCAACTTTTAAGTTCCAATACTGCTAAAAAGACATGTTTGAGAAATTCTTGGTACTGCTTGATCTGGATGGCATACTTGCCCTTTATTGAATTTGAATTGGATTTGACCATGCCTTTTACTTTGGCAAGTAGCTATATTTGATGATGGATAATGTACAGGGTGCTTTAAAACTTTTGTTATTTCAGTGGTAAGGGTCATGGCTTCATATGCTTCTGTTTTTTTTTTTATTTTCAAATCTGAAGGACCATATATGTTGGATCGAGTGGCCTCAGAATAATTAAGAAGGGGGGGTTAAATTAATTATTCCTAAAACTTTACCAATTAAAAATTACTCTTTTAAGGCTTTTACTTTTGTTATTAAGAGAATATGGAGTAGAAGAGAAACTTAACAGAAAGTAAAAGCGAAAATTAAATGCACAGCGGAAAGTAAAAGAGTAGGGAAGAAGGAAACAAACACACAAGAGTTTTTATACTGGTTCGGCAACAACCCGTGCCTACCTCCAGTCCCCAAGCGACCTGCGGTCCTTGAGATTTCTTTCAACCTTGTAAAAATCCTTTTACAAGCAAAGATCCACAAGGGATGTACCCTCCCTTGTTCTCTTTGAAACCCTAGTGGATGTACCCTCCACTAGAACTGATCCACAAGAGATGTACCCTCTCTTGTTCTCAGTCAAACCCAAGTAGATGTGTCCTCTACTTGTACCACAAAGGATGTACCCTCCAATGTGTTAAGACAAAGATCTCAGGCTGTTACACCTTTGATACTTTGTGAATGGGGATACAAAAGAATTCTCAGGCGGTTAACCCTTTGAACGCTTTTGTATTAGGGAATGGGAAGAATCAAAAGAATTCTCAGACTTTGTCGTTTTGAATTCTTTGACAAGGGAGAAGGGAGACACAAAAGAATTCAGGCGGTTAGTCCCTTGTTCTTTTGGAAAAGAGAGAAGAGACACACAAAAAGAATTTAGGCGGTTAGTCCTTGGCGAATTCTTTTTGGCAAAGGGAGAAGAGAATGAAAAGGATGAATAGCACAAGTTTTCAAGGTTTAGAAAAACCAGAAAACTTTGGAAAGCTTTTGGCAAAAGGAAGAAGAAGAAGAAGAAGTTCAAAGAGACTCAGAAATCAATGTGGAAAACTTGCTTGTGTAAAGAATGAATTGGAAAAGATTGATTGATAGAATGAATTGAATTGAAAATGCAAAACAAAGTCTTGCTTTTATAGACTCTTCATGTCTGGTCAAGAAGGTCATTCAGAAGAGTTATAACTTTTAGAAAAACTTAAAACCCATTTGAAAAAGTCAAAACCTTTTTGAAGAGTTACATCTTTTGATTTTTCAGAACCAAACACTGGTAATCGATTACCAAAACATTGTAATTGATTACAGCCTTTTGAAAATATTTGGAACGTTGTAAATTCAGTTTGAAAACTTTTTTCAAACTCATTTTGCTACTGGTAATCGATTACAACAATATGGTAATCGATTACCATAGAGTAAAAACTCTTTGGTAAAGGTTTTGTCAAAAACTCATGTGCTATTCAAAGTTTTGAAAAAAACTTTTTAATACTTATCTTCATTGAGTCTTTTCTTCATTCTTGAATCTTGAGTCTTGAATCTTGATCTTGATTCTTGAGATCTTGAGTCTTGATTCTTGATTCTAGGCTTTCTCCTTGAGTCTTGAATTCTCCTTGATTCTTGAACTCTTGACTTGTTCTTGATTTACTTGAGATGTTCTTTGATTCACTTGAGTTGTTCTTTGATCTTTTGAGCTTTTTGTTCATCACCTTTGTCATCATCTTTTGTTGTCATCATTGTTATCATCAAAACACCTTTGAATCATTTTTGATTCATCATGAAGCTTTGCTTCCACAATATAGATATCAATTATCAACAACAAAAAAAAGGTGTCATATATTCATTGAATGATCATTATTGAAGTAATGTTATTTTCATTTTTCCTGGACTTCCTCTTATTCTTGAAAGATTTCAACTCTTGAATTAGTTTTAGTTATTGATGGACTTTCAAGGTTCATTGTTGAACCTTGTAGAAGTCATGCTTGATTAGTGAAAATGGAAATAATATAAGAAAGACAATGGAATTAATGCATGGAATAGTTCACCAAACAACACTACAGGAAATGCATCGAAGAGGTTCAACGAATTGTTGACTCTTGTAATAACGCCTAGTAGACATTCTTACAAACAATTTACATGCAACAAAATTACTAATATGAAACACGACTTGGTGAAAAAATAGGTTATCACCAATGGTAAGTACAACACTTTTCGCACTGTTTCATACCACAAACAGATATTCACCAAAGAGCACAAACAAGATTGAAGTAGTGAATATTTTTTCAAGTAATTGGCAGCACACACCATAGCAATCACAAACGTCGAAGTACGAAGAATGTACCTCTGGGGCGATGTGCAAACCACACACCAAGTAGCGCGATGAGGGAGGCAGGAGAGTGATTGATTGACTGAGGGAGGAGAATGGTCCAATGAGGGAGGAGAGTGATGGACTAAGGGTCGACAAATCGACTGTGAGCACGAGCGACGGAGGTAATAGCCACACAGATGGTAAATGAAGTATGACTTAGGGTGCACGGGAGGGGGAAAAAAGGTTCACAAAACAACGATGATCTTATACATAAGACCGTCTTCTTTTTAAGGTTGACAAAACGACGACAGTCTTATATGAAAGACCATCTTGATTTTCAACAAACATAATTACGACATTGCCACCGAGACACAATCAAAGACGGGTTCATACAACCGTCTTAGAATGACAGTCGTAAAAAACTTTTTTCATTCATATAATTACAAAAATGTCACTGTATCATATTCTAGAATCACCATCATAAAACATTTATTTTGTAGTAGTGTATTTATTTTGCAAGTGAATTATGATCTAACTATATCAAAATTGTTCATCTACTAATCTCTATTTCATTAATAATATATTTGTCTATATTGTTATTTTTTAGTGAGAATTGTATTTTTAGATTTGTGAACTTAAAAATAATCATTAAAACTAAAGCATGTTGATGTGTTTACTAAAAGAAAATTGTTCAATTAAACTAATTTTTTTAATCTAATTTAATATATATTTAATTACATAATAAAAATCAAATTAAATAAATACTTATTATAATTTCTTCCATGCAAAAGTAATGTTTAAAGTAATTTTTTTGTTAATTATTTATTATCTTTTATATTTAGTAGATTATTTTAAAAAAATTGTCCAGACATTTTAATATAAATCTATTAAAATAGAAATTATATATAAAATATAAACATTATTTTACATTTGCATCCCTAAAATTTTAAAATATTGTGACATTAGATCCTAGAACTAAAAAAATTCAAAATAAGTCTCTAGAATGTCAAATAAGATACTTAGTATCACTTTAATTTTTAAACACAAATTAATATCACAAGAATTTCAGAAATTAATATCTATCATAATTTTTAGTGTCAAATAAGATACTTAGCACATATTGCAATTTCAGAATTTTTTTTAAAAAAATCTTACTATTAGGACTAAAATGACATTGTTTTTAAGGACCCGAATTTTAATTCATTATTTTATCTATCATAAAAAAAGTATCAATAAAATTAATATCTATTTTTTTACTTTACTAATTACTTATATAAAACTCATGTTGAGTTTTTGTATGAAATCAAGTACAGAAATTTGAACTTAATTAACTCACAAGAATAAACAATTTACCTAAAATTGCATTAACATCTAAATTATTAGGGCTAAATTAAATTTCTTTATATAAATGATTTTTTTACAAAAATCATTATACATTTTTTATTTAGGGTAAAAATATGTTTGGAGTTCTTATAAAATCTGAAAAGTATTAATTTCGTCTTAATAATTTTTTTTATTAATTTGGTCCTTGTAAAAATAAAATATATTTTTATTGGTCTTTAGTGCTAACTCTATTAGATGTTTGCTAACGTGATTAATGGATCAAATTATTTTATCTCTCTACATTCTCAAATATACTCTGAAGACACCAAAAGTCATTGTTGCTTCATGTTTCCCCTAATTTCATTAGAAATTACAAGAAAATCGTCTAGAAAGTGATACAAAAATTACAATTTTTGAGCCGCTAGAAATTGTTTATTTATTTTGGAGAATTTTAACCACCACAAATTATTTAATTTATTTATAAAGAAAAAATTTAACAAATTATATATTGTAAAAAATTTAAATAAAAATTACTAAATATGTTGTTTATCTCGTGAAAAGCATCAGTCAAAGGGCCTGTTTGGATGCAGCCCAAAAGATCTTTTACCATCTTATCTATTAGAAAAAGATCTTTTTTATTTTTTAAGAGTGTTTGGTTATTAATTTTTTTTTAGCTTTTGGAAAAGTGAAAGCTATGAGCAAATCTTTTCCTGAAGTTCAAATCTGCAGCTTGTGAAATTTTGCTTTTCGGGAATCTATTCCCTAAACAATGCTTGGACAATTATGTCCTCAAAAAATTTCAAAATGACAAAGCATGCGCTCCTCATTTTCTAAACCCTCAAAATTTCTCTCTCCAGTTCCTCACAACGTGCGTGCTGTGCCTTCCTCAATCTCTCTCGTGCTTCAATCTCCTTCCTCATCCTTTCCGATCTCCTTCCTCATCTCTTTCGATCATCCTTCGTCATCTCTTCTTCTTCCTTTGTTAGCATCACAGGTTAACCAATTCTTCATTAATTTCTTTTTCTTCTCATTAAATTTTGAATTGTTATGGATTAGGGTTATACTTTTGTTTGTTTCATTAAGCTTGTGAAATGTCTCTCAATAAAGTTCCTATGAAAAGAAAGAAAGCAGAATGGTGTAATAAAAATACTGAGGTTATGTTGAAAGTGTGCATAGAATAGGTGAATGCTGGAAATAAACCTTATAGCCACTTCACTAAGCTTGGTTGGGCAAATATTGCAGAAAAGTTCAATAAGGCAACAAATTTGAAATATGAATATAAACAATTCAGAAATAGGTGGGATTCTTTGAAAAAGGAATGACAATTATGGGTTAAGCTTATAGGGAAGGACACAGGTCTTGACTGGGATGGGGAGAAGAAAACCATTGCAGCTAGTGATGAATGGTGGGAAGCCAAAATTCAGGTATGTATTATTCAACGAAAATAGAGTTTTTGTGCAGGCCACTCTTTTGTTTTTTATGTGTGATTCTTGACTTTGCGGCAAAAATTGAAGTTGCAGACTGTTTTTTAGAAACTTGCGTCTAAAATTTTAGTTGATAATTAGGTTGGTTATTACTCTGTTACTTGTTGCAATTGAGGTAGTTTACATGCAAAGAAATGAATGTGTTGATATAGTGATGTTTCTTTTAAAACCTAATGAAATGGAAATTTATTGGCATGTTTTTTATTACTCTGTTTTTATTGTCTGCTGCATGTTTATCTGCATCGTTTGGTATTGCATAAAGGCATGTTTTGTTATCTGTAAATTTATAAAGGAATAGTTCTCTTTCTATTGATTCATGTAAATGTACAGAATATAACCAAAGATTGGTCTAATGGGTAAAAAATGAAATGCACCATGCTGATGCAGTGGCCATACCTATTGGACACTTCCAATTTTATACATGTTGGACAGATGATTTGCAAAATGTTGCAGCTTCAGCAACTGCAAAGCTCTTATCATGATCAGTTGTTTGATGCCACTTGCAATCTCATCACAATGGCAAACACATGAGTTGTTCCTGTCACTACAAATCCTATGTTCCTCCTTTCACTTTTGTGTTAACAGTTTTCATAACGTCTGAAGTAATGGCTTGACAGATGTTTGTGAATACCATCATTTTCATCTCATTTGCATCATGAGACAATATGTGCATGCCATTTTTTTTTTTGACATTTTGTATGGTTTTCTTACTTGACTGTATGGGACCTCTGGAAGATCCAAAGTTATTTAATGGCATATGGACGAAACAATTGTCATCATTCTTCAGAGAAATTCCAAAAGTGCAAGTCACTTCTCTGTCAAAATCTGCCCAAAGGTGTAAATATATATAGTCATTCGTCATGATTTAAAACCTATTAGGATTTTTTTTGTTCCAACATGTAAATAGAAAGTAGGCAGAAAAACAATTTTCTCAAGCTTTGGTGTTGGACCATATCCATAATAGCCAGTTGCGGAGGCAATGGATAGCATTGCTAAAAAAACCATCAAGGTTGCCAAGGTAGATCGAAGGAAAGCCATTTGTAATGGTTTTGTGAAGGGCTACAAAGAAATGCTTCAAAGTAGTGATGAGGTACCAATTCACCGGATGCCTTGGGTATTGGATTCAAATTTAAAAATATGAAATTTTCTATAAAACTACAAGTTAATTGACACGATTCGGATTTTACATATCGTATTGGATTGCATATGGATAAATTCTTAGGTAAGCATGTTTTCATAAATGTAGGACTACTGATCGACATCTTATTTACCATGATGATAAACTTGGCATCATACAATATGTATATATGTTCAAAAGTCAGACAATATAGTGCCATGTGAACGTGGAGCACAAATACAGAGCCAAAAGTGGTTAAAAAGTACAAAGCCAGAAATAAAAAAATTTGTTGCCTACGGCAAGAATATTTGCCAGAGACTAATGTACTTAATGTGAAATTATGGGAGTTACCTTGGAGATCTCAAGTAGACCTGTGACTAGGACAACATAGTGTATATAAATAGGTAACATTGCATCCACTATTAGATCACCCAAAAATGTATGCTCTTGTAAATTTCATGCTTGAAATGTTTAAAGAAATGAACTAAAATAATAAAAATTATGATACCAAATAAGACTAGTTGTTTATGAACTAAAATAATAAAAAGTATCATACCAAGGAGTATGTATTTCATTGATGTAATTATCCCTTAAACAAATATGATCTTTACAAGCACAATGGTTATTCTTTCTTGTTTTCAGTAATATTCTTCAGCTGCTGTTGATGTTATCTTTATTTTATGGCCACAGCCCACAAACATAGATTCCTCTGTCCTTGTTGTGTGCCTTATAAATGGATGACGAGAATTTATGATGCCAGACTAAATGTAACATGAGTAATATTTGAAGGCACTTCTATATATTATAATGAGATTGATTTTTATCTCTTAACTTCCATGCCAAATATATATATTATAATTCTTATTTTTTATTTTATAGGAGGATCCTGAAGTAGCAAAGTTTAGAGAGCAAGGCCTCAAATTCTTACCTGAGATGGAATTCCTTTTTAAGGGTACTATTGCTATTGGTTTTGCAGCATATGCACCATCTAAGGATTCAAGACAATATGAAGGATTCAACACAAGAACATAAGAGACAAATGATAACATTGATGATAACACTGACATGGAAGTGAATCATCCTGAGATAGACACGACAACTCAGAACATGTCTTCGGCAAAGGAACGTGGACAGAGGAAGAGAGGTAGAGAGGGTGACAAAAGAATTGGGTTTGCTGCCAAGCTTTCCTCACAATTAGATCATATTATTCAAACATTTGAATCTAGTGCATCTGCTTAAGACCCAACTAGCATTACTGCATGTGTAGCAAAGTTGAAAGATCTATTAGGACTTGAGCGTGGGAGTGAACTATTTTACAAAGCCACTAGACTTATGAAAAAAAGGGCAAACAAGATCACCTTTGTTGCTTTAGAAGAGCCTGAGCTACAACTTGGATGGATCAAGTCTGACACTTAAGCACAAGTTCCTTAGTTTCTCCTCTATCTGATATCATTGACACTTGCTAGTTTTCTTGGTTATGAACCTTGGTTGTGTTATGGATCTTAGTTTTTAATTTCAGTTATGTCATGGATCTTTGATTTTAATTTTTGTTATGTTATGGATCTTGGTTATGGTTTGGCTCTTAATTTTTATTTTCAGTTGTGTTATGAATTTTTTTTCCTTCTACAGGATGTCTTCATCGTTATCATCAGATGACTCATCACTATCATCAAATGACTCTTCATCTGACGATGAAGATCACATTACGAAGAACAAAGTGTTGATGTTTGCTGTAGCTAATGTTACCAATTACTTCATGAATTATGTTGTGAAAAATCCATGTAGAGATTCAAGCATGACAGGCCATCGTTGGGTATCTGAAATTCTAAATGGTCATCCAATACGTTGTTATCAGATGTTTAGAATGAAGAAACTTGTCTTTCTTGAATTATGTGATATCTTGGAAACCAAGTACAACTTAAAGAAAACTCGAAATGTCAGCATTTATGAGCAAGTTGGCTTGTTTTTATACATGTTGAGTCAACCAGGTTTTGTTCGTAATTGTGAGGAAAGATTTCAACATTCAGGTGAAACAATATCTAGACATTTCCATAGTGTCTTAGAAGCTGTGTGTATGTTTGCAAAGGATATAATTAAGCATGTTGATCCATTATTTAGAGATACTCCTTATGAGATTCTAAAAGATGTCAGATATCGTCCTTATTTTAGGGATTGTATTGGTGCAATAGATGGTACTCATATACGAGTTTGTGTTCCCTCTCATCTACAAGGAGTCTATATTGGTCGGAAAGGCTACACTACCACTAATGTCATGAATGTTTGTGACTTTAGCATGTGTTTCACTTTTGTTTGGGCAGGTTGGGAAGGTTCTGCACATGATATTAAGATATTTATGGAAGCTATACGTAAGCCTGCATTGCATTTTTCACATCCTCCTCAAGGTAAATTAAAATTTATATATTATAATATATGTATCATTATAATTTTGTGTTCTAACTTGCTCTATTGTTTTATTCTTTAGGTAAATATTATCTTGTTGATTTTGGTTATCCTACTTTTATGGGTTTTTTAGGACTGTACAAGAAAACTAGGTATCATCTCCAACAATTTAGAATTGGCCCTAAAATTAGGGGGAGAGTTGAAGTTTTTAATTATTATCATTCTAGTCTTCGAAGTACAATTGAACGTGTATTTGGTTTATGTAAAGCAAGGTGGAAGATATTGGGTAATATGTCACCTTTTGCTTTGAAAACACAAAACTAAATCATTGTTGCTTGCATGGCTATACATAACTTCATTCAAAGAAATTACAAGAGTGATGGAGAATTTGATTCACTAGATGAAGATAACAAATATATAGATAGTGATGAGGATGAAAGTGAAGTTGGTCCTAGTACTACAACATGGGAAGAACCGGATGCTCAAAGTACTCTACAAATGTAACGGTTTAAAGAATCTCTGAAGAGTATGTTTCCAACACGTATTTAATTTCTTTATTTTTAATAATACAAGTTTGCATGTTTATGGTATGGGTACATTTGAACAATTTTATATTGGAAGACATTATTGATTGTATTATTATCAGATTAATGATATTTTATATTTTCTTATAAATTATAATTACATAGATAATAATTAAATTATAAACTAGAATGTATGTGACAACATTACTAAAACAATAAATTAATTAGATTTTAAATATGAAAAATAATTATGTAGAAAGACGTATAATTATATTTTTATGAGATACATTTATTTTATTTTTATAAAAATAATTATTTTTTAATCAAAATTTCTAGAAAATATATAACAATATTTTAAATATAATGATAAAGTCAAAATATTTTTATAAATGAAATAGAAAAAAAATAATTTTATTATTTTTAATAATATTTAATTATTTAAGGCATTTAATAATTATATAATAATATTTAAGTATTTAATTATTAGTTTTAATAATGTCGAAGCATATAATATCCTTTTTGATAATTTTAATTATGTAAAAGATCTTCTATAATTTCATCCAAACACCATATTAATTTAAATAAGTACTTAAGACTTTATCATTCAAATATCAATTTAACTTATGTAAAAGTAACTTTTTAGAGAAAAACTTCTTAGACAAGTTCATTGTCTATAAAATCTTTTACAATAATGCATTCAAACAAACCCTAATCTACTTAATACTATTGGTACTTATCAAGAAAGTTGATCCAATTGTTGATAAACAACTACCAACTGATATTTCAAGGACATGATTTGATTCTTGCCTTCGAGGTGAGATATTATTAATGGCTAATCTTTTAAATAAGTATTCATTGAGAGGTCTACCTTGACACTCTTGAGTACCAAAATCCAACTTCCCTAAACTTTTAAATAAATAAAATACTAATAGTACCCCGCAGAAATATAATACTGCGAGTGAACTTGAGGCGAGGATGAGCCATTTTCCTCCTTATATTATCCAATCCATCCCGAAAACCAACTCTGTATAATTCGGAACCACTCATCGCCAAACCATTAAAAATCGCTCTGCTTTTGTGTTGGCCACGGTATGTACGTTCCAATGCGATTGTTTTTTCGGTTGTTGCTTCTGAGAATGTTAGAATTTGTAATGGGTGCTTCTAGGTTTCTTTTTTTGTTTTTTTATTTTCAGTTGTTGAATTCGATTGATTTTTTTATGTTTAGCACTCTTTGATGCTTGTTTATTTATTTATTTGCAGTTATATTAATTAATTCTGTTAATTCAGCCTACTGATGCCAACAGGGTAGTTTATGCACTGATCACGGATATGATAAATTGAACTATTAAGTAGGAATGAATTTCGTTTAATGTTGTTTTCCATGAACTTAGCAAGTTGGTATTGGTTGGAATTGAACTTTGCTGTGTTTTGAGAAAGAGTTAGTTTGGGATTTGGGAATGGGGTTTGTCAAAGTATGGTTTTGATGCTTTCTCACATTGTTGATTTTTTTAGGAGTTTTCTAATTATTTTTGTAGAAGTTTTATGGAGGGAGCTTTAGAACCTCTCCTCTGCGTAATGTGAGAATCAATGAGATGTTACATTAGGCATAGTTTTCTCCCACCTTTTTCTTATTAATGATTTATTGAGAGGAAAGGATGAGAGTTATTAGTTTTTACCTGGATCCCACTTTTAAGAAAGCACTTAAGTGAGTGATGTGAGAGTACTATGAGCATCTCATCCAATCTACCATCCTTAGAAATGGCAAAGTTGGCCTAGTAAACCAGTTTTGTTAAAAGCTGATTTAAATGCCTTTGGAAGGTTAACTTTTTTGTATCTCAACCTTTAGTTCAAAAACATTTTTACACTAAGCATTGGTGCCTAGGTTGACAACTTGTTTTTAGAAAAAATAGGGTTCATTTATATAAAGCAGTATCCTCTGTTGATTGAATAGTAAGGTGGGTTGGATGGTTAAGGGAGAGAGAAAGAGGGGAAAGGTCGTGGGTTCAATCTCCTCTTTTAACAAAACTAATATTCTAACGAACTAATATTTGTTGATGAAAAAAAAAGAATCATATATATTATGTAAATTTTTTGGTAGATTACAGTAACTTCTTTTATATTATAAATAAAACAACGTCTTGGTAGTCTTGCCTTGTAGATGAAAAAAACAGCAAAATCATGTAAACTCTATAAACTGTTTGCTTGATTTATATCAGGCTGTTTGAAAGATTCAATGACAATAAGCCAATTTAGCATCTTACCAGAAGTATAGACTGTTTAGTGAATGCTTGTTTCTGAGTTTACCAATGAGAGGTAGTAGAAGGTGTCATGACCCTTAGTTACAATAGGAGTTCTATTGACTTCAGAACCAGAAACCACAGTATCGTACTGAAACTTACCCTGCTAGTGGAGTTGGTGATTGTGCATATTAAACTGTAGGAGAACGTTTTGCCAGCAGACTGAGCCAATGGTTGAGTCAAAGAGAGGAATAGTTTGATTATAACATTCTATGCATGGTTGACACTGAGTCCATATAAGATCGGATCACACTTGTAGTCGTATCAGCTATGTTTGTTAATAAAGAGATCAAATTCTGTGGTTGAGGCAATGTGCTATCACGTTTTTCTTCAGTACCATGTCTTTCATAAGACGATGTGTGATACTATTTTGGATGTTCTATGTTGTTGGATATTACATAAAACATTATAATATTATTAACTTCGCTACATTTGATATATATATTTTTGACTAGTCTGTACATTTGATACTGTAATTACAAATAAGTACCTTTTAGTAATTTCATCAAATTGAAGCACTTGTACAAATACATCCAAACAGAACTTATCATTTATGTACTCATGTGCAAGTGTACATTCAGGTGCAAAACAACATGTTGGGAAGTAGCTTTTGACATCAGTTTTATGATAAGCACTTTTCCTATGAGTGCTTAATTGAAACAATTCATTCAAAACAGGACCAAAGTAATTTTAGTGTTGCTTGCTGCTTCTGCACTACACTCTGGGAGCACAAGCAAACCAAACATGTTGATTTCAATGTTTGTTATGACTGCTATAAGCATCATTTCTGCTAGTTCCATACAAATACCTTGTACAACTGACATTTTTCAAAAACCTTCATTCAAGTTAAATTGTCATGGGAAACAGATTTGTCAGGGGAAACAAATGGGAGAAGCAAGAGAAGGATGACATAATATTACTCAAGATTGTACCTCCTGTGAACCAGATTTATGCTAAATGGCTTGCTAGAGACCTTGTAAGAATTCACGGCTTTACTCCAAAACGTACTCGTGCAGTGCAGCCGCCCAATCATTATGTAGAACATATGAAGTTGAATGGATGGTTGGATGTGGACTTGAATGATCCTGATCTTGCTCATTTGTTCGAGTAGATAATTTCTATATGCCATATAGACAATTATTGTGACTTTGTAGCTGCACTATGATTACATTAAATTGTTCAGAGGGCGAAAAAAATGAGTCACATTGTTGCTTTGGGTTGGCTATAAAATTCCTGTAGATGGTTGTATTCTGAAACCCTAGTGTTGATCACCACTCAGCAGTGGGTACATAAACATGCTATATGTTATACAATAGATTTTTTTGTTCAATCATGTTCTATTGTTGTTAATAGTATGTATGTTGGCATAAGAAAGTAGTCTGTGATTTGTCACATTAGGAAGTTTATCAACATTTGTAATAGCCAGGTAAATTTAATGAAGTGAAAACTCTGTCTTAAATCTTAACCAAGGCAGTTTTGGTCGTAATGAATAGTAATTATGGCACTAGGAAATGATTAAGAATTTTGACAATGAATTGCAAGGATAATGATTGGTGTACAATTTCGTAGACATTCCATCACATCTATGTGTTGTATCACAATCAAAGGTAGGGAAGTACAAAATAAAATAAAACCAGATATAATTAAACGATAGAAAGAAAAAAAAAATATGTGATGTGTAAGTAGCATTATTTAAAACATTCTAATTGGTTGTATCATAATCCTACCAAGAAAGAATAGATAAGGTCGAACACAATTGATTGAGGGAAGCCTCGTTATCATGTGCTATTCAAGTAATGTTTCAATAAAACGGTAAGGTAACATGTGCTATTCAAGCAATGCTTCAATGAAATGGTAAGAGATTTATTATATAGCACAAAAAATATCTTGTGCTTGTACCCAACGTGAGTATCTATTATTATTGTCTTGTCTATTATCATTCTTATTCAACACCTTTATAAAAAAAATGTTATATTATTCTCATCGATTAAACCAATAACTAAGATTTTTTTTTAAAAAAAATAGTTAAATAAGAGTGACAATAATCGCATTAGAATAACAATAAACACTACTTTAATGTCTGACTTATTGTTAATTTCTTCAATTTGGGCCATTGCTTGCCTACCTTGAATTTTTATTAAATAATTCTACATTGGTAAAAAAAAAATGCTAAAATTCTATTGGATTAAATATGGATTCCATAAGAGTTATTGGATAAATCAAAATAGTGGAAAACACTCGTTTAAAAGTTAACAACAATACTAACTTACCAAGACAAAAAAAAAAATAGTTTGCTATTTTTCATTTCTTTTTTGTTACATACATTTCTAATTTATATACAACCTTACATCTAAAAATTTATTTCACTGATAATAGAAAATATTAATTTAAAGTAAAAATGCATACTTTACTTTAATTTAAAAAATTGAGAAAAGATTACATAATGAATTTTTTTTTTCTAATTTGTGCAATGTTGTACGCAAAATAATTAGTTACTTACTTTTAACTAAAAAAATCCATATATTAATTACTAATAATTATCTACTTCATATTTATTCAATTCACTTCTTATAATATCTCTTCTAAAAAATAATAACTATACTCATACTATAGTTCTCATTTTCATTATTATCACCACCTCTATCATCACTATTATGGTTGTTACTGTCACCATTGTTAGGGGTCCATTGTCCCTGTATTTGTGGTTATAACAATATTAAATGAGTAATTATATATATATATATATATATATATATATATATATATATATATTTTAAAAGAATAGATATTATAGAAAATAAATGTATTAAATAAATAAATAATAGACAATTGTTTATTTGAAGGAATCTTAATAATTAATATATTGATTTTTTTTAAAGGAATATTGATTTTTTATAGTTGAAAGTGAGTACCTAATTAATTACTCTTATGGTGTGCAACATTGGACAAACGTTATTAATAAAGTATAAAATCTCAAAAGAATGTAACAATTAATGTATAATTTGATTTCATCCTTGAAAAAAAAGTATAATTTGATTTTGTTTTGTTCAAAGCACTCCAGATCTAATGTTTTACAACCCATAGTTGTCAAAATCAGTTGCAGTGACAATGGATTAGCATAACTTGATGGGATGAATCGGATCTACGTAACGGCAATCACAGTTCAATCGTGACTTAAATTCTGATAAGACACGCAAAGTTAATAGAGGTAACAACAGATATAAGATGTAAGATTGGTCGGATTGTTAAGAAATAAGGAAAAAAAAGAAAAGGTTAGATTTGATTTCTCCCTTGTTATCAAACTAATTAACATATGCTGATAAAAAAAATAAAAAAATAAAAAAAAAAAACAATAGAGGTAACAACGATATTTTGTTTTATTTGGTAGAAACCACGTGAAGTTGTCTAAAAAAAAAAAAACATGTGATTGTGAACATTATTTCATTGTCTTCGTGCATATGATATAATATAATATCTATGTACTTTTCAAGGTTCTCTCAATTTTTCAGGTTCCAAAAGTCAATATACAATTTCTGATCTCTGCGTTCCAATCTAATTGATCAATATGCCTTCAAACGATGGTAAACGATTCACTATTTCTCTTCCTCAATGTTTTGCTTCATTTTTTGTGTATCAATTAAATTCATATCTGAAACCGAAAACATCACAGGTGTAGTTATCGTGGTCATGGGTGTCAGCGGTGCTGGAAAAACGTAAGTGTCCAACTCCAATCCATATAATGAAATAAACTTCAGATAAGAATTAGATAGGCACTACATTTCATTTTGTGTTATTATCATGCTATTTTGCTGGATTGGACCAATTGTTACATAGTATAACATAATTGACACATAACTTTGTCCCTTCAACGGTTCAATCCCAGGTTTGTGTGCGTATGGAAAAAAATCTATCAGGAGATGTTGATCAAAACATCTCAAGGATTAGTGTTTAACTCCCGGCCGAAGGATACTTTAAGTTAAAAGAAAAGATTCATATGCATTAAACTACAGTTATTTTGGGGCTAGAACTAAAAAAGACGTCATAATATATGTATGAAAGATTTGTCTTCTTGGTGCTTTTGTAAAATGAAAAGTGAAAGTGCATTCCCCATTGATCTCAATTAAAGTACTTGTAATTTAAACTAACTGTACCTCAATGATAAATATACCTTTATTTTCTCACTTTGCACTTTTACTCAGTTTACAAGAGTTAAATCTCATTTTTCTATTAACATTTATTTTTGGGAGAGCCTTAACTATCCAATTCTTTTACCACCCTCTGCCCTGTAAGGGAAAGTAGCAGACACTTAGTGTTATGTACGTTAAGTTTATGAAAATGCCTGCAGCTGTGGAACGTAATCTTGTTTAACTCTTTCATTACTTAGAAGGTCGCCTTTACCTAACTAGGTTATTAATTATCATTCTTACTAGTTATTACTACTTCTTTTGGTGATAAAATTTATCATTATGTAGCGCCCCAAAAATAGATATTATTATGCCTGCTATCACATACTTCAACATATAAAGGCATGACGATTTCTTTTATATACATACATACATATATATATATATATATATATATATATATATTGAAAAAGGATGATCCTTGTTAAATATGGCTTATGCAAGTCATTGCTTGATATGTGGGACATTTAATCAATTTCAAGCTGTTGAACGACACTGCTTGGTTAAGATTTTTTGTTGTAAAACTTATCTAATGGATATTTATTCAACAGCACAATAGGTCGGAAGCTGGAAAAAGAGTCGAAATATAAGTATCTTGATGCTGATGATTTTCACTCAGAATCAAACAAAGGTGTGTATATCAGTATGCACAATTTGATTAACCCTCCATAAAGACTGTTTCAATATGTTTTCTTCATCCCCTTTTTCCTTGAACTTTTTTCAACCTCATTTCTTACAATACAACAGAAAAGATGCGTATGGGAATCCCACTTACAGATGAAGATCGGATGCCATGGTTTGAATCGCTACGCGATGCCATAAAAGAATACTTAAATAACAAAAAGGGTCTGATTCTTGGCTGTTCTGCTTTGAAGAAGGAATATAGAGAAATTCTTAGATCAGGTGACCTTAGTTATAAATGGGGGACTTATGCAAGTGCTGTCAACTTCATTCTGTTGGATGCTCCTGCTGAAGTGCTGAGTGTTCGAGTAAATAAGAGAGCTGCAGAAGGAAAACATTATATGCCTGCATCTCTTCTGCAATCACAGTTAGATTTGCTTGAGATTGATGAGTCTGAGGGAGTACTTAGAGTTGACGCTACTTTGAGACCCCAAGCCATTGTAAACACCATTCTAAACATGAACCAGTTTCAGGGATGTTTCAATGTTGATTTTGTGGAGCCTCATTGATAAATTGGGATCATTATTTCAGGTTTCAAATATAGTTTGTACAAATAAATGGAAGAATGGGATTATGCATGAAAGAAAGGTTGAAGGGAATGGTTCAGAGTATGATAACCAATAGTAAAAAAGGAGCAAGCTGTAAATATGAATTTTTAACATTCCCTGGATTGATTCATGCCATTCTATTTCTTTTTCACCATATGATGTATATATAGAAAATTGCATGTCTCAATAGACCATTGTTTTGTAACTGAATTTTTTCTTATTATCATTTAATTAAACTTTAATGATGTGGCGATTGAACACGTATCGAGTTGGAACATATCATGTATTGTCCAATCTAAAGCACCAAATAATTTGAGTTACAATTCAGTTTGATTTGATCCTTCTGTTTTTTGAAGAATGAATTGGATGTTATTGAATTTCAACATTGGCCTAAAACTGTACATCAGATTGGATAAATACATCTCGTCTAAGGAAAAAGCTAACTTAACTAGTGTCAGTTGTGTGCTACCATATTGCCCAACAAAAAGGCCAAAGTAAGTGCATAAGACTGACAATTTGACATTCATTAACTATTCAATGGAGATAGCTTCTTTTTCCTGACTTGTCTTGCCACCAGGCTTGCCGTGACTGTTTGGGAAGCCATCATGATTCCCCATCACATTCCTTATCGCCTTTGCAAGCTTTGGTTGGAAACAACTTTGATAGTTCTTGGTTGCACAAGCAGGTACCTGGCCACTATGATCCTTGAAAATGATGCCAAGTCTCATGTAACACCATCCTTGGATACTGATGCAACAATATTTGCTTAATTTATACCTCCATATCCCAGACAGTTGAATATTTGTTATTATGATCTATTAAGGCACGAAGACTGAAATATTTCTGGTGACTCTCCATTGCCTTAATTCCAAGAACTACCGCCAGTTCATTTTTTCTAGGACTAGACACATTTCAACTACCAGAGAGTTTGGTTCAATCCTTAATTTTGACTTGTTTTTGTAAAGTTCATAAACTTGGAACTGTATAACTTAATTGGCAAATGACCTACAAACCAGTAAAATTTGTTGAATCTCTCCTCTAACTTCATTGTACTTGCAAGTATTACTCTTTTTTTCAATGAAAAAAAGAAGTTGCAACGTTATATACTTTTCATACAAAAATCCTCTGCATGACATTAAAATTGGTTACTAAATTTAGCTAATGTTGTAAACAATTTCAGCAAAACAAGGCATCAACTCCATCCGCGCAAAACTGAAATTAAAAAATTTAATTGAAAATCTAACAATGATGTATACAAGAAACACACCTTTGTTGTTTTTTTTTTTCTTTTATTCCCTATAACAAAAATCCTCTATAATTTGCAATTTGTGAAATTCAATTAAGTTAAAACTAAGTTTTCAAGAACTAATTATGAAACTATATAACCTCGTAATAATAATAATAAGATTGTGTTTAGTTTAGGATAGAAGAAGAAAAATATAAGATAAATTTTGTATTTTTCATGTGAAACATATATCTTTTATATTCTACTTTGATTAAAAAATTTGTCTTCTATTTTCAATTTTTATATTTCCATTCTTTAAACTAATACATCTTCTCTACTTTAATTAAAAAAATTCACTTCTATTTTTTATTTTTATATTTCCATTCTTTAAACTAAATACATCTTCTTCTTTCTTTTACATCTTTTTTTTTTTTTTTTTGAAGTCATGACTTTAAAGTTTAAACCAAAGACACCCTAATACTAGTAGTAGTAAAAGGCATGAGAATTGAGAAGGTGTACCTGAACGATGTCGTGTTTGGAGATGATATTGATATATTCTTCTCTCACTTAAGGCTGACATATGCTCATGTTTGAGGGTTTCGTTTTCTGATACAACTCCGAAGCCATAACCATTGAGCACAGTGAGACAAAAATGCAAGAACCAAGTTCAAAACTGAATTTGGGTTTTAATGGATGAAAACAAAGCCCGTCCGTACCATGACCAACGTCTTGGTAGCCTTCAAAACTCGTAATTTTTGGTGCAATTTGAAACTAAAACCTGGGAACGCAACGTTTTGGTTAATTAAGACCTCTTTCACTGTCTCATTCAAATTCCATTATGGGCATCAAAATCTTATGTATTTTAAAACCACGCTATCGTCTCTTTGAATGAAGAGGTTGCACTCCCTCACTTTGCTTGG
The DNA here is from genome assembly GCF_000004515.6 of Glycine max. NCBI lineage: Eukaryota > Viridiplantae > Streptophyta > Magnoliopsida > Fabales > Fabaceae > Glycine > Glycine max. The sequence goes on from NC_038254.2 coordinate 19,304,207, forward strand.
CCTCATAGCAACCCATTGCCGAGCAATCAAGTTAGGCTCCATCGCAGATCCTTACACTGCCAACAACCTCATAACTTCGTATGCAAAATGCACCGAGTTAAATTCTGCTCACCAAGTGTTCGACGAAATGCCCCACAGAGACACCGTGTCTTGGAATGCCATAATTTCCGCTTTTGCAAGTTCCGGTGACCTGGACACCACATGGCAACTCCTCGGTGCCATGAGAAGGTCTACACATGCATTTGACAGCCGCACATTTGGAAGCATTCTCAAGGGTGTTGCCTATGTTGGCAAGCTCAAGCTAGGGCAACAACTTCATTCTGTTATGCTCAAGGTGGGGCTATCAGAAAACGTGTTTTCTGGTAGTGCCCTCTTGGATATGTATGCCAAGTGTGGGAGAGTTGACGATGGATATGTTGTGTTCCAGAGCATGCCAGAGCGCAATTATGTGTCGTGGAATACACTTGTTGCCAGTTATTCTCGAGTTGGTGATTGTGACATGGCATTTTGGGTGCTAAGTTGTATGGAGCTTGAAGGTGTAGAGATTGATGATGGCACAGTGTCTCCACTTTTAACATTGCTTGATAATGCCATGTTTTATAAGTTGACAATGCAGTTGCATTGTAAAATTGTGAAACATGGGCTGGAATTGTTTAACACTGTCTGCAATGCCACTATCACGGCATATTCAGAGTGCTGCTCTTTGCAAGATGCTGAGAGAGTATTTGATGGTGCTGTGTTGTGTCGTGATCTGGTTACATGGAATTCCATGCTTGGTGCTTACTTGATGCATGAGAAAGAAGATCTTGCATTTAAAGTTTTCCTTGATATGCAGAATTTTGGGTTTGAGCCTGATGCTTATACTTACACTGGGATTGTCGGTGCTTGTTCTGTGCAAGAGCATAAAACCTGTGGAAAATGTTTACATGGGTTGGTGATAAAAAGGGGTCTTGACAATTCTGTGCCAGTTTCCAATGCTTTGATTTCCATGTATATCAGATTTAATGATAGGTGCATGGAAGATGCATTAAGAATCTTCTTTTCCATGGATCTCAAAGATTGTTGCACTTGGAACTCCATTTTGGCAGGATATGTACAAGTTGGTTTGAGTGAAGATGCCTTGAGGTTATTTTTACAGATGAGATGTCTGGTCATAGAAATTGACCACTATACTTTTTCAGCTGTCATAAGATCATGCTCAGATTTAGCAACTTTACAGTTAGGTCAACAATTTCATGTCTTAGCACTTAAAGTAGGTTTTGATACCAATAGTTATGTCGGGAGTTCGTTGATCTTCATGTATTCTAAATGTGGGATCATAGAAGATGCTAGGAAATCTTTTGAAGCAACTTCCAAAGACAATGCAATTGTTTGGAATTCAATCATCTTTGGGTATGCACAACATGGACAAGGAAACATTGCACTTGACCTCTTTTACATGATGAAAGAGAGAAAGGTGAAACTTGATCATATAACCTTTGTTGCAGTTCTAACTGCATGTAGTCATAATGGGCTGGTAGAAGAAGGCTGCAACTTTATAGAGTCTATGGAGTCTGATTTTGGTATTCCACCACGACAGGAGCACTATGCTTGTGCAATTGATCTCTATGGTAGGGCAGGGCATCTTAAGAAGGCAACAGCTTTGGTTGAAACAATGCCTTTTGAACCTGATGCAATGGTGTTGAAAACTTTATTAGGTGCTTGTAGATTTTGTGGTGATATTGAATTGGCTAGTCAAATAGCAAAAATTTTGTTAGAGCTGGAGCCTGAGGAGCACTGCACATATGTTATACTCTCTGAAATGTATGGGCGCTTCAAGATGTGGGGTGAGAAGGCTAGTGTAACAAGGATGATGCGAGAAAGGGGAGTGAAAAAGGTTCCAGGTTGGAGTTGGATAGAAGTGAAAAATAATGTGCATGCTTTCAACGCTGAAGATCATTCCCATCCCCAATGTGAAGAGATATACATACTACTACAACAACTAAATGAGGGAATTAAGTTATTTGATAATTTTGTCGATCAAATGTTACTGCAAAGTTTAGATAATCTAGATGTTTATGATGATCAAAAGTTCTTATGATTCTTGTATTTTGTTTGTTGGATTTCGTTGGAAGCTTTCAAGGATGGTGTACAGAGTCTTCACAAGATGTGATATGAACTTTGTCACTGAGATCTAATTTTTAAAACCCATACTAGGCAAAATCAGTTGCAGTTACAATTGATCGGTATAACTTGATGGGATGAGTTGGATCCTACGTATATCCACATTCCACAACGACAACTACAATGACAATCACAGTTCAGTGAAGACTTAAATTCTGATAAGGCACGCAACGTTAAGAGAGGTAATCTTACCTCATTTTATTTGGTGCAAACCACGTTGGCTGCAAAATGCATGTGATTGTGAACTTTATCATTTTCTTTGTGCACATATAATATATATTTTTCCAGGCTCTCTTTTGTTCAGGTTCCCAAAGTCAAGATATACAATTTCTGATCTCTGCATCCCAATCATATACATTAATATGGCTTCAAACAAGGGTAAATGATCCACTATTTTCCCTTCATTTTGTATACCAATTAAATTCATTAATGCTGACGGTTATCCTACCGAGTTCACAGTTATCCTACCTAGTTTGAACAAGATTATTTTTTGCGAAAAATACCTGTGGTCAATATCCAAAAAATACTTCCCTCCTCCCTGCAAAGGACAGTAGCAGACACTTCTAGTGTTATGTACGTTAAATTTGTGAAAATGCCTGCAGATCTTGTTGAACTCTTTCATTACTTAGTAGATAGCCTTTATCTACCTAGGATATTAGTTATCATCATCGAAAGGCATGACAAATTTTTTATATATATGTATAGAAAAAGGATGATTATTCTTAAATATGGCTTTTGCAAGTGATTGCTTGCTCTCGTGATGATATGTGGGACATTTAACCATTTTCAAGCTGTTGAACGGCACTGGTTGGTTAACATTTTTTGTTGCAAAACTTATCTATCGGATATTTATTCAACAGCACAATTGGTCGGAGGTTGGAAAAAGAGATGAAATACAAGTATCTTGATGCTGATGATTTTCATTCTGAATCAAACAAAGGTGTGTATATATATGAGTATACACAATTGCACATATTTCAATGCATATTTGGCTGATAGAACAGGTAGGCACGTTGATTAACCCTCGATAAGGAACTTGTTTCTATCTGTTTTTCATTCTTTCTTTTCTTTTCTTTTCTTTTTTTACTTTGTTTTCATCTCACTTCTTCCAATACAACAGAAAAGATGCGAATGGGAATCCCACTGGCACTTACGGATGAAGACCGAATGTCGGGCTTGAATCACTATGTGATACCATAAACGAATACTTAATTAACAAAAAGGGTCTGATTCTTGGTCGTTCTGCTTTGAGGAATCAATATAGAGAAATGCTTAGATCAGTGACCCTGGTTATGAATGGGGGACTTATGCAAGTGGTGTTAACTTCATTCTCTTGGATGCTCCTGCTGGAGTGCTTAGTGTTCAAGTAAATAAGAGAGCTGCAGAAGGGAAACATTATATGCCTGCATGAGTCTGCATCTGTTCTGCAATCTCAGTTAGATTTACTTAAGATTGATGTTCTGACTTCTGAGGCAGTACTTAGAGTTGATGCTACTTTGAGACCCCAAGCCATTGTAAACATGCACCAGTTTCAGGGCTGTTCAATCATGATTGTATTGAACTCATTAATAACATGGCATCATTATTTCAGGTTTCAAATAGTTTGTACAAAAAAAAGGAAGAGTAAGATTATGCCTAAAAGGGGGAGAGACTGGTTCAGAGCAGGATAACCAATAGGAAAAAAAGATCAAGCTGTAAATATGAATTTTTCACATTCCCCGGATTGATTCATGCCATTCTATTTCTTTAGTAGTTAGTGCAATTTAGTCTTTAATTAATTTAAATGACGTGACAATTGTACACTATTAAGTTACAATGTGATAGTACATCGTCCAAACTAAAACCCCAGATAATTTAAATCACAATTTAGCTTGGTTCTATCATTTTTTTTTAAAGAATGAATTGGATGTTACTGAAAAAGCTAATTTAGCTATCTTGCTGCCATGTTGCCACAGCATTTGGTATAGGAGAGAGAGAAAGAGTCCAAAGTGCATGAGACTGACATTCTTTAACTATTCCATGGAAATAACTTGTTTCATGACCAGACTTACAATAGCTGTCTGCAATCTATTTCAAAGGTGACTTAAGTAAGACATGGTTGGGCAGCCATCATGATTCCCCATCACAAGTTTTGATTGGAAAGAACTTTTATAGTGCTGGGTTGTGCAAGCAAGCACTTGGCCCCTATGGTCCCTCAAAATGGAACCGAGTTCTGTACCATCACCCTTGGATACTAATGCATCAATATTTGTTTAATTTATAGACTTAATTGCAAAAATAGTCTTTCATATTTATCCCAACTCATTAAATCGATCTTCCTGAAATTTAATTCACCAATTTAGTCTCCCTTTTCATACAATAATTTTCTGCATGATGTTAAAATTGGTAACTAAATTTAGCTAATGTCATAAATAATTTACCCGGAAACATAATTTCAGCAAACAGCATCAACACCATCACAGAAAAGAATGAAATAAAAATTTAATTGAGGAAGTCATGACACTTAACTCAAATCTAACAGGAATTATAAACCACAACTAAACAGTTAAATTTCAATAATTAATCCTAGAAGTACTTAAACTGAGCTTGGCATTTCAGGTGATTCCTCGACAGCACTAGCCCTGGGGGAGAGAAGTCAAAATCATACTTTTCCTTTTTGTCACCCCAGCAAAGCCTTATTTTTTTGCCTTGGCAAATCTGAGGCAACGGTACTTTTCACCACTTACTGTAATTTCAAGAGCTCCATCTTGGTTATCTTGATTTGATGCAGTTCCCATTAAGACACTTTTCTCTTTCTCTAGATTGTCTCTCTCCATCTTCAGCCTTGCTTCTTGACGAGCAATTTCTGCCTGGAACATTAAAAAATTGAGGGAAACGAAGGAGTTGTTTATTTTATTTTATTTTCTTTAATAGCAGGATCATAAATAGAAATATCTGTTTGATGAATGGAAATATTGTTAGAATAATCAGTCAATTTCAACTTCTCTTCCCCTTTTTTCTCTTTCACAAGTGCAACAATATTTATGCTTCACAGTAATATGCACAAATCTTTACAGAACATAGAGAAGCATGTTATTATTCATTAATTGAAACATTAAAAAGTGCTGTCCAGAAAGCCTTATCTGGTGACCATGTGATAACTTGAATGCAAGAACAGTGATCACTAAAACAACATCCCAGAGGCAGACTCTAAGGGCAAAGGAATTTCAAATTTAGATCTAAAATTAACTTTTAAGGGCATATATCAGATTCTAAAGGCTAACTATGCCACCTGTTTAATTCTTAATTTCATTTTTTTATATTATACATTTATTTTGTTTCTTGCAACCATGAAGCAACTGTTAGTTATATTTGTTATCTCTTGCTTCAAATTTCAGGCAATTTGTTTATATCTAGATTTGTTCCACGATCACTATTTGAACCATCACTCCCATCAAGGGGTTTATCATGTAGCAAACACTTAGTAGACATATTTAGAGCGCTAGAAAGCTTCATTTATTCAGCTTGTGATGGTTAAAGAATCCTTTCTACATATAGTGCTTGGAGCATAAAAGCCACATTGCTTTCTTTTTTCAATTTCAGAAGCAGTTTGCTAAAATTGCATCAATATTAATATAGGCGGTACCAAAAAGCTCAAATGAATCTACCTCAGAATGTGATAGTTAAGAATCATTTCGCACAATGCCTAGTGCCTAAAAGTCACTTTGCTTTATAATGTACTAGAGCCTTACAGAAACAGTAACAATATAATTTGGGTGCAACTTTTATCAGTAGTCTGCATAACAATGAAAAAATTATAAGTAAAAACGATTAGAGGCAAAGCTATGGGGAGTGTCCCAATGACACAACACAGGTAGTAAAGATGTAGGACAAATAACATGGGTTCAAACCCTAATGCAGTCCATCCCCTTCCCATGCCCCTATGGGATTCCTCCAAGGTCCACCTCTGTGATGAGTCCTCCCTTGAACCAAAAATAGAAGCTAAGGAGAGAGAGTTTAATAGTTATTTAGTATGCATAAATGATACTTAATTTCACTCCACCTGGACTTAGCTCAGGTAGAGTCAAAGACTTAAAATATTAAAGCAGCAGTGACAAATTTAGGTTGTTACATAGTGAGAGATCAGAGCTTTGCATTTTGTTCATTACCTTCCTCTGCCAATCCATATAGGAAAGGAAATGCAGAGTGAAAATTACAACAACAACAATAGTCTTATCCCACTAGGATGTTAAGTAGTGTGTAGTATAAAAGCTTAGTGTGATTAGTTTTGACTAGTAAGTGGACAACTACTATAAGTAGTGTGTAAAAGCATTCTGTTGAAAAATATAATAAGAATAAGTCATTCTTTCATCATCTGTGTTAGTATTCCATCTTTCTTTCTCAGCTCTCTCTCTTTAGTTTCCCTAACAAAGTGGTATCAAGAGCCAAATCAAGATCCATTTGTGATCTGTGACCATGGCCCAGAAAAGCTCAGCCATCTCTCTCCCCACAACCCTTCCCATCCTCGACGGCAAGAACTGGAGCCGGTGGTGCATCCAGATGCGCGTGATTCTTGGGTATCAAGAGGTTCTAGAGATTGTGGAGGAGGGATTCCCGGCGCTCGGCGAAGCACCCACCGCTGCAGAACGCACCGCCTTCAAGGAGAACAAGAAGCGGGACTGCAAGGCGATGTACATTCTTCATCAATGCGTAGATGAAGCCCATTTTGAGAAGATCGCTGAGGCATCCAGTGCTCATGCGGCTTGGGAAATCCTGGAAACGGCGAATGAGGGAGCGGCGAAGGTTAAGAAGGTGAAATTGCAGACAATGCGACGGCAATACGAGCTGATGGCGATGGAGGACTCCGAGACCATTGCAGCGTTCTTCCACCGCGTGCTTGTCCTCACGAATGCGATGAAGGCATACGGCGAGGAATTGAAGACCTTGACGATTGTTGAGAAGATCTTGCGGTGTTTGGCTCCAAGATTCGACCATGTGGTTGTTGCCATGGAAGAATCCGGGAAGGTGGAGTCCATAACGATTGCTGCGCTTCAAGGTTCCCTCGAAGCTCACGAACAACGCCTACTAGAGCGTACCACAGGTAGAGCTTCGGATCAGGCCCAGTCTTCACGAAAGAACGATTTTCACCGCAAAGGTAACAATAGGGGCAAAGTGAAAGGCAAAGAATACAAGAGTTCATCAGGAAAGGGTTCTGGAAATCATGAACCCTCAAAGTCTGATCAAGAGCCAGTTGAATCATCAGGGCGTAGAAATGGGGGAAATCAAAGGTATCGGGGCAAGAAGAAAGTGATTGATCGCAAGAAGCTGAGGTGTTACAATTGTAACAAGATTGGTCATTTCTCCTCTGAGTGTAATGCCCCTGCCCAAGGAAATCATCATGATGGACATGGTGGTGATGAAGCCAATTTGCTCAAAGATGATGGCGATCTTGATGAAGATCCTCCTGTGATGATGATGATGACCACCAATTCAGATTCTGGCAGTTCAAGAACATGGTATTTGGATTCTGGTTGCTCGAATCACATGACAGGGCATAGGAATTGGCTAGTAAATTTTGATGATTCAAAAAGAAGTGTCATTCGATTAGCTAACAATAGAACAATTGCTGCTCAAGGAATGGGAGATGTCCTGATATCTAAGAAGGATGGAAGCAATGCTCTCCTCTCAGATGTCTTGTTTGTTCCAGGTATGAAGAGTAATCTGGTGAGCATTGGTCAATTGGTTGAAAAAGGATTCAAACTGAAATGTGAAGAAGGAGTTCTGGAGTTGTTTGATCAACAAGGGAAGAGAATGTTGAAGATCCCACTTGCCCAGAACAGAACCTTTCAAGTGGATCTTTCAGTCACTGAATCTCAGTGTATGTCAGCTGAAATTCTGGATAGTGATACTTGGCTTTGGCATCTCAGGCTAGGGCATTTGAATTTCAAAGGAATGAACATGTTAAGATCCAAAGGCATGGTTCGTGGTCTGCCATCTATTACTATTCCAAAAAAGGTATGTGAAAATTGCATCTTTAGCAAACAACCTAGAAGTTCATTCAGCAACTTTACACACTCTAGGTCTCAGAATTTGTTGGATGTTGTATACTCTGATTGTTGTGGTCCTTTTGATACACCTTCACTTGGGAACAACAAGTACTTTGTGAGCTTTGTTGATGAATTCAGTAGGAAATTATGGTTGTATATGCTGAAGCTCAAGAGTGAAGTGTTTGAGACTTTTAAAATATTTAAAAGTATGGTTGAAAAGCAGTCAGGGAGAAGCATTAAAATTCTGAGAACAGATGGAGGAGAGTTTTGCTCTACAGAGATGTCCAATTATTGCAAGGAACATGGCATTGTTCATGAGATAACAACACCCTATACTCCTCAGCATAATGGTATTGCTGAGAGGAGGAATAGGACTGTGCTTAACATGGTGAGAAGCATGCTAAGAAGCAAGCAACTTCCTCACAGATTTTGGGGGGAAGCTGCTACAATTGCTGCCTATGTTCTTAATAGGTATCCAACACAAAGGCTCATTGGCATGGTCCCTGAGGAAGCCTGGACTGGAAGGAAACCATCTGTGAGTCACTTCAAAGTGTTTGGATCATTGTGTTTCAAACATGTTCCCGACCAGAGAAGGAAGAAATTGGATTCCAAGTCAGAGGTGATGATTTTTGTTGGGTATAATCCCACAGGCTCATATAGACTGTATGATCCTAATGCACATCAAATTGTGTACAGCAGAGATGTCTATGTGGATGAACAAAGATCATGGAAGGATTATACTGAAAATTTCAGTGTTTCAAGAAGACAAGTGCAGCTCAGTTGGGATAACTCTGAGGTGATTAATGATCCTACAAGGTTCAATCATGATGCATCCCCAACAGGAGTCAGAGGAAGACCAGTAAGAAATAGACAACAACCAGTGAGACTGCAAGATTATGAGTTGTTTCCTGATAATGCAGTGACTAATGATGGTGATTTGATCCATTTAGCACTCCAATCTGACATAGAGTCAGTCAGCTTTGATGAAGCCATCAATAGTGAGGTATGGAGGAAAGCTATGGCTGAAGAAATTGAATCAATTGAAAGGAATAAGACATGGGAATTGGTGGTTTTACCTCAGAATAAGAATCCTATTTCAGTGAAATGGGTCTACAAGACCAAACTCAATCCAGATGGCACTATATCTAAGCACAAAGCTAGATTAGTGGCTAGAGGGTTTCTTCAGGAGCAAGGCATTGATTATAAAGAGGTGTTTGCACCAGTTGCTAGATTTGAGACAATTAGACTCATTGTGGCTTTAGCAAATCTAAATCATTGGGATCTCTGGCAATTAGATGTTAAGTCAGCATTTCTCAATGGTCCACTAGATGAGGAAGTTTACATCATGCAGCCACCTGGATATGAGAGGAAAGGTGAGGAAGAAAAGGTGTTTAGGCTGAAGAAGGTTTTATATGGATTAAAGCAAGCCCCTCGAGCTTGGAACAAAAGGATTGATTCCTTTCTTAGTCATGTGGGCTTTGTTAAGTGCACTGTTGAACATGGTTTATATGTCAAGCAAGAGGGAGCTGGAGATATCACAATCATTTGCTTGTATGTTGATGATCTACTTATTACAGGTAGTGATGTGAAGTTGATTGATCGAGTCAAGAAGCAGCTCAGTCAAGAGTTTGAAATGACTGACTTGGGACTGCTCACTTACTTCTTAGGCATTGAATTTCTAAGGACTAATTGTGGAACATTCATGCTGCAAAGGAAGTATGTGATTGATATGTTGAAGAAGTTCAACATGAAAGGCTGCAATTCTGCAGAGACCCCAGCTGATATGAATGTGAAGCTTGAAAGTTCCACTGAGGAGGACAAGGTTGATTGCACAATGTACAGGCAGATTGTGGGGTGCTTAAGGTTTGTGTGCCACACAAGACCTGACATTTCATATAGTGTGGGAGTGGTGAGTAGGTTCATGAGTGATCCTAGAAAATCTCACTTGGTTGCAGCCAAAAGGATACTGAGGTATCTACAAGGCACTGCTAGTTTTGGAATTCTATTCCCATATCAAAAAGAGAAGGTTTGTCTACAGCTTGTAGCCTATTCAGACTCGGACTGGTGTGGGGACAAGGTGGATAGGAGGAGTACAATGGGTTATGTATTCTTTCTTTCTGGGGTTCCAATTTGTTGGTGCTCAAAGAAGCAGGATGTGATTGCTCTTTCCACATGTGAAGCAGAATATATTTCTGCTTGTAATGCTGCTTGTCAGGCCAATTGGATTACATACTTGCTGGAAGAATTGAATGTGAAGATGAGTGGAAATGTGGAGCTGTTGGTGGACAACAAATCTGCTATAGATTTGGCCAAAAATCCAGTCTCACATGGCAGAAGTAAACACATAGAAACTAAGTTCCACTTCTTGAGAGATCAAGTGAACAAAGGCAAAATTGATTTGAAGCACTGTAAGACAGATTTGCAGGTAGCAGATATTATGACCAAGGCTTTGAAGATTGACAGGTTCAAGATGCTCAGGAAGATGATGTGTGTTGTTAATTCTGCAGGTGTCTGAGTTTTTTTTCTATAAGCTTTTGTACTAAGGAGGAGTGTTAAGTAGTGTGTAGTATAAAAGCTTAGTGTGATTAGTTTTGACTAGTAAGTGGACAACTACTATAAGTAGTGTGTAAAAGCATTCTGTTGAAAAATATAATAAGAATAAGTCATTCTTTCATCATCTGTGTTAGTATTCCATCTTTCTTTCTCAGCTCTCTCTCTTTAGTTTCCCTAACATAGGAGAGCGCACATTAAAGTACGAAAAACTAAAAGGATTAAGAATTTCAGAGAAATGGTTATTTGTTAGATACCTCACGACGAGAAAGATCAGCCTTCCAAGCAGCTTCACGCTCAGCAACCTCTCGTTCCCGCTCCTCAATGTAACTTTGCATTTCTCTGTCCTTCATGATCCTATCCTGAATATCAGCATCCAACGCTTCCTGCAACTCTTGGACAAACTTATCTACTACCGCCTTTATTCGCAGCGACATCTTGTGCTAAAACCCCAACCTGACACCACACACACCCAAAAATAATCCTACTATATCCAATTACTCAGTTTGAGAAATGGAATTCACTCACATTAGTTTAAGCTCATTTCAATTACTTTTTTTTTTGTGAGCTTCTTGAAAAAGCTTTCAAATCTACACAATAATCATTTCCTCAAAATTTAATCCAAACCAAACACTTGTTTTTCATTTCAATCCCTTTGCAATGAATTGTCATTCCCTGATTTTCAAATTTAGGCTTTTCAACGAAGGTTCCCAATGGGAAACGCAATTTCATATCATTAGAAGAAAAAAAAATATGGAAATTCAGAGTCAAGAACAAGCAACAGGAATACAAAAAGACAAAACAATGATGTACACAAGAAACACACCTCTTGGGTTTGTTTTTTTTCTGTTATTCTCTTGAATCCTGTTATTCTGTTTTTATGCTAAAATCACAACGCTAAAATAATTAAGAAAAAAAGGTCCTTATAGTATGAAGTTTGTAAAAAAAAAATTCAGACCAAAAACTAATTAATTGGGAATATATATAATCGAAACGGAACCACATAATGAGAATTGAGAAGGTGTACCTGAACGACGTCGTATTTGGAGATGATATTGATATATTCTTCTCTCAGTTATATGCCCATAGTTTCGCTTGGTTTGAGAGTTTCGTTTTCTTCTGCTACTACTATGAACTACGAAGCCATCACCAATGTCATTCGGCAGTGACAGTGAGACGAAGCCACACGCGAAAGGTGAATGAATGCGTGAGTGAACCAAGTTGAAAACTCATTTTGGGTCTTAAGCTCCTAGTTGAATAATTAAGAAAGGGACTTTCATTGGGCCCATGTTGTGTCCCACTTTCTGTTCTTTTATTTCAGCCCATAGATTTTTTGTCCCTTGTTTTTTTTCTTCTCAATTCTTTTGGAATTTTATTTTTGATATTAGAATAAGGCAGAATTGTGTAATTTATTGGAAAGAAATTTGGGGTGAGTTTCGTTCCTATATGAGACTAGTAAGCACTTATAAGGTTTTTTTTTTAATTTATCTATAAGTGGCATGCGTACAAATATTGTTTGCAATAACATGTCTTGCCTTTGTCAATATTGTTAACTTCCTTCCTTTATTGTAAATTTTGAAGTATGAATACTCTCATTATATTTGTGTATACAAAATAATAAATAAATTTGAAAGGATTTAAATGTTTTTACTCAAATATAAACAAAAAAATTGTCATATGTGATGGATTTATATGTAACTAAATCAAACTAATTATATCTTCTTTGATGATATTATTTTTAAAATAATCTTCCTTTAATAGTGATTCTATTTTGAATTACTTTTTTATTTATGACATTAAATTCTAATTAAAGATATTTAGGAAAAAAATAGGAGATTAGTAAACTTATATTATGTTAATTTATTTTCTCAACTAGTTTAGTGTCCGTGTCTTGTATTAAATTCACATTTTTTAATTTACAAGAGTAATTTTTTATATTATTTTAAGTTTTCATATATTATTAATTATTTAGTTTAAACCAAAAATATATATTTAATAAATTTTTATTAGTAAATATGTCAATAAATATTTAAATATATTTTTATATACATACATGCTCTAAAAAATTGTTATCATTGAGGTGTTGTACTAAGTAGAGTTCCCCTAACTTTGGTGATATCTTTTATGTTTTTTTTTTATTTTCTTTTAAACAAAATATAGTTCATTTTTTTAACATTTATCCACATGATAAAACCTTCTAGTAGATTTTTAAATTAATTAATTATGTTAAAGTTAACATATATAAAAAAATATTAAAAGCACTAAGATTAATTTGTTAGAAAGAGTGATAAAAATTAATAGAATCATTTGTATATATTATAGGTATGATATAGTTTAATGTATTTTTTTATTTGATATAAGTATTAATAAGATAACTACTAATTCGTAAATTGATTCAAATCAATGTTTATTTAATTTTTTAAATAATAACATATTAATTAGAATACTTTAAATAAATTTATGACTAATATATTTAATAGTTATCATATATATGATTTTTTAAAATAATAATCTAAAACTTTTTTATAAACTTTTTATCACTAATATATGTAATAATTGGTTAATTATATTTTATTAAAAAAATCATTATAAACCTACACCAATAATAATAATAATTTATTTAAAGTATTTAAGGTAATTGTATTAATATATATATATATATATATATATATATATATATAAATATAATGATTTATTGTCAACATAAATATTTTGAAATAATTTATATTTAAGATAATAGTATTATTTAATACTCCGTAACAAAGATTATAAATTATTAATGTGACAAATGGTAACGGATAAATATAAATTATCAAATAATACTATTACCTTAATTTTTTTACATTAATTTATAAGAAATATAATACTTTATTATCATGAATATCTTTATAATACATTAATATTATAAATTATTAAATCATTAAATAATAAAATATAAATTAATGATAATAAATATAAATGACGGACATAAATTCTATTATGATTTTTATTATTAGTTTGAAATGTTGAAATCATAGAAACCTTACAATCAAAATTTTGTTAATTATGTATTAATATATATATATATATATATATTAGTATTCATAATAGGAATCAGAATATATACATATAATTTTAGTTTTGAATGTTTTAATCTTAAAAAATTGAATGGTAAAAATCACTAATATAATTTAGTTTGAATCATAATATATTCTTGTACTATTAGGTTGAATATTCAATCCTAAAAATCATACAAATCATAAATTTGTTAATTCATTCATTTTTTAGGCAATTCAGTAATTATTATGTATGATTTTGATTTTCATAGAAAAAAATAAAACAATTAAAATAAATAATCAAATTAATTACATTTAATAGAGAAGAATAAAATAAATAAAAATGAAATTGGTTGACTTTAAGAGAAGAATGAATATAGAATTATTAAGTCACATCACCTCATAAAATAAAATCTTCCTTTATATATATAAATATTAGTTCGTGCCCTGCACAATATTAAAGAGAGTGTATTAGATTAGAATATCAAACGGTTTTAAAAGATTTTTTTCTGTAAAAAAACCTTGTCATATTCAACTAAAAATTTTAAATTGAATAAATAAGTTTTTTTATTTAATTAAGACTTTAAAGATTTTTTAAAAAAGTCATTAAAATTCATTAGTATTTGGTTAAGATTTTTGATAACTTATAAAAACTGTTAAAAAATGATGAATTATTTTTTAAGATAAATTTCATTTGACTTTTTTTAGTAAAAAATCTTATTAGTCAATCTCACACAAACTCTTAAAATTTTTGTAAATTTTTTTTTTAAATTGTTTATCAGATTTTTCTTTATCCCATCACAGGTAATCTCTTATCTCATTATCAGAGACAATATCGACTTCCTCATAAGATTTTGGCAAAATAACATCATTCTGGAGGATTTCCAGTAAAGGAATTCACGTGACATTACGTAGCAAAGGAAATTTTTAACTTTTTCCTTATAGTTTTCAGAGACAATATCGACTTACTCATAAGATTTTGGCAAAATAACATCATTCTGGAGGATTTCCAGTAAAGGAATTCACGTGACATTACGTAGCAAAGGAAATTTTTAACTTTTTCCTTATAGTTTTTCAACTACACAACTATAATAATAGTAATAGAAATTGAAACTTCAAAACAATTCACGTAGCAATATTCCAATTGAATATCAATATAATTAAGTGACAATTGATTACAATTGAACATACCACAAGCAACCAGGATCGGAACACAAACATTCAATTTGCATTGTCATCTAAAACGTGGGAGGGGCATTTGACATAGCAGTATAGGAATCATGCTTATGAAGGGTTAGGACCCTATGAAGATTGAGGGGAGGGGAGCTGATTTAATATTGCATGCTGGCAGTGTAATTTTGTTCATTCTGATTTCCTGTTTGTAATTTCTTTTTATTGCCTGTACACTCAGTGTGATGCATATAATTTTTAAGGTGCTTATTTCGGTGCCGTCAATAAATGACGGGTTTGGTGCCGTTCCAGTATTTTTTTAAAGAATATTTTAATAATTAAAAAGAATTGCTATGTAAAATCAAAAATAATAAACCTATTTTGACAAATAAAATTAACCTTCTCCACCAAAACATAACCGCGCCACAACAATCTCTTTCTCTTCACAAGAACCTAGTTGATACCCACCCCCTTCTATTCCCAGTGCTGCAACAACCCCCTCTGTTATCCTTTGATGGGCCCGTATTGCAATCAAGGTCAACCCTCACAGCAGGCCCAAACGTAATTTGAAGACCCCAGGATTTTCAGATAAGAATGAAATAGGTCTACAATATTTCATTATACTTGTTGAGTAGTGGGAGACAATTGTAATATTCCATTGTACCTTGATTTTGATATTTGTATTTAACTGTTGAAAGGGTTCATTAATAATACAATGGATATTTTACTCTAATTGGTAGTCTAGTGTAGTATTCCTTGTTATCTAGTATTCTCTCGTAGATCTTCAACCTATCATTGGTGCTTTTTGATATGCTCATGCCCCCCAAAATGAATCTCAAGGAGGTTCTGTAGACTCTGAACGATAGACTTAATACTATGCAAAAGCACCAGTCTATGCATTATGAGCAATTTCATTCTGCCATGGACACTCGTTGTGACATGCTTCAAAGTATTATTAGCTCTTTAGCTTACAAGGTGGCCTCATTACCTACTTTTTCCACTCCTACCACTAATTTGGACGATCCACCAAGTGTTAATGGGGTCTCTCGCACATCCCTTATTTTCCTCGTTGCTCCTGATGACACATTGCATAATCTTACACCCTCTCCACAAGCTCATTCTTGCCATCATAATACCCCTGGTTTTGGTTCCAATAACCAGTTCCCTCCACCACCCTCTGGTGTCTCGTCCTTGAATACCACCCCAACCTTCCATTTGTCTTCTTAAACTACAACTCAATTCCTTTGATGGCCAAGACCCCCTTGATTGGTTGTTCCAAGCTAAACAAGTTTTTGCATTTTACCAAGTTCCCCCTGAGTTGTGTCTTTCCATGACTATGTTTTACATGCGAGGTGAATCCTTGAGTTGGTTTAAATGGATGCACCACAACCATCAACTCATGGATTGGGAGACGTTTATCTATGCTTTAGAAGTCCGCTTTAGGCCCTTGTCCTATGAAAATCACCAAGCAGAGCTTTTCAAGTTCTACCAGTATAGCACGACGACTGAGTATCAACACCACTTTGAGAATCTTTCTAATCGCGTTTTCGAGCTAAATGCATAAATGCTTCTCAATTGTTTCCTTTCAAGCCTCTTTCTTGACATTTGTTGAGAACTGTCCTCAAACCCTTTTCCATCCATCATGCCATCAATATGCTCAAGTTGGTGGAGGCCAAACTAAAAGACTCTAAGCCTAAACCCAACACCAAACCTCCTTACTCTACTACTTCATCTAACCTTACCAACCCCGCCACCCCTTCCTTTAAACACTTAACCCAAGCTCAATACCATGAATGGAGAGCCCAAGTCCTTTATTATTATTGTGATGAAAAATATGTCACAGGACATAGGTGCCAAGCATCGAAGTTTTTGTTGTTTCTTATGGATGATGATCCTATAGAATCCACTTGTGAGCCTAACCCACCACATGAGCCACAGAAGGAACCAACTCTCCATCTTCAACTATCCACCTATACCCTCACAGGTTTACCCTCCTCTAACACCCTTCATTTTAAAAGATCCATTTTAGGCCAAATCATGATGGTATTAGTTGACATGGGCAACTCACATAACATTTTGCAACCAAGGCTCATTGGCCATTTGAACCTTCCCATTTCCCCAACTATTGCTTTTTCGGTGATGTTGGGAAATGGCAAGCACATTTATTGCTCTGGACTATGTTCTAAGGTTACCTTGGTGATTCAGGACCAAGTTTTTAAGGTTCCCATGTGACTTCTTCCTATCCAAGGTGTTGGCTTAGTATTGGGTATGCAATGGCTTAGTTTCTTAGGTCCCATTACCTCTAATTTTTTCATCCCCTGTATGACTCTCAGCCACCATAAAGGCCTAATTACCCTCTTATGACACTACCTCCAAACCAACAAAAGCTACTTTCCATCAATTTTGTCATTTTGTCCACCAAGACTCCATTGATTCGTGTCACATAGTTACTTATACCTGTATGAAATCGCATACAGGATTGTAAGTCACTTTCATTTGTTAGTGGTAATTTTTTATAATAATTGTTGGATGAGTAAACCAATTTTATTTTTTTTTGCCTGTTTACTACATGATTCCTTGGAGGAGCAGGCCTAATAGGAAAGCTTTGTTGCCCATGGATGTTAAGATGTATTACCTGTTGCCATTAAGCGATCAGAGCACCCAGGTCATGTCCGTGCTGCTAGAGCCAGTGTCACCATCAATAACTACTTTGTGTTGGATCAAGTGGCCTCAGAATAATTAAGAAAGGGGGGTTGAATTAATTATTAATGTACCTTGATTAATTAAAACTTATCATTCTTAATGTTACTAGATTTAATTAGGCTTTCACTACCAAGTTAAGAAAGTAAAGAACAGTAATTGAAACTTAACCACAAGTAAAAGCAATAATTAAAGTGCACAACAGAAATTAAAGAGTGTAGGAAAGAAGAAAACAAACACAAGAATTTTATACTGGTTCGGCAACAACCCGTGCCTACATCCAGTCCCCAAGCGACCTGCGGTCCTTGAGATTTCTTTCAACCTTGTAAAATCCTTTACAAGCAAAGATCCACAAGGGATGTACCCTCCCTTGTTCTCTTTGAACAACCAAGTGGATGTACTCTCCACTTGAACTAATCCACAAGAGATGTACCCTCTCTTGTTCTCAGTTACAACAACCCAAGTAGATGTACCCTCTACTTGTACCACAAAGGATGTACCCTCCAATGTGTTAAGACAAAGTTCTCAGGCGCTTAGTCCTTTCAAACTTTGTGAAGGGGAAACAAAAGATATCTCAGGCGGTTAGTCCTTTGAAATCTTTTGTTTAAGGGAAAGGGAAGAATCAAAATAATTCTCATACTGTGTCGTTTTGAATTCTTTGAAAAGGGAGAAGGGAGACACAAAAGAATTCAGGCGGTTAGTCCTTTGTTCTTTTGGAAAAGGGAGAAGAGAGACACAAAAAGAATTCAAGCGGTTAGTCCTTGGCGAATTCTTTTTGGCAAAGGGAGAAGAGAATGAAAAGATGAATAGCACAAGTTTTTGAACAAAGAAATTTTCTTGGAAGAGAATGTTTTGAACAAAAACTTTTAGAAAGATGAAGAGAAAATGAATTAGAAACAATCTGTTGAAAGAGATGATTAAGATCAATGAATTAAAATGTTTCATGTCAAGGTCACATATTTATAATTTCTTGATGACTCAAGTCGAAACTTGTAACTCTTGGCAATTCCTTTAAAACTAATTACTTAAAAAGTTATGACTTTTGAAAGAATCTTCAGAAACAAGTCACTTGAAGAATTGTGACTTTTGGAAATGAGTTTTTCGAAAACAGTCACTGGTAATCGATTACCATTAAGGTGTAATCGATTACACATCAATAGATGTGACTCTTCATTTTGAATTTTGAAAATCTTAACGTTTTAAAACACTGGTAATCGATTACATGATTATGGTAATCGATTACAGATTTGTAAATCAGTTTGAAAAACAATGCTAGCTATTGGTAATCGATTACTACCTTTTGGTAATCGATTACCAGAGAGTAAAACTCTTTGGTAAAAGACTTTGTGAAAACTTCTTGTGCTACTTAATGTTTTGAAAAACTTTTTAATACTTATCTTAACTGAATCTTCTTCTTTATTCTTGAATCTTGAGTCTTGAATCATGATCTTGATTATTCTTGAATCTTCATTCTTGAAACTTGATTCTTGAATCTTTACTTGAAACTTTGCTTAACTCTTGATTCTTTGCAATCATCAAAATAACCTTGGAAGGCATTGCTTCTACACTTTGGGTCGGCTTCAAGGGCCTCCCGCACCTCTTTGTCCATGGCTGCTAATGCAATCCTCCCAAGGAGGGGACCCATCACCAGGGCCATGGTTAGGAGACTCCAAGAAGATTGGGCTAGAGATGCAAGAGAAGGCCCTAGGGTTCTCGTGAGCCTTCGGGTAGATTTTGGGCCCATGGGCTAAGTATTAGTCCACTTATCTTTGTACATATTAGATTAGGGTTTCATTATTTTTGGGTATTGTATTTAGGGCTCCATAGTCTAGGGAGGGTACCCTAGTAATGTAGGATTTTTCAACCCTTGTATTTTAGGGCACCTAGACTAGTTTTTGTATTAGGAGTAGTTTTATAATTTCACATGCATTAAGTGCACTATTTGATGTGTATGTGTTGGGAGAGAAATTTAATTGAATTTAATCCAATTAAATTTTGGACCATCCTAAGGGGGAGGTGAGCATTTGCTTGCTACACCCATTTGTCACATCATATAGTCACACTTTGTGCATGTCCTTCATGTTTTACATGCCTCATGACACCTAAGCACACTTAGTGGAGAATCTTGGACTTGATCATGGATTAGTGGGCTGAACCATAGTTAAAATTCACTAATAATAATTAGTGAAATTTTGACTCCAAATTTGGCTCTACAAATTCAAATTCAAATTCAAATTCAAGTGAAATTTGAATAGAAATTCAAATTTCCCTCCAATTTTGTGTGACACTTAGGCTATAAATAGAGGTCTTGTGTGTGCATTTTTTCAACTTTGATCATTTAAGAATTACACTTCAAAGTTCAAACCTCATTTGAGGCATAAAATTTCGTGCTCCTTCTCTCCTTCTCTCCTTCTCCCTCCACTCATCTTCTTCTACCTTCAAGCTTTTATCAATGGCTTCCTATGGTGGTGAGCTTGTTCTTGACTCATCTTCTCCTTGAAGTGGCATCTCCAACCATCTTTCTTCCTTCTCCATTTCGTTGCCATTGATATTCAAGAAGCAAAGGACTCCATTTATGAAGAAGATCCAAGGCCTACAAGCTCCACATGGAGCTACATCATGTGGTATCAAGAGCATCTTCGTCTAGGCGATGTTCTTTTGTTTTCTGGTCAATTCACTTTAATTCCTTGTTCTTCCTCTTATTCTCCATTGTATTGTGGTTTGGTTCTATTTAGAGTAGATTCAAAAAAATAAACTGATTAAATCTTAGATTTACACTTGTCCTTGCATTTCTATGGTTCAAATTTTATAGATCTACTCTTGAATCATGTTTTTTTTTTGTTGATTTTAGGTTCTATCATTTTTTGGTAATAATCTTCTTGCGCTAAACCTTTAGATCTAAATTTTCTTCCAAAATGTTGATTAGAAAAAAAAACAAAAATCTAAGTGTACATCACTTAATCCATGTTGTCTTAGAGTCATGTTTAGTCATAATAATTGTTACATTATGTTCTAAGTTTGTGTTGAATTTTGATTGTGGTTGATTGAATTCTAGATACATTTGTTAATTTATTCTTGTCATTCTTAGCCTATCTTTTGTATTTTGAGTCTAATTCATGCATATTATTTAGTTCATAACATGTTTTAAATCAATTCCAAGAAGTAGTCTTGTTGTTGAACTTTTTTTTTGTTTTCTAAGTTTCCTATATGATGCCTATGAAGAAATTGAGTTGTGGTGCTGAGTTGTGGCTGAATTTGTGAATCAAAATAAGTCTTAAGCTCTCTTGAATTATGTTATTCAAGACAATTGAGCATAAGCAAACACAAATTGTAACTATCCAAGCCTTAAGCAACATAAACACTACTCTTGATTTCTAGGTTGAAATTCTGGTTGCTGTCAGTTTTGGCACATTGTCTTCTTAACTCCACCATGGCTTGAATACTTTGAGTTTTGAGCTAAAATTTTAACTGGATAAAATTGACATCTGGAAGAAAACAATGGAAAAAGAATGAACAAAAACGAAAAAGAAATGAGCAAGAAAAGGTGACCTCCTAATGGTTAGAAGGCTCATTGAAGGTCAATCTTGTGATCTATCTCAATCCCAAAGAGAGAACATTTTTCATACAAGATGCAAAAATTTTAGATAAAACTTGTTCTCTCATTATGGATAGTGGATCTTGTTGCAATTATTGTAGCACAAGATTAGTTTCCAAGTTAAACCTCACTATCATTCCCCTCCCAAAACCTTATAAACTTCTATGGCTCAATGAGCAAGGGGAAATGATAGTTAACCAACAAGTGAAGGTACCTTTCTCCATTGGGACATATAAGGATGAAGTTAATTGTGATATAGTTCCCATGGAGGCAAGGCATATTCTTTTAGAAAGGCCATGGCAATTTGATAGGAAGATCATTTACAATAGCCTAACTAATGAGATTGCCCTCACCCATCTTGGCACTAAATTTGTGTTGCATCCTCAAACACCTTCACAGGTAGCTAAGGATCAACTTACAATGAAGGACAAGAGGGATGAGGAAAAGTTAGAAAAACAAAAGAAAAAAAAAAGGATAGTAAGGCCTTAGTTCCAAAAGTCAAGGAGAAGGAAAAAGAGGGAAGGTGTTCCTCTAAGAAAGTTATAAAAAAGGAGAGTCATTTTGCAACAAAATGAGATATTAAGAGAACTCTTCTTCTCAAGCAATCTTTCTACCTTCTCCTTTCAATGGAGACTTCCCTTAGCACTGCCACAATTCCCCCACTTGAGACCATTTCCCTAAAGGTCCAAGAACTCTTACAGGAATTTGGTGATGTATTTCCCAAAGAGATACCCCTTGGGTTACCTCCTCTTAGGGGAATAGAACACCAAATAGACTTAGTCCTAGGAACAAGCCTTCCTAATAGGCCAGCTTATAGGACTAATCCTTAAGAGACCAAGGAGATTGAATCCCAAGTTAAGGAATTGTTGGAGAAGGGTTGGGTCCAATAGAGCCTAAGTCCTTGTGTTGTGCATATGTTGTTGATGCCAAAGAAGGATGATAAATGGAGAATGTGTATAGATTCTAGGGCCATCAACAACATAACTGTGAAGTATAGGCACCTCATTCCTAGGCTTGATGATATTCTTGATGAGTTGCATGGTGCAAATATATTTTCCAAAATTGATCTTAAAAGTGGTTATCACCAAATAAGGATGACAGAAGGTGATGAGTGGAAAATCGCTTTCAAGACCAAGTTTGGGTTGTATGAATGGCTAGTGATGCATTTTGGGCTCACTAATGCACCAAGCACCTTCATGAGGCTAATGAATCATGTCCTAAGGGAGTGCATAGGTAGGTTTGTAGTTGTTTATTTCGGTGATATCTTAGTCTATAGTAGGGACCTAGATGATCACTTAGGACATCTAAGGCAAGTTCTTTTAGTTCTTAGGAAACACACTCTCTTTGCTAATATAGATAAATGCACCTTTTGTGTTGATAGTGTAGTCTTCTTAGGTTTTGTGGTTAGTAAAAATGGGGTCCATGCGGACTCTGAAAAAATCAAAGCCATCCAAGAGTGGCCCACCCCAAAAAGTGTAGGAGATATTAGGAGCTTCCATGGGTTGGCAAGTTTCTATAGAAGGTTTGTTCCTAATTTCTCTACACTTGCTTCACCACTCAATGAGTTGGTGAAGAAGAATGTGGCATTCACATGGGGAGAGAGACAAGAGCAAGCCTTTACTTTGCTCAAAGAAAAGCTCACCAAGGCACCTGTTCTAGCTCTCCCTGACTTTTCTAAAACTTTTGAGCTTGAGTGCGATGCCTCTGGTGTAGGTGTGGGAGCTGTGTTGTTGCAAGGTGGGCACCCTATCGCTTACTGATGTGCCATCATTTTCTTCTATTTTCTAAACCCTTTTTGCACCATTTTAATTATTGATTGGTCTTAATTGTCAATTAATTAGGCAGTTTTATTGTTTGGGCTCATTTAGCTAATTTGATGTTTTTAATCTAATTTCAGGAATTAATGAAACATTGGGCTTAATCCGGATTTTGGTTGTGGACTTGAAGAGGGCAAATAAAGCAGCGCTTACCTTAGTTAATTTCTAATTAGGAAATTTCGCAATTTTATTTTATGTTGTTCAGTGTTTATTTCGTTTTGGGCCAGAGTATTGTAATAGGGCCCAGTGACTTTGAGTGACTCTTTTTAAATAGCTGCCTTGGGATTCGTGCAGGGCATTCTATTCTGCTATGTTATTTTCATTATTCAGAGCTTTGGTTTTAGGTTTTCACGTTTTTCTGTGCCCTTGTTACAGTTTTCGTTCTTAATGCAAATTTCCGTTTTCTGCTTCTAATTACGAGTTCATTCTTGCTTCTTCTTCTACTTTCATTTACGTTTCTGTTCATTTACGTTTCTGTTCATTTACGTTCTTGTTCATTTACGTTTCTGCTTCATGTTTCATTTGCGTTTTCTGTTTGAATCCATGGAAGGCTAGATTTTCAGGTGTTGTTTCCTTTTGAGGACGAAGCCCAACTCTCTTTGAGGTTTCGTTTGTAATGTGGTTTCCTGGCAGTTTTTCCTTCACCAGTTATCCCAATTTCGTGAATATTAATCGGTGCACGCTTCGTGTTCGATTAATTGCCTCTGAGCCTAACTTGCGTTCATGCTTAATGGACGAAGGGCTAACTGGTGTATGTGGTTCCTAATCACGTATTGAAAACCCTAAGTTGATTTTCGCTTAGTAAATTGAAATAGGGTTGGATTAAGTGGTTGACTGTTAGGGACGAATTCTCCATAACCCAGGATAAGAGAGTGGCTTCTGAATCAGAGGAAACAACCCGTTTTTAATATTAGTAGTTTCGTATTCCATTTTATTTGTTCTGCTCTTTAATTACCAAACAACCAACCCCCCCCCCCCCATCGTTACTGTTACTGCAAGTATATTATGAACATTTGGCTTGTCACTGCTCGTTGGGAAACGACCTAGGATCACTTCCTAGTTACTGCATTTTCATGTTTATTTGATTCGGGTACGGCCTCGATCACTTACTTTAGTGAGAAACTTCATGGTGCAGCTCTTAACTACCCCACATATGACAAAGAGCTTTATGACTTAGTTAGATCCCTCTAAACTTGGAAACATTACCTTGTTTCCAAGGAGTTTGTTATTCATAGTGATCATGAATCACTTAAGTACATTAGAGGGCAATGCAAGTTAAACAAGAGGCATGCAAAATGGGTAGAATTCCTAGAGCAATTTCCATATGTTATCAAATACAAAAAGGGAAAGACCCATGTGGTTGCAGATGATCTTTCTAGGAGACACACATTGCTTTCTTCCCTTAGAGCTCAAATTTTAGAATTTGATAACATAAGGGAATTGTATATTTTTGATGAGTACTTCTCTCCCATTTATGCTAGTTGTGGGCATAAGGCCCAAGATGGATTCTACATTGTTAAGGGGTATTTGTTCAAGGAGGGAAGGCTTTGTATACCCTAAGGATCCATTAGAAAGTTGTTGGTCAAAGAGAGCCATGAGGGTGGGCTAATGGGGCATTTTGGAATTGATAAGACTCTTGTCTTCCTCAAGGAAAAATTCTTTTGGCCCCATGTGAAAAAAGATGTCCATAGGTATTGCACTAGGTGTGTGGCTTATTAACAAGCCAAGTCTAGGATAATGCCTCATGGGCTATACACACCTTTACATATTCCATCTGCACCCTGGGTAGATATAAGTATGGGCTTTGTCCTTGGGCTTCCTAGGACCCAGAGAGGTGTAGACTTTATCTTTATGGTGGTGGATAGGTTTAGTAAGATGACACATTTCATACCATGCCACAAGGTAGATAATGCTAGTCACATCTCAAGACTTTTTTTTAAAGAAGTTGTGAGGCTTCATGGTTTGCCTAAGACTATTGTGTCTGATAGAGATGCTAAGTTCCTTAGCCATTTTTGGAAAACTTTATAGGCTAAGCTAGGAACTAAGCTCCTTTTCTCCACCACTTGTCACCCACAGACTAATGGGTAGACAGAGGTAGTAAATAGATCTTTATCCATATTGTTAAGGGCTCTCCTAAAAGGAAATCATAAGTCTTGGGATGAGTACCTTCCTCTTGTGGAGTTTGCCTATAATAGGGGGGTTCATAGAACTACCAGGCAATCACCTTTTGAGGTTGTCTATGGGTTCAATCCTCTCACGCCTTTGGACCTAATTCCCCTTCCACTTGACACTTCTTTTATACATAAAGAAGGGGTATCTAGGTTAAAGTTTGTGAAGAACTTACATGAGAGGTTTAGGAACCAAATAAAGGTTTATGCAGCTACAGGCAATAGAGGAAGGAAGGAGTTGGTGCTTAATAAAGGGGATTGGGTTTGGCTCCATCTTAGGAAGGATATATTTCCTACTAAGAGAAAGTCCAAACTTAGCCCCAGAGGTGATGTCCCTTTACAGGTCTTGGAGAGGATCAACAACAATGCTTATAGGCTAGACCTCCTAGAGGAGTACGGAGTTAGCAACACCTTTAACATTACTGATTTGGTTCCTTTTGCAGGTGTAGCTAATTCTGATGATGAGGGGTCTACAGATTTGAGGACAAATCCTCTTCAAGAGGGAGGGGATGATGCAATCCTCCCAAGGAAGGGACCCATCACTAGAGCCATGGCTAGGAGACTCCAAGAAGATTGGGCCAGAGATGCAGGAGAAGGCCCTAGGGTTCTCATAAGCCTTTGGGTAGATTTTGGGCCCATGGGCTAAGTATTAGTCCACTTATCTTTGTACATACTAGATTAGGGTTTCATTATTTTTGGGTCTTGTATTTAGGGCTCCATAGTCTAGGGAGGGTACCCTAGTAATGTAGGACTTTTCAGCCCTTGTATTTTAAGGCACCTTGACTAGTTTTTGTATTAAGGGTAGTTTTATAATTTCACATGCATTAAGTGCACTATTTGATGTGTGTGTGTGTTGGGAGAGAAATTTAATTGAATTGGGAGAAGCCCAATCCAATTAAATTTTGGACCATCCTAAGGGGGAGGTGAGCATTTGCTTGCTTCACCCCATTGCCACATCATATAGTCACACTTTGTGCATGTCCTTCATGTTTTACATGCCTCATGACACCTAAATACACTTAGTGGAGAATCTTGGACTTGATCTTGGATTAGTGGGCTAAACCATAGCTAAAATTCACTAATCATAATTAGTGAAATTTTGACTCCAAATTTGGCTCCACAAATTCAAATTCAAATTCAAGTGAAATTTGAATCGAAATTCAAATTTCCCTCCAATTTTGTGTGACACTTAGGCTATAAATAGAGGCCTTATGTGTGCATTTTTTCAACTTTGATCATTTGAGAATTACACTTCAAACTTCAGACCTCATTTGAGACATAAAATTTCACGTTCCTTCTCTCCTTCTCCCTCCACTCATCTTCTCCTACCTTCAAGCTCTTATCTATGGCTTCCTATGGTGGTGAGCTTTGTTCTTGACTCGTCTTCTCCTTGAAGTGGCATCTTTAATCATCTTTCTTCCTTCTCCATGCCATCGTCATTGTTCTTCAAGAAGCAAAAGAACTCCATTGATGAAGAAGATCCAAGGCCTACAAGCTCCACATGGAGCTATATCAGCTGCTGAAGACCTAAAACAGCTGACACAAAAGATCAGAGGCCAACTAGAGGATTCGATCACACAAAAAGTGACTTAACAATTAATGATGTCCTTCAGCTAGATGTAGTCGCAAATGCAATTACAAGGACTCGCACTGCCTCCTGAGGTTGAGGTTGGTCCTTCTGCCACTCGTGTTAGCACAAAGGAAAGATGTGTCAATCCCTCGGGGCAGGACCCAGAAATGGGAGACTCGGACAAATGTGACTTGGATGTCGATGACAATCCTCCCCGACTAGTTGTTGTTGGAAGAGTTTATGAAGGATCCACGACTGTGCACAACATTCCTTTGGGAAATAATCAAGTGAAGGTCGGTGTTAAGCAAGTCCGAGATGCTGATGCTTGTGTTCCTGTACCCACTTAAGAGGTTCAATTAATGGGGCAGACACTTAACACCTTCCTTGCTTGACCAATACATCTTGCAAAGCCTTTTTCAAAATAGGTATTTCACTTTTTTATAATTATTAATATAGGATTTGTTACAAATCAAGTTTTGGCTGTCATTCGCTTAATGTTTATTAACTGTGTAAGATAAACAGGTAGTTGAGGGACCGACAAAACCTGTACATATGTCGGATCTTGACAAAGAACCCTTCTACTTGATGGCATTGACTATCCCGTAGCTTTTCCTCAAGCCATTGTAGGTGTCGTGGGATGCTAGCGTGTTCAGGGTGTATAATGATAACTTCCCATTGTACGCATGAAGATCTTTTTGAAATAGCTCACGGTAGTCAATGTCTGAGCATCTTTGTTATACTGTTGTGAATTCTGTAAGTCACTTTACATTACTGAATATTAGCTAATTGATTATTTTATACTCGTGCATAGTTTACGATACTTTAACAACAATATGCACACGATTGAGACAACTATGTGAGCGGAGAATGTTGATGTGTATGGATTCCTCAAGCCACAGTCTATACAAAGATCTGGACAATCGCAATTTGAATCAGAAGATTATATTAAGAAATAAATGAATTCATAAAGAGATGTGTACCTAGGAGCCTACTTAAATGGGTAAGTTAAATTGAACAAATCAATTTAAATCATGTATGCATAATAACTTAATGTTCTCCAACGCAGTATATATTGGCAAATGGTCGTTATTTTGCCTAAAGACAATGTTGTCATCTGAGTTTGTTCCTTCCAAAATAGGTCCAACAACTAATTGAAATGAATTTTGTAATACATTTACTTTATGATTACAATTTGACATCAATATTTTTATTGTATAATACACATGCATGTTTCTCTTAATCAGTACTTTGAAGGGATTCAACGATAATCAATAAATTAAATCTAAGGTTGTTGCTAGATGGATCATAGTTTAAGTAAGCCATTTAAATGATGTGTTATACCTTCAAAATTAATTTTTATTATGTTTTGATTAACTTTGAATATCTAAATATCCTATTCAATTTAGTGAAATAAATAAAAAAAACACTAAGTGTGAATACTACTTAATGCACTAAATGTCAACAATAGTGCGCTAGGACGTTTGTACCAAAAATTGGGAGACATTATTGCACAGGATTGATTTAATGAGGGACTGGCCGCATAAAACTGAAGCAATGAAAGTGAGAGATATTAGGTATCAAGTGGTTACATAAATTATGAGAGATATACGGAATAATTATATTCTTCATTAATTTATAAGGGAAATGGTAGCATAAAACAGAATTATATAGAATTTAAATTCTGTTTATACAAAAAATTGCGGGAGACGCAAATATTTATGCTAAAAATGGATTTTATTCATAACAATATTCTAATTAGAGTTTCATAGACCAAAACAAATGCATCAAGTAGTTATTTTCGTAAGTAATTTTTCTCCGTCAAAATGCTATTAGTTTATTTTTATAAATAATTTTCATTTTTAATCTCATTATGACTACCTAGCATTTGAATTAATTTGTTTCTAAAAATTAGTTTCATGTTATATAATTCTTTAAAATAAATTATTTTGGACAAAATTTAATCATAGTTATATGTATCAAAATAAACGTGATACGAAGTTATTTTCATAAATAAAATTTGGTTCATGTAACTAATATTTTGAGTCAAAATTAATAAAATATTCGATAATATACATGAATAACTTTTACCACCTTATTCTTCTATATTAACTACGTACTAACGGGAATACGCCAAAAACAAAAGGTTAAACATTGTTTTAATATCAAATTTTATGAAGAATATATAAAATCTCACTCTTAGAAATTTATTTATACATATAGTGAGAGAAGAAGAAAAGTAAAGATTAAAATAGTAAAGTCTTTTCTTTAATTATATCAATAGAATTAAATGTTATTTTAATGTTGTTATAATACATAATAAAGTGATATAATATTTATTTCTTAAAATATTGATGTGGAAATTAATGGTAAATATCTATATTTTAGAATGATTAATATTTTCAAGTAAGAAGCTAATTCTGTCATCATAAAAGAAATATTTTGTATTTAACATATTTAACTACTTTTATATGAATTTAATTAGTAATTTGTTTTTTAATCATTCTATCTAGTGTATATTCTAGTTGGATAATATAACAAATTGTAGTATATTTTATAATATAACAAATTTGTACATTAGATTTGGAAGGATAAAAGTGAGAGAGAAAAATATTAAAATATTAAAGTCTTTTTTATTTTATTATATAGATAGAATTTAAAGGTTATAATAATGCTATATTAATAAATAATAATATAATATAATATTGCTTTCTTAAAACATTGATGCGCTAATGGTAAATATCTTAATATTAGAATGATATATCTTTTCAAGTCAGAAGTTAATAATGTCCCAAAAGTAATACTCTACAATTAAAATTTTATGCATACTTTTATAGGAATTTAATTTTTTAATACAATTTTAATTTTTGTGATGTTTTATGATTATATTTATGCTTTATGAAAGATCTTTGAATGAATTAAAATTTAATTACTATAGTATTTTTAATCAATTTTTCATATTAATTAAAGTGCATGTAACAGGTATTGGTATGGGCATTTGGGTACCAACAGAAAGGGGCACGCATATTAAATTTACTATCCAGTGGGAATAAGTCTGAATACATAGACTTTTTAACAGTGTAAGTATTGGGATGGTACTATAGTACCATATCCAAACCTACATATTGCCATGGTTATTGGTATATATATGTTGTGTACGGTACGCGTTATTTGAATTTAGGTATTAATTCAAAGATGTGTAGTTAAAATGTTATTTCATAAAAGAAATCATACTCAATTTTAAATTAAAATCAATATAAATGGTAATTCATGTAGTCATACTGGATACCATGGATGACAATGGAATAACAACGATAGCAGCTAATAGGCACCCCTCACCCATTCTATACCACACGAGTTTCCGTGAAGCAACTATTCACAAATATATATATATATATATATATATATATATATATATATATATATATATATATATATATATATATATATTCATGAATATTTATTAAAATATAAAATTTTAAATAAAAAGTAAAAACTAAAAATTAAAACTTAAAACAAATATTTTTTTAACATCTATTTATTCTGAAAAAATTGTAGCCTATATGTATAATATACATAAATAATTTGAAATATATATTTATACTAAAAAGAAATTAGAAGAATTTACTTTATATATAATTAAGAGTATTAAAGTAATTTCAAAATGTGGATACTCACATGTACATGATACCTTATTACCCGACCTGTCTCCACTCCAATAACAACTAGATATATATCCATTAAATTATTCATTTTCAATCTGTAGCAGGTTTTACTCGATATTCATATGTATATATTTTGTGTTGTCCCTACTTAGTACTTAATCAAAATAAACAAACAAATAATTGCTTCAAAATATTCCAAGATTCAAGGTTGGGAATATGGTTCAGTATATATTAGTTCTAAATTAAGAATGTGTAATTTAACTTAAAGGAATAACTTTGATATAGGAAAAAAAAAAAAAGCATTCATTGTCATAGAAGAGAAATTCTAACTACACAATTGGGACTCCTGCATGAGATAATTAATTGTGCAAAAATTTTATACAGAAAATAAATACTTATTAAACTTAGTTTTAAAAAACTAATAATCACATATTTTAATTTAAATATTTTCAATATTAATATATCTTATTAAAGTTTTGTATATATCTAATCAAATTTATATATAAATAAAATGTATAAGAAATATACTAAAAAAATTATAATAATATATGAAAATTTATAAATTATAAATTTAACATTATGTGCATGACATGAATTATTATACTGGTAAATTTAATTTCAAAATTTAATATACTTATTTTACAGTAAAAAAATTATTATGATAACTTACATTAACCATTACTTTGATAATTTAAACTTAATTCTACATAATATATATATATATATATATATATATATATATATTATATGTAGAATAAATATAATGATAATATATATAATCAATATTTATTTTAATTAAATATGTATCTTAAATTCTGAATTTTCATAATTTTCAAAAATCCTTATCATAATAAATTGAAATATCAATCGACTGATATAATTATCAATTTAATATATAATATTTATTAATATTTTTATTTACGTTCAACCATTTAATTATAAAATTTAGAAAATATATTTTATCATTTAATTGAAAATATTATGCACAACTAGGAATGACAAACAAGCTGATATCAACATATATTTGTGGATGAAATTTGCACTATATACTAAATGAGTGTCTTTAATTAATGACTAATCATGGGTAATGAGTACAACCGTACATGTGTTTTCACTACCCGTTTGCTAATCAACATGAGGGCAAATATCATGGTACCCCACTACTATATAGGTAACCTTTAATTAGTAACATTTTTTTCTAACACTTAATAAAAATATTGATAACATTAAAAAAATGTCATCAAATTATTAATAAATATTATTAATAGATTTTTACAACATTTCAAATGTTGCATATAATCCATGTTGTTAAAGTCTAAAATATCATAAAAAGGCTTTAACAACATGAGTTATACGTAACATTTGATAAAATGTCATAAAACATATTAATGATATTTATTCATAATTTGGTGACATTTTTTTAATGTTGCCAAAGGTTTTTGGTAATATTTTTATTAAGTGTTACACAAAAAATGTTGTTAAGGATGTGTTTGATTCGCTAAAAAATAAGGGACTGGATAACACAAAAATATTTATCCAATGTGTGATTTAAAAAATGACTCAAGGACAATACAAAATAAAGAATGATGGACTGGAAAAATACAAAAAAAACTTGTAACTCACTAAATTCGGTACAACTTTTTGTTCAGTGTCTAGAAAAAGTAAAAATACAATATTATCCCTATTCGCCTCCCTCCTTGCCTCCGCCACGCCCATCGCTGCGAATCTCTCGGACCGCTCCTCCCTCTCCATTCTTGTTGTCCCCAATGCCTACCTCGTCGTTGACGACCACCTATCCCCAGTGACCCTCGCCGACGTCCTTCGCTACCACGTCCTCCTCCAATTCCTCTACTGGTTCGACCTCCGCACCCTCCTCCCCTCCGGCAAGCTCATCACCATGCTCCTTCAACCCATTGACCGTGCCACCAACAACTTTGGCTCTATGAACCTCACTCGCGACTCCCTATTTGGTGTCATCTTGATCCGCTCCCCCACACTGTACTCCCCCTCCAACACCACCATCATCTCCTTGATAAAGAAGCACGACGACGCTGCGATAGATCACGCTGAACTTTCTTCTCGTCGGTAGGGACACGTCATCAGTGGCACTGAGCTGATTCTTTTGGCTCGTCATGAACCACCCCACTGTGGATGAGAAGATCCTTGCAGAGCTAACGACAATGCTTACTTCCAATCACGACTGGCGACGCTAGACGAAGGAGGCAATGGACTTTGAAGAAGCGGAGAAACTTGTTTACTTAAAAATAGCATTAGCCAAAACGCTGCGTGATAATAAATTTTATGTTAAATAATAAAATAATGTAAAAAAGTTTCGAAATCTTGTTTTGTATCTTTTCCTAGTGCAAACTAAACATTGCACAATGCAAATGGTATCATAGTAAAATTTATATTATTTTGTCCATTACGTAAACACATCAAACAAGACACAACACAACACAAAACTACTTGTACTGTACATCAATCATCAAACAACGTATAGTATGAAAAATTGTCTCGTGACTCAGCTACTTGTCCAATGTTGTTTTGTTTGTCCTGTCTTTTTAGCAAATCAAACACACCCTAAAGGTCACATGTGTAATAGTACATTTACCTGCGGATACGTGTTACTCATTAATATTAAAATACTTAAATATTCTTTATTTTTCATCAAGCTTAAATACATAAATATTCTTTATAAATATTTTTTTATTTGTAACTATATTTCGGAGTATAATTTTATTTAGACTTATATTTTAGTTTATTTTTTATTTGAGTTTATATTTTAGAGAGTAATTTTTAGATAATTTTGTTTAGAGTTCACAAAATTTATTTATTTAAAATTATTCATGGGCATTTTTAATTGTGTAGATAGTAAAATATTTGAATAACTTTAGTTGTAAAAATTAAAATTATTTTTCAAGAAAATATTAAAATAAATAAAAATTACAATAAAAATGTTTTTTATTTTTAAACTATTTTTTATTTTTGCAAAAATATTCATGAGTACGATGATATCCCCATATATTAAAAAATCCACAAGTTTTACTACTTGTGTCTGTTCCGCTCATGGTCATTCCTATGCACAATCTCATATATTTTTTTTATAGAATTTTTTTTATTAAGGCACTTATAATGTATATATATATATATATATATATATATATATATATATATATATATATATATATATATATATGAATATTCATAATTATCTTATATATTTTTTACATATATACAAAATTTAAAAAATAATTGATAAATATATTATAAAAATATAATAATATAAGAAAATCATAAATTTATAAACTCAATACCCATACATGTTACAGGATATTATGCTAATTTTATATATGGGACGGAGTATTCCTTGTATCCTTATATCATTATATATTTTATTGGTTGATTAATAAAAAAATTTATTTTTATATATTCTAAATTTAGAAAATCTGATGGCATATTATACGTTTTTTTATAAAAAAAAATAAAGAGACTAAAATTATAAATTAATTTTAAAATAAAAAATAAAATTTAAACCTAATATAAATTTAGTATTTTTTTTATCTATCTTAATATTTTTACTATTTTCTTCCCCTTTCTTTCCCACGTCCAAACACATGTGAAAGCATTATAATCCAGTATTTTGCAGCACAGCTACGAACATCTCTGGCTGGCATTTCTCTTATTATTGGCAGTTTCCGTAATTCCAAAATAACAAAGTTGAAAACCATCACAACTTGGAAGAACATAAAGTGAGGCAAATGCCAATCCATATATCCAAAGCCATGACAAAAATTAGGGCGGTAGCCGCCGTAGCTGAGATGAATTTCAGGCTAACATGACGAGAGAATGACGTGATAACCAATCATGGTATCCAAAGCCTGCAAATAGTTATTCATAAACTCTTATGATATGAATGAAATGCCAATCTTCACTGCTCAATTAACATCATGAATCATTCCATTGATATATATTTTTAATTTAAAACCACAAATATCATTAATAATCTAAATTCTAATTAGAAATGCAAAGTCTTGACTTTTTATTATTTTTAATTTTGTGTTTCTAACTTGGAAGATTAAAAAAAAAAAGAACCTTTGTAAATTTAGTGAAAGTCTCCTACTTAACCTAAAGCCACCTTTTTTAATCCCACAAAACCATAACCATCTTTTTTATACAAAAAAACAACAAAATCGTCACCCTTTAATATTCGAATCCGAAAATAATAATATTAAAAAAAGTCGCAGGATCTTCAACTCAATCCGAAATAAGATAAAGAAAGCCGCAATCTCTTTAAAATTCATGAAATTTTATAAGGAACTTATTCAATTCTAAGGATGTGGATGCAATTCTAAATATTCCACTTGTCTTCCTCGACTCTAAGAATAACAGGATTTGGAGATGGAGTCTTGATGGTTGGTACTCAGTGCCTTCATCGTATCATGGGGCTCGTGATTTGCTTGACATGACTTATCTGAAGGTTGTAATATTCTGCTTTTAGGATTATTAACTAATTTCACAAAGTAACATAAAATTTTTAAGTGTGTTTTGTTCTTACTTATACATTTTTTAGAAAATTTTTTAGGAGGGCACTCATCTCATATTAGTATAGATAGTATCAATTAATTCATTTAATTCATCTTCAACTATACAATCTCATACATGCACAACCTTTGAATCTCTTTCATTCGGATGTGTATTCGATTCATTCGTATATCCCTCCCGCTGGAAGCCTGTCAAGAGCCACTCCTTGTTTGTGCCTCTTTTCTTTTGCACCAGATGTGACACCCTCTACCCCTCACATATATATTAATAAAGGAATAAAAATTCAAATATTAATTAAAAGTATTTTTAAAACATTTTTAAAATACAAGTCTTTCAAATGGGTAAAAGGCTCACATTCACTTTCTTCTACATCATATTCAAACTTGTCCAAATAAATAATAAAGCCATCTCGGCTCAAAGAAGGTCATCTAAGTTTCATACAATTAATATAGAACCTATATCCTAATATTACATCCTATCAAAGCCTGGTGTTCCCGTGTCCTCTAGCATGAGGTTCTTCATAGTCATCCACCTATTCATCTGCTCCCTCGAACACAAAGTTCAAGATCATCACAAGATCCAAACACAAACAGCAAACCGGGAGTGAGTTATCACATTTCTAACTACTAGAGAGAAACAACACAACATATAGTAGCCAAATACAATTTACTTAGCATATCTCACATTATTTCATCACTTTGTCATTCATCAATCACACTTTTCATCCATCAATCACACCTTTCAATCATCAATCACAATACACAGGAATCACACACTCCGATCAAGACATAATAACACATCAATTTCATAATAAACAATTAGCAAGCGCATGAAACAATTATGCTAAGACTCAAGCCTATATGCAATGTGGTACCATGTCAGTGAAAAACCTCGTCGGGCGCCTAGGAATACATGACAAGACAAACCACACAATAGTAAGTCAAGTCACTCTCACTAGGTAATATCATAGGGAGACCAGTCAGGGTCACAGTGTTTTGCGAGAATGCTCCAACCATATGGGATCAACATAGGCTTAAAGGAGCACTCAAACCGTGTGACCCCCAAGGCCTACACTCCGAAGAGTCCGTTAGGGCCTCTCCCTCCTGATTCAGGTCCAACCCAGAAAACATTTTAGCACATAGACTCTATCTATGAACTGTACAAAACACACAACTCCTCAATTGTTCTCAAAATAATTTTAACTCGTCGTCCTTTAAGAGTCTTATCATTAACTCGTCGCCCTTAAAGGGACTTAACATTAACTCGTCGCCCAAAAAGGGACTTGGCATCAACTTGTCGCCCTAAAAGGGACTTAACATCAACTCGTCACCCTAAAAGGGACTTTGCATTAACTCGTCGCCCTTGAAGGGACTTATGATCGTGTGATTGTACAATTCATAGTTCACAACTCAATGCACATATATATCTCAATCATATACATACTCAATTTATCACATACACTTAATCTCAATCACAATGGTATAATCTCAATTTAACATGTTATCACACCTCATGAATCATATACACTTTACCTATGAACTATGCAATACACACATCTACTCAATTATTTTCAAAATCATTTTAACTCGTCGGGTTCCCACAGTGGATCCCATCACAATACTCGTCGCCCTTAAAGGGTCTTACAATTGTGTGATTGCACAGTTCATAGTTCACAACTCAATACACACATCTCATCTCAATACACACATGTATTTCATCATCCGTCACATGTTCAATTTATCACATACTCACAATTTGAATCATCATTTCATAACCTCAACATAACAATTTATACAAAAGATTTTATCACAACATGGAATGTAAAACCTCTGAAATAGTTTCTCACAATTGTATCAAAATCAATTAATCAAAATCATGGGTTAACACAAAGACATCAAGAGCACTCAAGTTTATCAATCAATTCTCATCAGGACATCAATTGGTACATAGAACACAATAATATTGTATTCATAATCATAAGGAAAAATTATAATTCAATAAACATCCCAAAATAAACCCAAATTTAGTTCTCTAAGGATCCCTACACATGTTCATTCTAACCCCCAATTGCGATAAACTCATCCCTTACCTCTGAGCGGACTCACGTGTCTTCAGCTAGCGATAGTAACATCTCTAGCGGTTCCCTGAGATTCCTTCAGTTATTCCTCCGACTGCTCCGATAGAATTCCCAAACGTCAGAGAGATGGAGAAGAGATTGAAACCTCCACTTGTACTGTCTTCATGCGATTCCTTTTTCTCCCTCCACAAATATTATCTCGAAAATCACAACGGTGGAAGTGTGCGCAATTGAATTTCGAACAACATATCCAAATGTCATGAAAATCCAACAGTTAACGAAACCGGGATCGTAGTTTTACCGAGACAGTTTGGGGTTTCTGCGGGAAAATAATAGGCTACAATGCGAAGGGTTTTCCTCTAAGCTCAGATATAATATCAAAATTCCCAACGGTTAGAAGGCTCCGAATTGGGTTGAAAATGGGGTGCTCAAATTTTGCAACGATCCAACGGTAAATGAGCCCGAGATCATCGTTTTTATAAGACAGGTTTGGAGGGCTGCGGGAAAAAGAAAGAGTTTTGAGAGGAGAATGAGAGAAACGAAAATGAGACCAAAAAGAGGCACCTGACTTAACATAACTATTTATACCTAGGGTACTCAGTCTATCATTTGCTCTATATTTATTTATTTATTTATTTTATAAAAACAAACTCTATTTTATTTTCTATCAAAACAAATAAATGAAATACCCTTTTTATTTTCTCTCAAATCATTATTTTAATTAATAATTATATCTCCTTATTTATTTATTTATAAAATCTCATCATTTTTCTAAAAATTTATTTATTTATAAATAACAATCCTTTTTAATCTAGATGACAAAAATTGGGATGTTACACCAGAGATCACTCCCCACCCTCATCAACATCAGGGATGTTACATGCCCACCAACTTTCAATTGGTTCTTCCTCAAACTACATCATACTGGGAGAGAGACTTGCTCTAATACCACTTATAACACCCAGTTGTTTCCAATATCAATGATTGATTCCACAAACTAATACAAGATTTTTCAGCATGTTTTGTCCCCACTCACACTTTCTAACAAACTTCCCAAAAGGTCACCATCTCATAATTACTCTAAGCCAAAAATGTTTAACTGTGAAGTTCTTAAGTGATAGACTACTAAAAAGTATATGTATCATGTTGGTATAGGTAGTACCAATTAATTGTTTGAAATCATTTTCAATTGTACAGTCCTATACCAGCACAATCTCTGAATTCCTCTCATTTGGGTGAGTATTCAATTCATTCATGTATCCCTTTCACTGGAAGTCTACCAAGAGTCGTTCCTTATTTGTGTCTCTTTTCTTTTACACCGGTGATCACTCCTTGCCCTCATTAGCATTTGAGATGTTACAAAGGTTGAAGGGGATTGGAAGAATTTTGGAGTTTAAGCTTACCACCAAAACTCAAGTATTTTCTCTAGAGAGCTTGTCAAGGTTGTTTTCCATCCCAGGAAAATCTCCAACATCGAGGTTTGGACTACCTTGGCCTTTGTGTGTTATGTGAAGGAAATTTGAAAAACTACTGGCATGCTTTTTATCAAATGAATTAAGGCTTAATTCTACTGGACGAACCTTGGTTTGTGGAATCATATCGAACCAATGATTTGTTGGCCAAAATGAGGTTTTCACACAACCCAATAAAATGAATAAAGTGTATCATTGTTTTGTTGAAAAAAAGAAGGAAAACCATTCTAGCATTGGGTGGCATAAGAATAAGAAAAGGAATGAGTAAAAGGTAGGTTCTTTGTGCATGTATAAATACCACCTTTTTAGTTGTTAGTTACTTAAAAATCAATTCTAGAGATAGAGAAACATAGAGAGAAGAAAAAAAAGCAAGAAAAACTTTAGTAAATGAGTAAAAGGTAGGTTCTTTGTGCATGTATAAATACCACCTTGTTAGTTACTTAAAAATCAATTCTAGAGAGAGAGAAACATAGAGAGAAGAAAAAAAAAGCAAGAGAAAACTTTAGTAAAATATAATGTTGTTTTTATTTTCTAGGTGTAATTGGATTGTGAGTTGAGTGTTTAGTAAACACATTTATTTTTTTATATTTTTCTTCTTCAATAAAATGTCTGCAACAACTTTAGCTAAAGTATTTTACTATTTTGCATTTATATCGCTCTTTACAAATCTGGTTATAAGAAAATTTGTGTAATTTTTCCAACATTTGGTATCAAAGCTTTGGTGGTTATTATTGTCAATTCCCAAAATTATCAACTTTAAACAATCCAACGAAAACAAATTTGAGTGGGAGAAATGTCTATAAATGAAGGAAAGGTGAAAATTGAGAAGTTCAATGGTGTGAAGTTTAGCTTTTGGAAGATGAAGATAGAAGATTAACTGTATCAGAAAAGTTGTATCGACATCTCTTGGGAAATCAACCACAAGACATGAAGGATAAAGGTTAGACTATTCTCAACAGAAAATCTCTCAAAGTTATCCAATTGACATTATCCCAGATTGTTGCTTTCTACTTTGCAAAAGAAAATACCACAACAGGTCTTATGGAGACTCTTTCCAATATGTATGAAAAGTTGTTAGCCTAAAACAAAGTTCATTTGATGAGGTAGTTATGTAATTTGCGAATGACAGAAGGCACATCAGCAATACAACATTTCAATGAACTCAATATAGTCACAATCCAATTGAGTTCAATTGGAATTGAATTTGATGAAGAAGTACGAGCATTGATACTTTTGTCTTATCTACTAGAAAGTTGGAATGCTACTGTCATGGCTATGAGTATCTCATTGAGAAGCAACAAGTTAAAATTCATTGATGTTTGTGTTCTAGTTCTCAGTGAAGAGATCCGACAGAGAGTTGGGTAAATCGTCAACCTCTTTATAGTTCCTACAACTTGAAGACTTCCGAGTGTTGGAATTGTTGAAAGATTGGGCACTACAAAAATCAGTGCAAGAGTGCACTGAAGAATCGAGAAGCAAAGGCAGAAGAAAATGTTACCTCCACCTCGGGAAGAAATGATGTGTTATAAGCTCCTTATAGAGCAAGGAAGAATCTTAAGTGTTAGATTTTGGAGCAATCGTTATTGCACCCTTTGAAATCTTCCAATTATCGCCATGGAAGATGGTTGTGTGGTCGTCACTGACCAACTGACCTACTAAGATTAAGTTCTTCCTCAGGTCGGGAATATGTCTCACATTCTTCAATTCCCAAACAAACATATTCAACTTAATCTTCACCATACATTTGCCAATAATATCACAAGATTATTCATTACCAAGGTAAACTTTTCCAAGATATCTTGTGACGTAATTCTCGAAGAATTTTGTTCACGAAGTAGTGCACTTTTGTACTGATTTTTGTAGTGCCCAATCTTCAGAACTAATTTAATTCTTTTTTGATCTAGACTTGCGATTCAATTGATGTTTTTGTTTCTTTTTGTTGTGTGTTGAGAATGTTTTATGGGCTTTTTTTTTTTTTACAAATTTCTGAGTAATTTTAGTTGTATTAATGGGATCGAAGGAGGAGGATTGCTATAGCCACCAAAAACCACCTCTGATGGAGGGGAATCAGTCGGAGAACACAAGAGGGTTTTGGCAGTGATGAGCAACAACAAACTTGTTGTAGAACAAAATAGAGAAAGGGATGGAAGAAAGAATAAGAAAAATCTAGTGGAGAGGGTGGCAAGTGTATGAATGAGATGAATCCAATGACGCTTAAAAGTGGTCCATATTAGACCATATAGGGAGGTTTATCCGCACTAGAATTGACCTTTTTTTTATGAAAAAGTGCGTAAAATATTTTTATAGTGTTTTTTTATTTATAATAATAACAATGAGAATCAAATCTAAATTTTCATACATCTACTTCAACCTAGCTACTAGATTAACCCTAACTAGTTGGTTTATTTTTATGATATCGAAGAAAGAAAGAAAAATTAATGACCTTTTCTTTCCTCTTTTTTAACATGAAAGGATGGCTGTGAGTGTGAGAGTAGCTAGCATGAACGTTAATAAGTGTGAGAAAAATATTTTTTATACGTTTATGCTCCAAATTAATATTCATATATTGAAATCAATAATCTTTTGGTACGAAGCTATAAGTAAATAGCTAGATTAGTTTTATAAATGTTAAAATGGGCTAACACAATTCAACCTAATCTGTTCTTAATTGGCCAAAAATTAAGTTAGATTAGATTAAATTTGTTTTGAAATTGGATTGAAAATCTCAATTCAATCCGAACTTAGTGAATTGCAAATTGGAATAGGTTAGTCTGCCAAAAAAATTTAAAAATTAAAAAATAATAGATAATTTATAAGTGAACATATTAAATAAAAAAAAATATGAACCATATAAACATATTCATAATGTCACAATCATAAAAATATTATCAAACTAAATTGTCTTGGAACAAAGATTTTCTAGTAGAAACTAACATCATATATTAATTAAGTCAATATAGTATAAAACAATATGAAATATATAATATTTCTCACAATTTTTTTTGGCACATGAAGTAAAGCTGCTTCTTCACAAAATATTATGTCCAACAAAATAAAATCTAACCAAATAATTCATTAATTTAACAAAATAAATACTCATCCTAATAAATCAATTCAATCCATTTCTTGACCCATTAATTTTATCAGATTAAATAAGTTGACTCGCCATATTCAACCTTGATCGTAATTAGTTTGCAATTTAATTTAATTTTCTCCCTCCAGCTCATTCGTTACCTTTGTTTTCTCTCTTGCACATTAAATGCTTTTCTATTGCTTAGTGAGTTGCAAATTGGATTAGGTTAGTTTCCATCCATTAATAATAATAAATCAGTTCTATTATTTTTTCAATTAATTAATTAATCCATTAAACTTCTTTCGTACGAAGTTACAAAACCAAAACAATTAAGAAAAAAAAAAATCAAAATGAGTAGTTGCCATTATCATTCGCTCCTGGATATATGAGAACGGCCTACACCCCACCACTTTGAGTGTTATTCAACAAAACTCTTAAAATTCACAAAATCTAATTAAATTTAGTTAATTTACTCTAATTGTTGTAAGAAAATTCATATCCTATAGAAAACAAAATCTTTTGACTTGTCATGTTATGAATATAAACTTTATCTAACAACATTAAACTAAATGCATCTTAATTAATAGTTAAACCGATGAAATATAGGAAATTGATATCACAATCAATTCATCTCTATTAGAGTGATAGAAAAGAGCCAAAGAGTCACATTATTTATAATAAAAGTTTCACTTTATTTTATCAGATAAAATCTATATATGGTGAACTAAAATAACTAATACCTTTTTATGTTAATATAGGGAATTTTTTTCGCAATGTAAAATTACTCTAAAATTAACGGGCTCAATCCTTCTAATAATATGCCAAAACATAATTGAATCTATATATCTGTCACTCATTGTGTCTAAACTTAATCTCCGTCACTAATTGAATGGATGGCTAAAATCTATCCCTTCTCTCTCAGCTAGCTAGATCATCCATCATCAGGCATGCATATTATTATCTGAATCTCTGCCTATCAGACAAGTAAATCGATCTCACAATAATTCAATTGAAATACCTGCAGCACAATAGAGAGTTTGATTTACTAATTAAACCTTGGAATTTAGAAGATATTTGTCGGCACTTCTTATGACTACAACTTGCTCTAAGGCATGCAGATGAGTACTTGTCAGCAATATTCATGAATGAATAGTAAATATGATCATAACTTATAATTTGCTGGCCAATGAAAAGTCATGATCAATGACTTAGCACCCACATGGACTGTATCTGGATCTATTGTAAAGAAGGAACCAATTGATTCAACATTTATATATAGTACAGGAATCATCATATATCCAAATGTGCGTGTCTGTAGAGAGGATATATATATATGGTAATAACTTTTAGTTATCATGAGAAATGAGAAGAATTAATTATAATTATTAAATTAAAATTAATATATTAGATTTGTATTTAATTATAAATTTTATATAATGATTATTTTTTATAGGCAACATAATATATTTAATTAAAAGAAAGAAACCAACATGAGAGTTGTAATAAAATATGTAATCTATTATCAAATACACCATAGTTAAACAATATCAAATATTTAAGGCTGAAATATGTTTTTCCATATATGTAATATATTTTTTTATATTGTCATCTATTATTTATTTTTGTTACCTGATATTTTCATATTTTTGCCTTTGATACTTACTTTTAGTCTCAATTTATTAAGTCATGACGTGGTGAATTAACAAAGTGTCATTATCAATTAAGTGATGATGTGACGACTAATAATGTGTCATGTCATCACTTGACATAAACTAAGGATAAATATCAAATATAAAAACTTGGAAAGGAAAAGTAGTAAAAAAAATTAATAGGTAGCAATAAAAAACTGACATATTACATATATAAAAAAACATATTTAA
Organism: Glycine max; assembly: GCF_000004515.6. NCBI lineage: Eukaryota > Viridiplantae > Streptophyta > Magnoliopsida > Fabales > Fabaceae > Glycine > Glycine max. The sequence goes on from NC_038254.2 coordinate 19,347,707, forward strand.
ACCAATATTTAGTTAAAAGAAAGAAACTCACATGAGAGCATGTGATAGGAAGAAAGTTTCTATAGTACCTCCAAATAATTTGAAGGATTTTGATACTCTTAATTTTTTAACCAATCAAATTATATGTCATTTTTTTATTAATTATTTTTTATTTTAAATTAGTCCTTGATAATTATTTTTTAAAATTTTAAAATCTCAACCTTTTTAAATTAGAAAATATGATTAAAGATAACTTTAGAAGTTTTAACCCTAAAATCTTTTTAGTTACTTTCAACACTTTTTATAAAAAAAATCTTTTGGGGTTTAGGGTTCATTTCTTATTGATGTTTCTTAAGCATAGGTTTTATAAAAAGTGTTGAAAGTAATTAACTAAAAATATTTTAGAATTTAGACTTCTAAAATTATCTTTAATCATATTATCTAATAAGTTACAATTTTAAAATTTTGAAAAACAATAATCAAGGACTAATTTGAAAATACAAAAAATAATTTATAAGAAGATGACATGTAATTTGATTGATTAAAAAATTAATAATATTAAAACCCTCCAAATTATTGAAGACACCATAGAAAATCTCATGATAAGAAACCCTTGTGAGAACATGGGCGCCTATAGAAGAATTCCTAATTTATATAACAACTCAATACACGATAATGGTAAACAAATGTAATCATTGTAACGTATAAAACTTATTAATTACTTTCTCAGTTCCTTTATATAATATCCAATTACCTATTTTATTAAGATTAAGAAAAATGATTAATTTAATTGATAATAATAAATTTACCTCAATTTATAGCTTTTTTAAAAATTATAATTTATCATTAAATTATTACAATAGAAAGAATTATTATTTGATTGATTTCCTATAGGTAGATAGATAGAGGGAGATAGATGGTTTTGGAAAGTAGTAATTGATCGATGAATACAGAATAACTAGTAGCCATCCATGAATATGTATAATGTAAGGCAATCATATTGGTTTTGTAATCATGTGAATCTGCACAAGCATATTCAGCTCCCAAAGAGCCTAATCATTTGATTACCACGAGGGAGACAAGGCCTAGAAGTCCGCCAACACATGAAAGCCCTCTAAAGAAAACTGACCCAACGTCCCCAAATGGACCACACACCATGAGCCTGGCCATCCTTCCGGTGAACACGCTGCCAAATCCAGCCACAACTCCAATGACTCCACCATCCCTTCTTTTAGTTTTGGCTATAGCTAGCTTTACTCATGCATAACTTCAAAAGCATCACCATTTTCAGACATTCATTCAGTCCACCTTGGGAGTTATATAATTCAAAAGTTAATTTTATCTTATTTTTTAAAAGGAATAACTTAATTTTTGTCAGCAAACAAATGAAATTCTACTGAGTAAAGATACTATATCATCACAAAATGTTGGTAGAGATTATTTGAAATATTATAGATTGTGTTTTAGATTGGTTTAGTTAGTTCAACTAATATTGTAGAATATTATTTTAAGAGCTAATTCACAATTTAGGCACTGAAATTAAATAGTAAGTCGTACAATTTTGTTCCTAAAAGTATAGAATTACTTACTTTTAATCCATTGGATAGCCTTTGCTAACATTACTCTGGCAACTTTAAACATTTGAGGACTCAATTGTACAAAAATAAATAAATATATATTAGGACAAAAAACTTGCCACTTTCAAGGATGAAGTTGCTTTGCTTTCCTTTAAAGTGAGAAACTATATTTTCATAAATAAAATATATTTTATAATTGCTTATTAAAAATAATATAATATTAACTCATTTAATTGTTTTTAATTACTTGAGGAAATGGATTTTTAATCTATCATATTCAAGAGAAAAACAATAAATTTACACCAGTCCTTATTTAAAAATAATAAATATATTTATAATTGTTAATTAAAAAAGTATCTTTAATTGGTTTATTTTATATTATTAGCCCTATAGTGTTAAAATTATAAATGAAACAATTTCAAAAAATGCTGTTAAAAAATTTTGTTGAATAATTTGTAATTTTTAAAATTACAATAATAATAATAATGATTTAATCTCTTTTAGTACCTATCTTTTTTCATTTATGGAACTAAAAATAAATACAATTTCAAGAGAAATTAAGCTCTTTGCTATATAGACCACAGGTATTGATAGACATAAAAATATCTTTGAATGACTTAAAACTTAACCTTTTAAACTACTATCTTATTTTAAACATTGAATTAGTTTATTTTGTAAATAAACTTTGGTCAAGGGAAATATACAGTGTGCAAAATAAATGCTTCGTCATGGATGGTTTAACATAAATTCTCACCGTAATTATATTGTATATAAAACGAAATTCAGTTATAATACCATTGTTTGGTACAGAATTTTTTTAAAAAAATTAATGCAATGCATGCCCCCGGTAAGGCCAAAGAAGGCCACCAACTTTAGTGAGAATTTATTATAGTGTAATTTACATATCACCTACAAATAAAAAAATCTAATAATCAAACTTAAGTCATAATTAATGAGTGGAACACCGAACTAAATATGTACAACGAGCTGAAAAATATATTTTTGATACAAGTATTCAAATACTTTGGGTGAAAAGTATTCGAATACTTCGAAGTATTTATTGCCAAAAGTGAAAGTAGAAATTTAGCTTTTACCTTGCATAGTTAAGGAAAGTGGTCTTCATGAAAGTCCTAATCCTAAATGTTAGTCAACTAATAATTTTATTTTCTCTCGGAAAGAAAGATACCTAGCACTCAATTAAATTAGTAAGTAAAGGTTGACTTGTTAGGATTATGTTATAAGTTTGTGTTCTTCTTAATTTTAGGCATAATAGATGATAAAACTAAATCTTAAAGTTAACATAAAAATTATAGATAATTGTGTTAACTTCTAAAAAGATAAGAATCGACTTTACGGGGTTAGTATAACTCTAGATATAACATTTACGCCTCTACAAAGTCATAGACAGGTTATAACACCTCGACGAATCACACCAAAAAGAGAGAGATCGAGAGACTCTATAGGTATGTGATTGTATAGTTGAGGATGACTTAAAGAAATTAATTGGTATTACCTATACCAACAAAATGTAATTATTTTTCAGTAACTCATCACTTAAGAACTCCACAACTAAGCATGCTTAGCTTGGAGTAGTTATGAGATGGGTGACCTTATGAGAAGTTTCCCGGAAAGTGTGTGAGTGAGGACAAAACATGCTGAAAAGTCTCGTGTTGGTTTGTTGGGACAGTCATTGATCCTAAAAGTAGTTGAAATAAATTATCGAGACCTCAGAAAGGACTACCTATGGAGGATTCTTATCGATGAAGGATTCTGCCCAATGAGGAGTTGAGTGAAGTATCACTGTGAAAGGTGTCGTAGTGTGCGAGCCGCTGAGAAGTCGTCAATCAGGAATATTACATAGGTAATAGGAAACAATAGAGATAAATGTTACCTATCATAATACCAAGTAGATAGTTATTATAATGGTGGGCGAGTGATATGAAACTAAGATGCATTGCTTTGTATATGACTTCGTTGAATACATGTACGAATGTGAGTGGTGATATTAGGAAAGTTGTTCCATTTGACTAAGAACATGATTTATGTATATTGAGATGAGTGTGATATGTGACGCATAGACATGGCAAGGGGACTGTAATGACCTACCTCGTCGCTACGATATCATCACTCTAAATCGCGTAAATTTCAATTTTTAAATAAAAATTTAGTTAATTTGCTTATGAAAATGAGAGTAAATTTTTCGTGATATACATTCACCAAACAACACACAATTACTTAAATGAATATATATATAATTACTTAAATGAATATATATATATATATATATATATATATATATATATATATATATATTTTAACTCAGTACACATCACTCACATAAGGAAAAGTAAATTAGTTCATACATATAATTAAATGTGATTTACATCTCAATTAAAAAAGAATTATAGAACCATCTACGGAGGAGTTGATTAACAAAACAAAACTCTCTCCCAAAATAATTCTAACGTCATCACGTCGGCTTGACGGTTCCACACAAGAATCTCACTTCACGTACTGTACTGTTGTCCATCTACTCCCATGAACGAAGGTTCACGATCACCACAGGTACTAACCACATGATACAAAAATTGCAAGAGTGAGTTTATTATAAAAGAAATTAACACAAAAATCAAATGACCATGATTAGTAAGAAAACATTAACAAATACTATAATTATACACAAACATTCATTAGTCCAACATATACTCAACAAGTAGTCATCAACCTTCCATAATTCTAATCAATCATGTTCAATATGATGCATGCACTTGATCTTAACTCTCAAATGTAATGTGGTACCATTCATCGGGAAATAGCCTAAGCATGTCCACGCGACACTCTTACTTAGGAAAACTAGGCAGCAAGTGTTGAGGTCACCCTGTTGTGCACAAACACTCCCCCCATGGTAATCAACCTAAGTCTCAAGGGAGTTCCAAACTGAGTGACATGCCCCTAAGTACAAGTATTCCCTCTCATGAGAAACTACAAGTACTTACTAACAAAGTTTATACTATTTTTATGCAATATGGAGTATGAAACATGGGCACCATCAATGCACAAACCGTGAATAATTAAAGATTCTAAGTCATTCCCCTCCAGAGATGCTTAAAATTTTTTAACCACTCTATTTCTTTCACCAGGGATATCCATCATGGTCACTGCACCGCCCATGTACATACACAACATACATCATCACAATGACATTTTCATCATTAACAACATCTCATCTCAATGTCATTATCAACATCATATCATCTTAATGTCATCCTCAACATCAACATCATCTCATCTCAATGACATTATCAACAACAACAACATCATTTCATATCAACATAATCATCAATAACAACATCACCTCATATCAATATTATCATAAACGCCAACATCGTCTCGTATAAATTATTATCTCTATCATCTTTAATAGCAACATCATTCTCTATCAACATTAACATAAACATCAACGTCACCTCATATCAATTAATATCATCAATAACAATATCATCAATAAATCACATTCCGCTCATACATACATATATAGTTCATGCCTGAGATTCACACTCTCCAGGTCTTTAGAAAACACAAGTCTAATAAAAACAATAATGTCATTTATCAATAACAGACGTATCGCATTCCACTAGTTGAAAACATTGTTTTTCTTGAAAACAACATACATAGGGACAAACATACATTCCCATAATTGGGTTCTGATGCAATTCTATCCCGCAAGGGCATTGGATAGAAAACTCCAAGTAGATTGGGCCAGAGATGCAAGAGAAGGCCCTAGGGTAGATTTCGGGCCCATGGGCTAAGTATGAGCCCACTTATCTTTGTAAATATTAGATTAAGGTTTCATTATTTTTGGGTCTTGTATTTAGGGCTCCATAATGTAGGTAGGGTACCCTAGAAATATAGGATTTTTCAGCCCTTGTATTTTAGGGCACCTAGACTAGTTTTTGTATTAGGGGTAGTTTTGTAATTTCACATACACTAAGTGGATATTTGATGCGTGTGGTTGGAAATAAATTTAATTGAATTGGTAGAAGCCCAATCCAATTAAATTTTAGAGGGGGAGGTGAGCATTTGCTTACTACACCCCATTGCCACATCATATAGTCACACTTTGTGCATGTCCTTCATGCTTTTCATGCCTCATGACACCTAAGCACACTTAGTGGAGAATCTTGGAATTGATCTTGGATTAGTGGGCTGAACCATAACTAAAATTCACTAATCATAATTAGTGAAATTTTGGCTCCAAAGTTTGGCTCCACAAATTCAATTTCAAATTCAAGTGAAATTTGAATTTCCCTCCAATTTTGTGTGACACTTAGGCTATAAATAGAGGTCATGTGTGTGCATTTTTTTCAACTTTGATGATTTGAATATTAAAATTCATATTTCAAAGCTCATTTAGAGCACAAAATTTCGTGCTCTTCTGTCCCTCTCCCTTCATTCATCTCCTTCTTCCTCCAAGCTCTTATCATGGCCTCCTATGGTGGTGAGCTTCTTCTAGACTCATCTTTTCCTTGAAGTGGCGTCTCCTCTCTCTCTCCCTTTCTCCATTCCGCTACCATTCATCTTCCAAGAAGCAAAGAAATCCATTGATGAAGAAGATCCTAGGCCTACAATCTCCAATGAAGCTTGCATCATGTGACAAAATGTATCTAGAATTCAATCAACAAAATAAAAATTCAACACAAACTTAGAACATAATGTGACAACTACTATGACTAAACATAACTCTAAGACAACATGGATTAAGTGATTTACACTTAGATTTTTGTGTTTTTTTTTTCTAATCAATATTTTGGATGAAAATTTAGATCTAAGGTTCAGCACATGAATATTATGAATGAAAAATGATGGAACCTAAAATCAACACAAAAACAAGATTCAAGAGTAGACCTACAAAATTTGAACCATAGAAATGCAAGAACAAGTGTAGATCTAAGATTTAATTGGTTTATTTTTTTTGAATCTATTCTAAACAGCACCAAACCACAAGACAATGGAGGATATACATGGAGAATAAGATTAAGAACAAGGAATTAAAGAGAATTCACCGAACAAAAAGATAGAGGAAGCAAAAGAACATCACCTAGATGAAGATGCTCTTGATACCACATGATGCAAGCTCCATTGGAGCTTGTAGGCCTAGGATCTTCTTCATCAATGGATTCCTTTGCTTCTTGGAAGATGAATGGCAGCGGAATGGAGAAAGGGAGAGAGAGAGGAGACGCCACTTCAAGGAGAAGATGAGTCTAGAAGAAGCTCACCACCATAGGAGGCCATGGATAAGAGCTTGGAGGAAGAAGGAGATGAATGAAGGGAGAGGGAGAGAAGAGCACGAAATTTTGTGATCTAAATGAGCTTTGAAATCTGAAGTTTAATATTCAAATCATCAAAGTTGAAAAAAATGCACACACATGACCTCTATTTATAGCCTAAGTGTCACACAAAATTGGAGGGAAATTCAAATTTCACTTGAATTTGAAATTGAATTTGTGGAGCCAAACTTTGGAGCCAAAATTTCACTAATTATGATTAGTGAATTTTAGTTATGGTTCAGCCCACTAATCCAAGATCAATTCCAAGATTCTCCACTAAGTGTGCTTAGGTGTCATGAGGCATGAAAAGCATGAAGGACATGCACAAAGTGTGACTATATGATGTGGCAATGGGGTGTAGTAAGCAAATGCTCACCTCCCCCTCTAAAATTTAATTGGATTGGGCTTCTACCAATTCAATTAAATTTATTTTCAACCACACACATCAAATATCCACTTAGTGCATGTGAAATTACAAAACTACCCCTAATACAAAAACTAGTCTAGGTGCCCTAAAATACAAGGGCTGAAAAAATCCTATATTTCTAGGGTACCCTACCTACATTATGGAGCCCTAAATACAAGGCCCAATAATAGTGAAACCTTAATCTAATATTTACAAAGATAAGTGGGCTCATACTTAGCCCATGGGCCCGAAATCTACCCTAAGGCTCATAAGAACCCTAGGGCCTTCTCTTGCATCTCTGGCCCAATCTACTTGGAGTTTTCTATCCAATGCCCTTGCGGGATAAGATTGCATCATTCCCTGACCCCAATTGTGGTATTAAAACCATAAAATTATAATAAACTCCCCTCACTTATTGTGAGCTCTCCGTCAGTTTCTCTTTGCATCGCTTAGATACCTCTCTTGTTCACGTTCGTTAGTCCAAATGCAACGTTCTATATACCAAATTGAAGGAAATTTAGTATAAATTTGAAAAACAAGGTTAATAACAACATTCAAGGTCAATTACCCCTGTCAAAACGTAAAGGGCTAAATAGTGTTTTGGATTTTACTACAAGGATGCGTCATTTTGAAATTTCGATCATGCCAATGTGACTTGGGTTTAGTGAAGGTCACAAAAATAACATCAATTTTATAAAAAGTTAACTTTTACAACGTCTCATTTTCAAGGGTTTTTTAAAGGAAGTGTAAAAACACCCTATTACAATACCCAAAACACAAGAGACACTAAGAAAAACTCAAACTAACTAGGAGAAAGGCTTAGAAGTCAAGATTACCTCAGATAATTTATGAAAGAAAGGATTGAGGGCTTGTTCTCCACCAAATCCTTGAGGTGAATTCTGAGGATTCCGCTCCAATTAAAATGTTCCTCTCCGCGTGGTGGTTCTACGGCAAGCAACGGTGGCTCGTGGTGGCCACCGGTGGTCGTTGGTGGTGCAGAAGAAGGTGTTAGGGTTTTGGGTGGGCATTTGGAGAGGAGGAGAGTGAAAAATCGTGTTTAATTTTCATTCTAAAGAACGTATTTATAATTTGCAAATCTCGCTTAGCGAGCTCGTCTCGCTAAGAGGGAGTCCATTTTTTGCGCTAAGCATGACTTTTTGCGCTTAGCGCAATTCCTCTCGGGTTGAGATTTGTATTGAGCGTAATTCCTCTTGAAGCATGACAATTCACGCTTAGCGCAATTCCCTTTTGGTTGAAATTGCGCTTAGCGCGCTTCTCATGCTATGTGAGAGGTAAAAAATTTTATTTTGCAAATCCTAATAGTCAAACCCTGGGAACATGGGTTGTGAATCTACAGTCCAAATTTGAAGACAATCCAACGGTTATCGAATTCAGGATCGCAGTTTTATCAGAACAAGTTTAGGTAAAATTTGAAATCTCATAATTTTAACTTAGGTCAATAAAACTCCACATAACTTAACATCCACATCAAGCAAATCACACATGGCTAATTCACATCATACCTCAACTCATCCAATATTATATATAATCAAATAACATGATAAATATATTTAAACATCGATTTATAGTTAGTGAAATTTCAGGCATTATAGAGACAAGACAAGGATGGGTATGTGGTTTCCTATCCATGTCCCTGACCTTGGTTCTTGACATGTATGAAAATTTTTCCATATCCTAATTAAATTTATTTTTCATTCCTTTCTATTCTATTTCACTTCAATCTTAATTTTTACTCAATTTTTTTTACTTATTTATTTTATTTTTTTCTCACCTATTAATTTTTACTCTCTCCTTTCTTCACATCCAAACATAATTTTAGGGGTTTATCTATTTTATTTTAGTTTTAAGGATTGATAATAATAACACTATACACTTTAAAGGAGTAAGATGGTTATTTACTCATTATTTTTTGTAAAAAAAATTTGTTTAATATCTTGAAAATGTAAAATATAGTTAATAATTAAAATTATCATAAAATAACTTTAAAGAGAATGTTATAGAAGACTTTGATATTATTCTTTTTAGAGTATTTGATACCCACTTACTAATTATTGGATGATGATATCTCAACCTTTAGTGTTACTGATTTCACTTCTAATCCATATGACCCAAGACAACCCCTAAGACTTGTCAGGACTCAATGATTACGGTTCCAATCCAAATGCCCTCCAAGACTACCCATCCCCCCCCTAAGACTAGTCGGGACTCAATGATATTGATATCCACTCCAAAGACAACCCTCAATCCTACTCCCATCCCTACTATTACAACAAGATGGAACTTAAGAGCCCTTAACTCGCTTGATAAACCTAATTTTGGTGATGTTTTTATGTGAGTTTTCATCTCATATTCATACATTCTGACATACTTTGACTAGGCAAAACTCATGGATGAGTGTTAGTTTGTATGAGATAGGCGCCCAAGAGAATTTACTAAAAAAGGGTTGGATTGTGCAAGTTTTGAAGAGAGTCGTGACGTTGTATTTGTCCCCAATGTATCTTTATATATGTCCCCTAACACATCCATTAAGTATGGATGGGACTACACAACCTAGGCATCAAAGATAAGGAAACTGTTGAAAAAGTTTCCATTTACATTGCCATAGACTGTGATTAAAGACAAGTTTATCTAAATTTAAATATCGAATATAAGAAAATAACTTATTGGATCTTAAATGAATTTTTGAAGGAGTTTAACAAATATATGAAAGAGCCAAACCTGACACAAATACAAGTGGAAGAGGAGCAAGAATTAACAAATTTGGTTTTGATTAAGAAGATTAAGGAGTGGTTTCCATCCTTTTTTAAAGAAGCAAGTAATGGTGTGTGTTGATATGTTTATGAATAAATAGTCATATTCACTCCTGAAATTATCACTCATTCCCATCTTAGAACCCACCATATACTTGAGTGAACTAGTATAATTACCATGGATGATGATATCCCAACCTTTATTCTTATTGATTATAGTTTCAATCCAGAAGACTCCCAAGACAACCCCTAAAGGCAACCTTAGACAATCCCCACAAGAAAACCCATAATACTGGTCGGGACTCGATGACTATGGTTCCAATCTAGATGACCCTCAAGACAACCCTAAGATCGATCGTGTCTAGATAATATCTATATCCACTCCAAAGACAACCCCTAACCCTACCTCGATACATCCCTCTATTGAATCCATATCCCTTATTTTAATTATGACAAACCATTATTAATGCAAACTGTAAGGATGGCGAGTTTTATGTGATGACTAATACATTCTGCTTAAGTGTTTCAGTGTTAAAACTTATTAAGAAGCATATATGTACATGTATTATGAAGTGCTCAGAACAATACTTAGAAAATGTTGTCAAGAGTAAAAGCCTTAGAAGATCCTTTGAAGCTCATCTGCATGATGAAGAGTGCTTCACTCTGAGTAGCTGATCTTGGAAAAGTATAAGTCAACAAGGCCTTACATAGAAGACATATCAAAGGCTACAAAAAGAGCATCCAACATCAGAATGAAGCTGCATCAGAGGCTACATAAGAATAATGAAGATCTTGACTCTGAGAATTGAAATTTAGAATGAAGTTCAGAATGAGAAAAGCCTACAACTCAAACACAACATCATGTCTTCCATAATGTAGTCACTAGGAAGACGACTCATCAGAATACTAAAGTTGAAGACATCATACATTCCATATGCAACCACACTTACTAAGGGCTTATTAGAAGATTAATGTTGAAGCATTTCCATATGCAACCAAGTTTGAAAGCTAAAACTTTCCACAAGAGGATCTGATGTGCAACATCAGGATAGAAGACTAAAGCCATTATGCCATCTAACCTTGGACAAAACACTAATACATTAGTAATTGTTCCTTCATTTTCTTTTTATTAAGCAATCTACTTTAGAATGTTTTGTGCTATAAAGATGTGTTAAGATTGATGAAAATGTGTTACTTTGGAAAGACATATTAGTTGAACTTCATAAAAAAGGATCTACTTCAGTATGGATCCTTTCTCAGCTAACATTAGAATCACCATTCTGATGTATCTTCAAAATGCTCAATAGAAAGGTTCCAAAAAATGGGAACTTCATAATGACTCCACTAGCTGTCATGACATGACAATTGTCATCTTTTTCTGCTTTCTCTAGAAGTCTATCAATTGAGTGGGCTCCACTTCAACAATTTTGGATCTTTAAGAGGACAACTAGGAGCATCTTAAAGTTAAGTTGAAACCTTCCAAGTGAGAGAAACTCTAGCCAAGATCTTTGTCTTAGAAACCTGTCATTGTTATTTCAACCCTCTCAATAGAGAGTGACCTACTTCTGTAAAATCTTATACACTGATATAGATCTTAGATAGAAGTAAGATATTGAGAAAATTCATTTTCCAAAACTGCTAGAATTTTCGTTTTAAGCTCAGAACAATGCTTCAATTTGAATTGTCTCTTTTTGAATTTATATTAGAATACACTTTGTTTTTCAAAAAGGAATTAAAAGTTTGTGAAAACACAATTTAACCTTCCACCCCCTCCCCACTTTCTTGTGGTATTTTTGTCACCTCACCCTGAACCCTATTATTACAACTAGATGGAACCTAAGAGCCCGTAGCTCATTCAAGATAAACCTTGCTCCCAATATAACATTATACTTATCCCCTAACATATCCATTTAGTACAAATGGAACTGCACGACCTAGGTATCGAGGATGAGGAAACTGTTGAAAGGGTTTCCATTTACATTGCAATATATTGTGAGGAAGGACAACACTACAAGAATGTTTGCTATTACAGTGGGCTTTTTATAGTGGGTCATGAGTTTGTCTGTAGTATAGACAAAATACAATGAGTTTAGCCCTTAATAAATTACAGATGACTTTACCGTCGATAATAGTAGACTTTGCTGTCAGTATTGACCAACTATGAATTATTAATTAATTTTTGACTTAATTAAGTTTTTCATACTTGGAAAATAGACCGTTTTCAGATTACTATTTATTTTTTGTCAAATAACTACTTGAAAATTTTTTACGTTTCAATTTACTACCTGCCGCTAGTTTCCTTTCGTTAAATGATGATAAGGCAGAGAGAGTGTCACATCATCATACCTTATTACCAACACGTCATCACCTTCAATGATGTGGCAATGACATGTTAGTGATTAGACGAGATTATGTGACACTCCACCTGTCACGTCATCACTTAACAAAAAGAAACTAACAACAGATAGTAAATTGAAACAAATTTTTTTCAAGTAGTTATTTGACAAAAAATGAATGTTTGGTAGTAATATGAAAATGACTTATTTTCCAAGTATGAAAAACTTATTTAAAGTAATCTGAAAAACAATTTTTTAGTTAACAAATGATAATGATGAGTTTTATCAAAATAAATAATTTAATTTCAGATAAAATGATAAATGATAAATTTTATTATTTTATTGAAAATAAAAATAAAAATGATAATCATAAAATTAAGTTATGTTTAAAAACAAATCTTATAAGTATGTCAATAAGAAAAAATAGTTTCTCAAACACTTTTATTTGATCAAATAAATTTGTAAACTTGTCAAAAAAACTAAAAATTAATTAAAATAGCTTGATGAACATATATGTAATTTACTTTTATATAGACTTAAGAAAATTTATTCTATTTATTTTTTTAAGATAACTTATCATTCAAAATAAGAAATACATTAAATTAATAAAATATTTTTTATTGGTAGGAATAAAAAAATACTATTTGAAATTTACAATAACTCACCTATCAATTTATTATGTTTAACCAATTGAACTAGATTAATAAGATAGTATTAAAGGTGAAATTAAAGAGTTATGATGCGTACATTTAATATCTGGACAAAGCTAAAAGAGAACATAAGATCAAATGGTGAGATATATATTCTGGGGTTCAAAGAATAGTGAATGAAGAGTGAGAGAAGACATAACATGTTGTATGTGTACATTGATCATAAACCGCAAAGTACCAATTATATATAATTTAAATAAGTTTTTCATACCTGAAAAATAGATCATTTTCAGATTACTACATAAAAATTTATTTTTTGTCAAATAACTACTTGAACAATTTTTGTTTCAAATTACTATCTATCGTTAGTCTCCTTCTGTTAAGTGATGATGTAACAGACAAAGTGTCACGTTATCACTTAACGGAAGAATACTAACGACGAATAGTAAAGGTAATCAACTTTAGCAAATTAAACTGATAAATATTCTAATCCATATCAATATCATGATAAAAAAATATTTATCTCATTTCGAGAAAACGAGTAGAAGCTCGAATGTGCGATCTTTTAGATGTGAGATTATGTTTTATTTTACTCTAGCAATCCTTGGATGAGTTAGATGTTAGCACAATATATTATGAGGCAGGGTATGTTGGCCAGTTGATGGCTACAACCTAATATAGCCATACTGTGATTTAGTGAATGACAATTACTATTTATAATATATGATGTCATGTTTGTGTGCTGTGAAGGAGTATTGGGGTATGTACCTATTTAGTTTTACTTTTATTTTAATTTGCACGTCTTGATCCATGGAAAATGTCATCGTCAACCATCACATGGCATGGGTTTCAATGACCCTGTGAACCCTAGAAAGCTTCTTAATTAGTCTTCAAATAGGGGGACTGCTTTATATAGCCAGCCAGCCAGGGAAGCTCCGACCAAAGTGAGCAAATATTGTAGAGCATAGTTGGTCTATTCAAATACAACACTGTAAATGTTTAGTTGCAAATGATTGTATTTATCAAAGGTGTGTCTAAATAAATAATTTAATTAAGATCTAAATATGCTTTTAGTGTCTCTCATAAATGAAGACCCATTAGTGATAATGTGATAGACTAATGAAATATTACATCATTATTTTATTGATCTCAATGAAAATAGTAACTAAAATTAAACATAAAAAATGTTAGGTATACTACAAAAAAAAACATTTTTCCAATGGCAAAAATCCGTCGGTAACGCTAAAAATCCGTCGCTACATGGAAATTTCCGACGGATTTTCGCCGGACACGAATCCGTCGGAAAAATGGTTGTAGGAAATATAAACCGACAGATTTTTTGGTATTTTTCGGTCCGTCGGAAATTTTTCGACAGAAATTCCGTTGGAAAGAATTCGTGGGAAATTTTCGACGAACTTTTTCCGTTCAAAATTTCAGATTGATATTTTCTGTCGGAAATTTCCTAAGGATTCTTTTCGACGAAATTTCCATCGAAAATCTCCCATGGATCCTTTTTGATGAATTTGTTGGTCGCAAATTTCTCGTGGATCATTTCAGACGGATTTTTTCGTTGCAAATTTCCATCGAAAAATATTTTTTTATAAATAATGTTATTTATATTGTTTTTTCTTTTTTATCATTAATAATGTAGCAATTATTTTATGCATTTATATTATTTACCATGAATATTTGAATTAATACATACTTATAATTGTAGAAATAGTGAAATTGATAAATCCAAAACATAGAGTAAAATAAATCATTAAGTTAAATTGAAAACAAATAATGTAAATTGTCAATGCCGATTGTCAATAGTAATTTTGTGCTGCTAGGTGAGCAATCAAAATAGTCATCATAAGAGTGCCTTTGTTGGTCATCTGTCTGCTTGTCATCTACTAGGTCCTACTGCTGGTCTTGCTGGTGGTGCTGCTGGTCCTGATGTTGCTGGTGAGGTTGTTGTTGTTGATGAATAATGTTTTGCGCCTCTGGAGGTAGGAACTGAAGGACTATTGACTGAAAAACTCACATCTCTTCTTTTGATTGACACAGCTCCTCCCTTAGGCGGTTAATCTCTAAAGTATCTTCAGTGCAACTAGAAGATCCTTGTGTATGTTGCATTTGTAAGTATGAGCAAGTTCTCCAGTACAATAAAGGCGTCCCTTATCCTTGTGTATGGCCTTTTATTTTCATTTTGGGCATCCCTAAACATCTCGGAAAGTCTACGAGAAGCTTTCGAGTTAAAAGCTTTTATTATTTCATTCTCTTCCTCAGGTCTCCAGACCAATTTTCTCTAAAGTATAACAAAGTAATGAAATTGTACACAATTAGAAAAATATGAATTTTACAATTTCAGTTAAAATAAAAAATAGCATTATTATCCATTTGAACCTTTGAACTAATTCATTATCACTAGAATAATTTACCTTAAAATGCTAGAAAAAAAGTTCTTGGTGATCTTTTGGAATCGTTCCCCATGTAGGCCAAGGCTGACCAAATTGTTGCCTAATGGACAAAGTGATAGCCTTTGCTGCAACCTTAGATGGATGAAACCTAAATATAAAAATAATTAATCAAAATAGTAAAATATCATGTGATGTATTATATATAATGATAATTATATAAATTTTGTAATACTTACACTCCATTAATTAGTGTAACCATAGGACGATCCTTAAAGGGGTGGGGGGGGGGGGGTCTTCCATTGCCAAATTTATAGCATTTTCATCTATAGGCATGTTGCCCATAGGCGGGGATGGGGAAGGTATGGATATAGGTACTAGGGACGGTCCACGTGCATCAACGGAGGATGGAGATGGTGTGGATGCAGGTACTGGAGATGGTCCATGTGAATTAACATGAGATGAAGATGGTCTACCTTCAGTCAGAGGTGGAGATGGTGTAGGTGCAACATCGGGAGGCCTAGCCGGGATAGACACAGAAGATGGGAATGGGGTAGATGATGTCAGACTATCTCGAGGTGGTAATAGTCTAACCATGTATTGTCTTTTCTTTGCAATTGTTCCTTTCCCGCTGGAGTCATGTGACGGGAGTCGAGGAGGGTTAGCACCACCTAATGACATATCTATATATAGAAAAATAATATTATAACATAAATACTCTAATAAAATATTGGGATTGATGGAAATTAGATAGCTAACGAACTTCCATATGACAAAAAAAATAAAATACACTAACAAAGTTTTGAAGTATTAGAAGAAAACAAACATGTCACTAATAAAAAAACATTATAAGTGACTAACAAAGATCAACGTCTAATCCTCTTCAGAATTGTAAACTTCAAAGTCATAATCTAATTCCCCTTCATTGTCTTGTTCAATATTGTTTGATTCTCTATTCAAATTAGTTGATTCTTCTTCATTTGTCAACAAATCAACAGGGTTTACTTCTTCAACACCACCTCTTAAATCTTATAATCCAGAAATACTTTCAACTTCAATGACTTCATTGACATGTGACATTTCCTCAACTTGGTAAGACACATCATCTTGTACATGATCGAATTCTAGGAAGCCCCTTGGCTTCATTTTAATTGCTACACACTAACCACATTTGTCCCTTCTTGTTGTTGGATATGACACATAATACACTTGCCTTACATTTTGTGCACTGATGAATGAGTCAAACAAATTATAACTTTTATCCATTCGAATTTCCACTGTGCCATATTTAGGATCTACCCTTGTTCCTTTACTCGTTGGATCAAACCAGTGACAATAAAATAATACTACTTGCTTAGGATAGGTTGTAGTATTATACTCAAGCTCATATATGTGTTGAATGACCTCATAAAAATCATTTGCGGCTCCTTCTGTAAGGCCCTTTACGTGAACCCCATTATTTATCATTTTCTTCCCTTCATTCCATGCTTGAGGATAGAATTTGTACCCATTGAAAAAGTATGTGTGTCATTCTTTAATGTAACTCATGGGACTATATGACAAATCCTTTAAGTGTTGGTTTCTTACATTTGTAGGCTTATTTATAACTACGAATATAAAGAGTATGAACAGTTGTTTTTGTTTTACCATAAAGTAGCAAAATAATATATACAATAACATACTTACTTTTTGCTGGAACCAACTAGGAAAATCCACATGTAGATTATGAGAAGAGGCATTTGACTGGGATTGCAAGAATGAACTGTTCAAATGTAATGTTGCATGAGTCAATTAAGGGGGAAATAATGTGAAGATACAACCATAATTATTGAATCCCAAATGACATACATTGTGAAACTTACTCGAGTTACGATTTAACTTCAACACAGTTAATCAACACATAAACATGGGCTGAGTCTTTCTCATCATCAGTTAACCAGTGAATTAACTCTTTCCCAGAAGGACGACCTTGCTTGTTAAACACTGATAACATCGGTGGGTGCCTTTTAGCTTCAATTGAAATTTGATTTCTAACATTACGTGGTGACAACATAAAGTTGTTGAAATAATGAGAACAAAAATAAGTTGTCTCACAATGTATGTAAGACACGCAAATGGATCCTTCCACCCGAGCCTTATTTTTCACTGCTCGTTTAGAATCGCCCATGAATCTACAAATTTTAAAGAAAACCAAGTCATCATTCATGAGCATTAAAAATGCAATTTAAAGAAAATACAATTACCATTTTAGTACCTTTCAAATGGATACATCCATCTATATTGGACTGGTCCACCAAGTCTTGCTTCATATGCCAGATGAATTGGCAGATGCTCCATTGAATCAAAAAACCCAAGGCGAAATATTCTCTCCAACTTGCATAGAATTAATGGAATATTTTATTCCATTCTACTCAAGTCATCCTCTATCAAAGTTGTAGAACACAAGTCTTTAAAGAAATGACTTATTTCAATAAGTGGATTTAAGACATGTGGTGGCAATGAGCTAAAAGCAATAGGATGTAAACACTCCATGAACACATGACAATCATGATTTTTCATCCCATGCATGGTTCCCTTATCAACATTGGCACATCTGGCCATGTTAGAAGAATAACCATCTGGCATTCATAGTTCTTTTATCCATTGTCAGACTAACTTTGTTTGGTCTGCAGTTAAAGTGTAATTTTCTTTTGGCTTTAATAACTTCTCGTTAGTTGTCGACTTCAACTCCAAGTCTTTAGGCCTAGAATAAAAAGCTAAGTCCATCCTAGCCTTGTCATTGTCTTTTGTCTTACCACTGACATTTATCACAATGTTGAATATGTTGTCAAAGAAATTTTTCACTATGTGCATAACATCAAGATTGTGTCGCAACAAATTATCTTTCCAATAAGGAAGATCCCAAAAGATACTTCTTTTTGTCCAAGGTGTCACTCCCCATATCCATGTATATTTAGTGGTGGTAGACCAATTTCTGTGACTTTTGGCAAATCCCTAACCCTACGCCATACTTGTGTAGGTGTCAATATATGCGGTGGCTCATCTCTTTCTACTTCCCCTTTTCTAAAGGCATTTTTGTTCCTCCTAAATGCATGATCAGTAGGTAAGAACCTATGATGACAATCAAACCAACAAGTTTTTCCCCATTTTCCAACTGAAAGGCCTTTGTGTCCTCCATGCAATACGGACATGCTAGTCTACCATATGTCCCCTAACCAGACAACATCCTATAAGCAGGAAAATTATTAATAGTCCACATCAAAACTACCCTTATCATGAAATTTTGCTTTCTTGAAACATCGTAAGTCATAACACCACTCCATAATTTTTTCATATCATCAATCAAAGGTTGTAAATAAATATCAATACCAACTGTTGGATTAAATGTGGACCTTGTATGACACAACTCAAAAACATATAAGGTTTAGTCATACACATTTCTGGAGGAAGATTGTACAGGGTAGCAATGATTGGCCAACAAGAATAAGGTGAAGAGGATGCTTGAATATATGGGTTATGAGGGAAACAAACTACATCATATTGTTTGAGGGAAACAAACTTAAATCTGCATAGCCATTTTCCGTGGAGTAGTCATTCTCATTTTTATAACAAAATTACAAATCCTTTCATACAGAGACATTCTATTGCTCGTTTCCTAATTCAACCAAAATTTGAAAATTTAACATACTGAAATATATTAGAAACTGCAAGTTCCATTAAACTGCAATAGTAATTCTACTGCTGAATTCCTAATTCAACCAGAGGAATTCCACTATTGATTTCTATATGCAAACATCACAGTTCATCGAAAGCTTGCTTAAGATACCCAAAGATATCATAACTTCTTAGATAACTTCAATGTTGGGTCCATGCACATAACAACATTCATAACAAACACAAACATTAGAGAACTTATTTGAATTGCCCTTGCTACCACCCATTATAAAGCAGACTACAAAGTAACTTAATATGCTTTCCAGTCAAACAAACATAGTGTCATGTGCTCCCTATACCTCATGCATTATAAGACATAGTTAACTTTTTTGCTTCAAATTGAATGCATTATCTTTGTCTTGTAGGTTTTTGCTTGGTTTCTACCAGTAAATTACTACAATTTTTCTAATGGATTGTTAAATTACTTCTCATCTTAATATCTGCTTTATATTCTTCTCAGGCATTTCATTGCCAACGGGGAAAACCATATCTCTTCAATAATGTGTGAGTAATTTTCAATTCTAATCCATTATTGACAAAAAAGTATTGGATTTCAAGTTATGATGGCGGTGTATAGTAACAAAACAGTCATGCGACTTAAGTTATTTAGTGTTTAATATTACTACTTAAAAATTGCATTCAAGCATAATTTCATACTATTAGAAATCTGTAAATTATGATGTTCATATCTTGCAAGTTAAACCACTTAACGAAATTGCATTTTTACATTTATTTGTAATTGTTTTTATAGGAGTAATTTCAACCTTATGTACTACATATACAGAATGACAACTCTACTTCCCTGTAGTATGGCTGATTTTATGAATATTTGGAAGCCATGCGTGAAGTACAGGAGCACATGTCGAGAAAGATAAAAAAAAAACTTGGTTTGAAATGATTACATTTTATATATTAACAGTTCAAATAATGGGTGGTAGCAAATTTTCCCAAATTTCATGTTTTATTGCTGTGATTCTACAACTTTAGCAACACCTGTCTAATCACTAAGCTGAAGTTTTGGGAGAAAGAAACACACACAACCATGGACACATTAACCATCATCAGAACAACCATAGGGAGAAAAAAGGGAACCAACCAGTCTCTACGCAACCAAGACAACAACTTTGCGGTGACTTATGTGACGACGATGACGAGTTGGTGACGGAGGACTCCCAAATAGCCAATTGAGCACCACGAATTACTGACGACAAAGTGGTGGTGAAGAAATCCCGCGACAATGAGCTGGTGACCGTGGACTGCCTATGACGTGGCCTCTGCGACAACGAACTGGACACTTGGGTGAGTCAAGCGAGAGTGAACGCAAAGTGAAGAGTGAGTGAGGTGAGAGTGAAGGCAGACTGAAGAATGAGTGAGGAGAGCGTGAAGGCAAACTGAAACAACACTAGGGTTCATTCAATTTGTAGTGGGTTAATTGAAATTTCCGATGGAACCAAATCCGTGGGCCCAAATCTGTCGATAAGAAATGTTTTCCGGTAGAATTTTCTCTATTGGTAAATTCCATGGGTAAGGAATACTTTTCCGATGGAAATTTTTCCGTGCGAAAAATTCCGTCAGAAATGACCATTTTTCTTGTAGTAAAATAAAATAAAATCATTTAGATAATAAAACCGAAATGGGTTATTTTACATGTAAAAAAAATATTTAAGCCTTTAATCAATCATATTATTAATAAAATTTTATTAAGGTAGAACTTATTCAAAAATTTGAGTGATTTTTTCTATAATAAATTGAAAAGATTTTAAACCATAATAATAAATTATTTGATAAGATTAAACAAACCCTTTTTCCCTGATACTTTTGTATCCATAATATATGTATTACACGTATATAATCTATAATGTAAAGTTCATATATAGCTAGGGCATGACACTTCCTACGCACATGCACTGGTGTAGACGTACTTCATTTGGATGTGGTGTGGGTTTTGTGGATAACGAAGTAACGAACTTCATAAAGCATAGTTTTAGAGTTTTTTATGGACTATTAATTAAGTCTCAATAGGGACAATATTGGCATGTTTGGAAAAACATTAACATAACCCACGTTTTCTAATTCACTAGTGAACTTGTTTCTCCTACTGCTTTCAAACGTACGTGTGAACGGAAGTTTGAAGCTGTACAACTGGTAAATCAAACATACACTATAAAATTAAGTAATTACACTATTAAGTTTAATATAATTTTAACTGAAAATTATTTTTTAACAAAAACGAAAAATATGTAACACTACAACATTTTATTTTTACTTTAAACAACACTTTTCTTGTCAATAGTTAAAAAATCATTCGAAAAACATTAGAAACCGTTTTAAATTAATTTTATATTATCATTCAATCTCAAATAATTGAATTACTTTAAGATAATTATTTTAAAAACCAACATACTTAACATATATGGTGAATTATAATTGGATGAATGTGTAAATTCTTTTACACTAGGGGTGTAGGCATTAGTTTGGGTTGGGTTTGATGAACTCAACCAAATTTGAAAAGGTTAGATTGAGTCAGTTTAGGTTGGGTTTAACAAAACTTAAGATCCAATCAAATCAAATTTGAACAAGTTAGTTTAGGTAAGTTTTTTCAAGAAAAAAACTAAAACCCAAATCAAACCAACCCATTTGTAAATGATTTGAATTGGATTTGGTCAATACATTTAAATTTGTCCGTTATTTTTTTAAAATTAATATTTTTTATAAGCTAATTTTTTTATTAAATAAATATCAAATACATTACTTACAATTATTACGTGTAGTGAAATAGTGGAAGAAAAGATGCGTGGATGAAATATCAACAATCACACTAGAAGGGGGTTGAATAGTGCATTAATAAAAAATAATATATTTTGCAAATAAAAGTTTTTTTTTTTTTATCACAAATATAAGAAATGAAGAGATACAAATAGCGTTGTCTACTAAGTTGAAAAACAAGTTTTGATGACAACAAAGTGTTGTCGTCTAATAACAAATCAACAATATTTTCATAAAGGTTTTTCAAATAAACACTTGGTGAGAAAGTGTATCTAGATGAACTTAAAAGAATACTTAAACAAACAGTTTAAGAGAGAAGTAAAAATACTTAGTTTATACTAGTTCACTCAAACAGAGTTACGTTCAATTCTCTTTTACACAACCGTAAAAGGTTCCATTAATAAGAACTTTGATTACAAACAAATATTTTATATATCTTTCCACTCTTGGCACACCCTTAGACTCCCTTTAAATTTAAGAACACCCAAGTATTGTTTAACATTAAGTAACTCTTAACTTTCACAAATAGAAGTTTTAATGAATATAAAGGTTCAATAATGCTCAAAGAGTGGATATACAGTTAGGCTGAAATACAAGTAAACTTTGCTTAACAAAGGATGAAAAATTTAAGTGTTGAGTGTGTCGTCTACTAATTTAACAAAGTTTTTCTTCAAAGAACTTATGTTTGTTTTTCACTTGGTGTATATTCGTATTCATTTCTTGAGCAAGAGACGCCTTTTATAGACTTCAATGAAAGATTTGTTATGGGAACAATGTTAAGCCTTGATATAACCGTTGTTACAACTAGAGGCAAAACCCCATGGCGTGCTCTGAAGAGAGGGGATAGGAATAACGATATATACATCTGCATACGCTCCTCTTCTGCGACGAAAGTAACCCTCTTGAAATATTATGCAAATTCTTTCTATTCCCTTCTATTAATAATTGATATAAGAAGAGTCAATCTCATTCTTAGTTACTTAGTATGATAATAATAATAATTGATTTTTTAATTTAATAACAATAATAATAATAATAATAACGACAATAATAATAACAATTTAATCCAAAATAATGAATTAACGGATTAGATCAATGAGTCCATATATTGAAACACATGACCCAACCTAAAACTCAATGAATTTGAATGAGTTGGATCGGGTTTGACCCAAAAAAAAAAAAATATCAAATCCAAATTGTTTGTGTTAGTTTGAGTCAATTCAAATTCGTTGATGATTCAAAACTATGACACCTCTATTTTACATTATTAGTGTATAATCATTTTTGTCATTTTTTTATTATCAATGTTTATAAAAGGTATCTAAAATATAAATTCGCAACAATTTAAATGTAATTGAAAGTTATTCCTAAAACATAGAATAAATAACAGTTTTTATCTGCTAATAATTTTCTCGCCACTAATGAAATATAAAATAGAAAATATTTTTAATTAAAATGTAAGCAATGTGAAGACTTTAAAGTGCATGCGAAGGCATTTTAAACAAACATGTTAATGAAACTTTAGAAATAAATAAAGCAGCATATAATGAGAGACTCAAGACTTTAAGGTGCATGTGAAGACATTTTAAACAAATTAACAGGTTAATGAAAACTTACTTACTAAGTGATGACTCTTAGACATGACTCGCATATACTAACTCACAAAGAATTAATCCAACAAAAATAAGTCAATTATGAATTTATAATGTGTGTACTCATAGGTGTAAATTACTTAAAACAAGTCAAAGGAGAAATATAATTAACACAGTACAAATATAAGTTAATTTTATAGCATTCAAAGAGTCAGGATTCGAAAACATTCCCTTTCCTTGAAGGCTAGGCTATATTTGATATAATTACCGTATACGTGATAAAAGTCTCAACAACCTAAACATGGTGATTTTATCATTACATATCTCGTAGGAGTCCTAAATCCTTTTTGTCCCTTTGATGGAATTATGTATGACTTCTTTGTTTTCATTTTTTCTTAAAAATAACAATTTCTTCCTAATTAATTTTAACAATTAAAGGAACGGAAGTTTGAAAAGTAATCTTTTATTATATATATATATATATATATATATATATATATATATATATATATATATATATATATATCCCCTTTCCGAGTACTGTATTAGCTAATAACACGCTGTGCTGGAGTTTTTGCACACCTAATTTGTTGGTTATCCAAAAAGGAGAAGGGAATAATAAATAGAATCTGCAGGGCCTAATTAATCATATTAAATATTAATTACATTCTCACAAAAAATGTAGCTAAGAATCGTTCATAGTTATGAAGCCATACTAGTTTGGTCCCATGTAATTAATCAATAAGAGAGACGTAGAAGGCAACTAAATCAGATGCGGTCTTCCTGGAAATAGAAAAAAGTTAAAATAATAAAGGAGTGTCATGACATTTAGAAATGTACCCTGTATATATTAAAAACAAAGATATAATAACAATGCCCATTTCTCTCATTTTAATATACAAGCACTGCATTCGTTGGCAAAAATCATGCCCTTTCTATCATTCCTTAATATTATATCTATGTTGCATTCACACATGGTTTCATATACCCACTAGCAAATGATAAATATCCAGATGAGAGAGAGAGAGGCCTCAATGATACAACATACTACTATAGGGAAAAGACAATCATAATTTGCTGCATTATATTTTTTAACCAATAAAATTTTAAATATTTATTTAGAAAACTTAGCCAGCCAACACATGATGATATTCCATTAAATTTAACTATGGCTAATTTAAAGTTTAACCACAAGTGTTATCTAATAACACAAAATAAATGAAGAAAATGTTGGTTATACACCTTAAATCCAAAAGGCGTCTCTCTACATCATATCTTTACATCATCATAAATTGCAGAACCAAACGGGAAATATGTGAAAAAAGCAAGACTAATTGAATTAAATAATGAAAATTTATATAACTATATAGTTTGAGTGTATACAATATGGCCCAACCAAAAATAGTACAATGATCAAAACCTTTCCCATTTTGTTTGAGTGGACCATGGCCTCAAGATTTTGATTACATCATCTATGGATTTTAAAATTTGAATCTTCTTTGTTGTTTATAAGTTTTTCACTAATTAATAAAATATTACTACTAATCAAGAAAGCAGGAGCATATTTACTTTTTTTTTTTTTTATAAAAAAATCTTCGGTCTTTTGAAACCACTTTGAACTTTCACTAATTTAAACCAATTCGGATGATTTAAAAAAAACAATTTTTTTTATCTAAATATATAAAGAAGGATTCACGAGTAATTTTTTTTAAATTACTCATCATCCTTATTATTCATTTTTTTTTTAAAATCTAATGGTTATTCTTGAAATAAGTGAATCTCTCATCTAATTATATATATATGCAAATTTTAAATTGAACACCTTGATCAAGAATATCAAATTATTTATCACTAACATTAAAAAACATTAGGAATTTATCTTCATTAATATATCTTTCTTAATTTACGTGTTTTTATTTGAATTTTACTTCTATACATTTTAAGTGTAAATTTTTTCTGCATTATCAAAAATTAAAAATTATAATAGGTATAATTTTTAAAATAGTCATATGTCAATATGTTGTTCTACACATCTTACAAGGATGCCAGGTTGATTATAATTGTTGATGTGAGATTTTTATTGATAGTTAAGTTCTAAATATTTTTTATAAGCATTTATTTAGCTTTAGAGAAGTTTGTTATGATCCTAAGTATCTTTTTAAGTATTGATTGAACCTTGAAATTGATGTTGATACCAGTGAATTTCAGAATTCAATCCTTAATATTCAACTCACTTAATTTGATGTAACTAAAAAAATGATACATAATAATTTGCTAATAAATCACTATATATATATATATATATATTATTTTTTTTTAAATTGTTAGAATATAGATTTTATTCTCTTTTCATTTTACCTATAGGAGGGAAAAAAAAGTAGAATTTGATTGCATGAATGATGGTGGGTGCAAGCGATGCAAGGCAAGGCAAGGCAAGGCGAGTCTGTGCTGAACTGAACTCTTCTG
Organism: Glycine max; assembly: GCF_000004515.6. Classification (NCBI taxonomy): domain Eukaryota; kingdom Viridiplantae; phylum Streptophyta; class Magnoliopsida; order Fabales; family Fabaceae; genus Glycine; species Glycine max. Next base: position 19,373,690 of record NC_038254.2, read on the forward strand.
GAAACTGGTTGGACCTCACCGTCCACACGAGGAAGGAACAACGCCATGTGCGGACGCACGTGAGAACCGAATTTGGCGCGTGGGGTCCAAAGCAGGACCATCCAGAGCCGCAGGATCTGCTGACAATGGGGCGGACGCAACCGATCCAATCCCGTAACAGAAGCTAACAACTGTCGGGATTCGAGGATTACTAGGACACGTGTACGCAACGCAAGCCGTTCATAAGAAACTCTGCCTGGCGCCAGCCACTGACAGACACGGGCGCGGGTGGCTCCACGCTAAACGTGGGCCTGGCCCACCGGCCCATTACACGCCAAACTCCAAACCGAGCAAACCCACTAGCTTCTAATATCATATCATATTATCATGCTCTGTTCCGTTCCGCGTCGCGCTAGCCCAGCCGCTTTAGCCACGGCTCAGCTCGGCTCGGCTCTCATGGCCCGTTTCTTCGACTTTTACCTTTTTCTCCATTCATTTATAGCCCTCACCCGTTTGCCTCATTCCATGCCATTCTCTCTTCCTTCCCCTCTCATCATTATTTTCTTCTTTCCTTTCTTCCTCTTCTCTCTTCTCACATAAGTATATCATAATATTTTTATCAGTTATATACTTATATTTTGTTCCTTTTGAGTTTAATTAATTTGAGATATTTTGGGCTAATTATGGGTTGCAAGGACATGGCAAAGGTGAAGTGGGGGAGGAGGAGGAGGAGGAGGCAAGAGGGTGTGGAGAGGAGGATGAAGAAGCTGCAGCGGCTGGTTTCGGGCGGCGCCCGAATGAACCCGGACCGGCTCTTCATCAAGACGGCGGAGCACATCTTGCAATTGAGGTTGCAACTCAATGTGTTGCAAGCCCTTTCCAAGATTTTCAACGCCAGATATGATTGATTAATGTTTACTAGTTATTCAACGCCTGATATGATTGATTAATGTTTACTAGTTAACTAGTGAGGCAATGATATATGAAGATATGTATGATTAATTGTTGTTATATGTATTTATCTATATATTTATTCTTATCATATTAATGTCTAAGGTGTCTTTCCTAGTCCTTTTGTGATGGTTTTATAAATAGTGTAAGTTAAAATTAAACAGACACACTCGCAGAAATCAACACCATCAGCCTTGCCAACTCACTGTCTGTCACAAATGACCAATAATTACCAAGTTGCGCTTCCATTCAAGGTACCATGAGCAATGGAGTTTCCTCCATAGCCTCCTTTCTCTCTTTTGTTTTGTTGTTTTACTTATGTAATTATTAGGTTAGGTTTTCACTTTTTGCTGCTCTTTGTATGAATGGGATTTAGATTGAAACTTACTTAGTCTTTTCTTAATTGGTATTATATAAAAAGGTAAAATTGATAAAATATCACACGAAGCATGAAATATAAAATCATATCTATACAAAAAAGATTCGAATTATCTTGTTACTTTAAAAAGTGTTTCCCACTCTTTATTAACTTGATTATTCAGACTCTTTACACCATATCTTAGTTGTCTTCCTTAATTCCCACCTCTGACCTTCTTAATTTTTCATGTCATTGATTGTTGATGTATTAGAAAATAATATAAATGAGGATATACGACATTTAAATTTATAGGATTTAATTATGCATGTAATGCTGCATTACCGATCGATAAGCATGGTGCTACTAGTTGCTCTATGCTGCAGTACTTTTCTATTTATTACCTGATTTTTTTATTATCATTTTGTAGTGAATATGTCATATTAATCCATCATATAAATTATTTCATTACATGTATGTTCTCATTTAGTTTTCTATTTTTTTTTTCTTTTTCACTTTGGATTTATCAGGTTAGCTGTTACCTGCCCATATATATATATATATATATATATATATATATATATATATATATATATATATATATATATATATATATATATGGATCGCAAAACACGATTGATGTATATAATATAGTTCACCAATCATTGATCAGTCTTAATTTGGTTAATTACTGGTCAAAATCCTAAACAATATGACCCCGCTTGTTCGGCTAGACTCTAAAAAGAGTGGTTACCCACCTAACCCCTAAGAAAAATGAAAAATCTCATAATACTGTAATAGGGTTTGCCTACCCCTTTTTTCTACCACTTTATGTTAGGTTTCAGCTGGTAATTAGTCGTACACTTGCATTTTCCTGTTACCCAAAAGGAAACCCTTAAAGTATAGTTTAGTCGAAAAAACACTGTAGGCCCCCCTCTCTAAAGCTAGCCCTACTTGTTGCTAACCGATCCGACCCCTAATTTTAGTTGTTACTTTCCTTTAGAATTCGGATATCTAGCATTTCATTGCTAATTGACTTTTATGTTGTAGTACGTAGTAGTATAAGAGAATTGATGATATAACTTATAAGAAAATAGATGTATATAATTGTGCGTAATACATGTGTGTGGTACCAAATATTCATATGCGCAATGTAGTTAACTGAGTTGTAATTACCCACTCATAAAATAGCAAATGGTCAATAGTTATAGAATGTTATTATGAAAAAATAACTAACTAAATGTGAATACTATAACATCATTTTACATTTTATCCATAACTTTCATATGCCAAACAAAAAATAGTAATTAAGAGATTGAACAAGTTGGTTGTACCTCCAGTAATCTAAAAGGAAAAAAAAAATTAAAGAGGAATCCAAAATAAAGTATAATAGTCACTACTAAAAAATACGTTTTTAACATCGGTTGAAACTAGCGACATTAATTTATCAATATTAACATCGATGGTTTAAAAACCAATGTTATTGTAGCAAAAAACAACATAAGTTTTCCTAAAAATTGACGTTGTTATATATGATTTAATTTTAAATATTGTATTTATTTTTTAAATTAACAACCTGTAGTAATTAATTCAGATCACAACTTATCATTCAAAGTTGTATAAAAACGAATAAATCAACCATGTACCAAAAGTTATAAACAAAATATATCAATATATAATGCACCAAGGGTAGTTATAAACATTTCTAAATAAAATAACAAATTATAAACAAAAATTTACAAATTGATAATATATTAGAGTAGTAATGTACTTTAATTACAAACAAAATTAAAATAAAATAAAGTTAGAAGTTGCATTTAGAAACTCAAATATAATTTGAGTTGTGTTTGTGCAAAAGTCCTTCATCCATTTTCAATTTTTGCGGTCTTCCTACGATGATTATAAACTATTCTACACTCCGTCCCTTCCAAGTTTAGATGAGTAAATCTTGCAGGTTTCATAAATGAGTACATGATACTCGACACATTTTGAAATGCAAAAGAAATTCATATTAGATAATTATATGATATCAAAATTTGGCATACAAAGAGGAGTGTTTAATTACTCACCAAACTGCTGCAAGTCACTTTGTACTCAGTGAGTAGGACTTTAAAAGTGACTGAGTTAGGAATTTGGTGGTACAAGGAGGCCATTTAGAAAAAACTTTTGGTTCAGAGCTGCTTTTGAAGATGGTGAGGAGGAAAACACTCTGTCCATAGTGAGTCAAGGCGACCTGATGATTTCTAGTGAGCCCATAGAACTCTCTAAGTTCCGTCCATCCAACAAATAGAGCTGAACTTACCAAATCTTGGTTATATGTGACAAAGTGCATGTTGCCACTAGAGTGTAGTAGATGCCACGTAGGCTCTAGTTCATCTTTCCATTTTATAGAAAATGATCTACCCACTTCATCGTAAGTGATGTAGCTTCATGTGGAGCTTGTAGACCTTGGATCTTCTTCATCAATGGAGTCCTTTGCTTATTGAAGATCAATGGCAACAGAATGGAGAAGGAAGAAAGATGATTGGAGAAGCCACTTCAAGGAGAAGATGAGTCAAGAAGAAGCTCACCACCATAGGAAGCCATGGATAAAGTATCGATGTTGAAACTACCGATGTTAAAGTATCAACATTAACATTGGTTGTTTAAAAACCGATGTTGTTTTAGCAAAAAACAATATCGTTTTTTTTGTTTTGTTTTTTTTTTATTTATAAAAACCAATGTTTTATTCTCACCAACATTGGTTTTTCAAATAACCGATGTTGTTTACTGACGACATCAATTTTTCTTAAAATCGATGTTGTTTTATGGTTTATTTTTAAATATCCTATTTGTTTTTTTAATTACCAACCTATAATTAATTCATATCACAACTTATCATTCAAAGTTTTAAAAAAACACATAAAATTATCCATGCACCAAAAATTATAAACAAAGTATATCAATATATCATGCACCAAGAGTAGTTATAAACAAAATATACCATGCATGTGTTCAAACAAAATAACTTATAATTTTTGTTTTACAAATTGATAATATTAGAGTAGCAATGTACTTTAATTACAAACAAAACCAAAATAAAACAAAGTTAGAAGTTGCATTTAGGAACTCAAATATAATTTGAGTTCTAGGAAGCAAATTTTGTGATTATGCAAAATTCCTTCATCTATTTCCAATTTTTGTAGTCTTCCTATGATGATTATAAACTGTCGTACACTCCGTAGTGCCTTCCAAGTTTAGGTGGGAGAATCTTATAGCTTTCATAAATGAGTACATGGTACTCAGAACATAGGAGTGCTTCATTACTCTCCAAACTACTGCAAGTCACTATGTACTTAGTTAAGATGACTTTAAAAGTGACTGAGTTAGGAACTTGATGGTACAAGTTATGTCATTTAGGGTAAACTTTTTGTTCAGAGGTGCTTTTGAAGATGGTGAGGAGGAAAACACTCTGTCCATAGTGGGTCAAGGTCACTTGATGATTTCCAATTAGTCCATAGAACTCTCTAAGTTCTGTCCATCCAGCAAGTAGAGCTAGACTGATTAGATCTTGGTTATATGTGACAAAGTGCATGTTGCCACTAGAGTGTAGCAAATGCCAAGTAGGCTCTAGTTCATCCTTCCATCTTACAACAAATGACCTACTGACTTCACCGTAAGGCTACATTTAACAAGCAAAATAATATAAGCAAAAGTGTTATATCATGTCATGTTTATTTGAGAATAATGTTGAAATTTTTAACCTGATCCATTACATGAACAGTATTGAACATTTCCTCTGCTTTTTCTATTAATTTTCATCAGTGTTAGCCATTTCCTTCCAATTCTGTTGATGTTCATCCATTGTTTCTAAACTCCATTTACAATATAAGCATGACATTAAGTACATTTTGTCAAACCATCTAAATCCACTAAACGATCCATGCACAAACTGACTATGCACCATGCTTATTTAGGAACCATAACCATGCAAACAAACAATAATAAGGCCTACACCGTTGAAAACAGCCAAAACTTGCACCATGCAAACAACCAAAACACCAATAAATATGCAAAACAAACATAATAGACAATGATTTCATTGAAAATTTCTTAGTGCTCTTGTTATGGTTGAACCAGAACCAGAAACAGAACAATTCCACCAAAGCCTATTTTCTAGTAGTGTGCGCATGAAGCTACTACCATATGCATAACCTACAAGGCTATGGCAGATTTCATTCCCATTAACAAGCATTTTCATGATCAAACACAGAAACACAACCAAACACAAAAATAAAACTAACTTTTTGTGACCAAGAACTAAAACGACAGTGAGAGTGACAGTCGTGAGGAGGAAGAGAATGAGAGGTGCAACGTCGACGTGAGAACACGATGGTGGCACGGTGGAGACGTCGTGCCACGAGGAGTTGAGTCTAAGCATCGGTTTCTCTAAAAAACCGAAGTTGTCTAAGCAAAGACAACATCAATTTTTTAAAAATCGATGTTAAGAGGGGGATATCAATATCTGTTTATAAAAAACTGATGTTGTGTGTGCTTAAAAACTGATGTTGATATCCCCCTCTTAACATCAATTTTTGAAAAACTAATATTAATAATGACATCTTATTTACAAAAATGTCACCGCGTATTTTTTAACATCTGTTTTCATTTTAACTGATGTTAACTTGACGATGTTGAAAGTCAATTTTCTAGTAGTGTGTTCACCCCAATTTTGAGCTACGTCTAGTTCTCATCCTTCAAGATGATATTCTCCACTAACACAACCAACGACATGTTGGACTAGCCAACTGCTGAATTTTTACAACTACTAACACCCTTGTTGGACTTTTCTTGCCAACCACCCACTGGACTTGGCTTGGAGATAACCCGTCTCAACCATAAAACCATGAGAGAGACAATCCAAGTATTCTTCACCTCTTCAGGTGAACTCAAATCACAAAATGATTTTCCTCACTCTTAGGAAGCAAAACCCACTCAACCACAACATCCACTTGGTCATGGGAAAGACAATACAAGTATTTCTTTCAACTCTCCAGGCTACCCAAGTATTATTTCACTCTAGCCTCTTTAGGTTGCCATCTTAGAGACTTTCTCTAAGCTACTCATATTCCATGGGATCTCCCTATCACTTCTCTCATAACCGAACTTAACCCACATGGTTAATTTGGGATACATATATATTACATACAAGGAGAAGATGTTTGAGGGATTTTTACAACTATACAACACTCATTGATTGGATCTTCATTGATGTTTTGGCTATACTTCACTCTATTTGCTTCCTTTTAGCACATAGAAGGATTATGAAAGGTAGAAAGGATGTAATTTTTGTTTATGCATTATGTAGGTGGTCTCCTACCTTCTCTCACCACTTATGCAACTATCCTCTAATAGTTTATAGACCCGGAGGTCAAACTAAACATTATGACAACTGAGTCTCCTCTCTATCTTCAAAATCTTGCTTCAAGTATAAAATGCCCCAAGAAATAGCTATTGAAAGTGAGGCCCTTAGCTCTACAACAATTTCTTGCAGAAGTTGAAAGTGTGTCAGATGTACTTGACTTGACAGGTCTGAATTTGTTATGAAGTTCTCCATTTTGAAGAACATTATAAGAACTGCATTTTGATGTTGCTAAGAAAGGACCTATTTTGATGTAGATTCCTTCTGATGAAGATAACTTTTATATATATATATATATATATATATATATATATATATATATATATATATATATATATATATATATATATTCATAAAAGGGAAAACAGAGAAAAAAAGAAAGGACTAAATTTTTGTAATAGGTTGGTGTAAACAAATCTTGGTTTATAAAATAATATTTTAATTCTTTATTATCCCATCAAATATGAAAAAAATGAATTACATAATAACTAAATTTTAATGAAATATAATATTTATTAACTTTGAAAATACAAATATTTATTCTTTATTACCCCATCAAATATTTATTAAATAAAAATTCGTAATAGTTATTTTATAGGATATATAGTTTTAATTAAATATTGAGAGAAACTATAATTCTGTTTTTGGTTTTGATTATTTTCTTGGAAAAACCATTATAAGAGTGTGTCTCGTATTGGTGAATTTTTGGTTTTCATTGTATATAATGGAATGTAATTATATTATAAATTGTATATTAAAATAATGTGGTTCCAACTTCCAAGTGATGCTCACCATGATGAAGCACAAAGAGTTATAATCATGTAATGTAAAGCACAGTAGTCATGGTCCACCAATATGAACATTACAGATCTAAAAACAAGTATAAAACCTATTAATCAAATTATCAAAGATAAACAAGTAAAGCTACGTGCCATTATTTATTCCAGGGGTTTTGATGTCAAAACTAGCTACACGTGAACTCATAATTAACAAGCTCTTGGCCAAAAAATTAACTATATTCTACAGCAACGAACACTTGCCATTATACACCCCCGACTCTTTGTTATCCCAAAATATAAGCCACGAACACTGCTTGCCATTATATACAAATAAATTAGCTATATTCTACAGCAACCATGTTGTCATGCTTCCACCTACCCCCTTCCAATTTTGTTCAGCTGCATTGGTATACCTCATTTATATTGAAACAGAATAATAACCTTTTTCTTCATATTTCATAAATTTATCGCTAAAAGCATAAATGAGAGCATATTCAATATATCATTCCTATTTGTTAGATGCAGAATTGAGCATCAAGGGATAGCCTACAAAAATGAGATGCAGATACTTGCACAAGGACCCTAAAATTCATGTTTCTAAACAGATAAATTCTGTTAAATTCAAATATACATAACCTTGGTAGAGAAAAACTCAAAAATTAAAGATTAATTTCTTTGCCAAAATATACAATAACTAATATTCACACATAACCAAAACAAAAATTAAAACACACTACTCAGTCCAATTTGTACAAATGATCAGAATGAATATTTATACCTGACCAGAGCAGCTCTCAATCTGAGCACCAACAAGTAGGGAATGACAATGAAGACTTCGCTCCACTCTGCACGAAATCACTCCCAATCTCAGCAATGTCACAAACCCAAACCTTCTTAATCTCAAACCAAACAATAGCGATGAAGAACAAAGAAGAGAAGGCATTAAAACTGTTTTCGTCAACACACAAGGAGACCAAACATGCGAAGAAGAATAGAGAAGCAGTGGCGTAAGGGAGCTCAAGCGGCGACAACATATAAGAGCTCAAGCAACAATGGCGTAAGGGACCTATAGCGAAAACAACGACAACGACGATAGGGTTTCACTAGAACTGAGAAAGCGAGAAAATTTGGAAAGTTTCAAACGAAATGAGACCGTGAGGGAGTATTGAAAATGTGCTTCAGATTTAAATATATAAAAGTGTCGACATCAATTTTATAAAAAACCACTGTTAATAGCCTCTAGCGACATTGATTTTTGAAAAATCGATGTTAATGAACTAATGTTAATATCGGTTTTTTGGAAAACCAATGTTAACGAACTACTATTAACATCAGTTTTTAAAAAACCAATGCTAACATTAATTTGTTAACATCGGTTTTTTAATGAAGTTGTGTTATTTACGAATATGCCACCACTTTTTTTGTTAACATCGATTTTATCTACAACAAATGTTAATGAAGTCGTGTTATTTACGAATATGCCACCGCATTTTTGTTGACATCAGTTTTATCTACAACCAACGTTAATGTAGTGATGTTAAAACCAATTTTTGTAGTAGTGCTTGGAAGAAACCGATCATGTAAATAGAGATGCCATTTTGTCCTCACTATATAACACAACTGCAATGCTTTGAAGATTGTTTATGTTACTGTGGTTCATATCACATGAGACCAGTGCCTGAATGCCAAGGATAGAATTCTATACAACTTTCATGAAGACATAAAAAGCTAGTTTGGCCATGTAGCAAGCATAACATGCTACAACAAGCTCACACTAGAATGTTTGGAATACAAGTTTGTCATGTCATCTCGTCAAAGTATTCCTATAAGAAGCACATTCAGTGGCTTTCGATATACATCAGAGAACTATCTCAAAGCACAACATCAGATTCAAGAAATCTATGAAAACCAACATATCTGCAAATGAACTATATACAAAGAGCAGAACATAACAAGTGTTATGATGAGTTCAAAACAAGTTCAGAATAGATGTCTCAAATATGCTAGCTTTTATGTGAGAAGCTTAAGAAGATTTGAAAGAAGCTCATTTGTTGATGAAGTCAATACTTCCCTCTAAATATCTGAATCTTGTCATGTTGCAAAGACATCAAGAAGGTCTTACTCAGAAAATCTATCAAACGCTACATTGAGCAGACAATATCAGAATGAAATTATACCAGAGTCAACATCAGAATGGTGAAATTGAGGACTCTAAGAATGAGAACATCATAATGATACTATAATGACAGACTACAATCAAACAAGATAGGTTCTAAGATGACTACATCCTAATAATGAATTGAAATCAAGATCATGCAGTATCTATACATCATAATGAAACTGTATTAGAGTCTACATAAGAATGATGAAGAACTTGACTCTGAAAACTAAACTTCAGAATGGTTCAGAAAGGCTTAGAATGCACCTCAAAGACAACACTAGTTCTTTTGTATGTTGCCACACATAAAGAGGGCACATCAGAAGATTAAGGTTGATAGCATCTCACTTTCCATAGGCTACCACACATATTGAGGGCACATCAGAAAGTGAATGCTAACTATATCTGAAGATGCATAAGTTAAACGTTGAGAATGTTCTTGAGAAGATTTAGTGTGCAACATTAGAATGAAGATTGGAGAGACTTTGTGAAGTCTTAACCAAGGACATAACACTAACACAACATCAACAACAACCTTCACATGTTACCTATGCCAAAGTATGCTACTTTTAGAATGATTTGTGTTGTGATGAACAACATCGGTGTTGTTGAGCAGAAAACAATATCTTGATTTCTGCTCAACAACATAACAACATCGATTTTACAAAAAACCAATGCTATCAGTGAACCATAACATCGGTTTTTCTTAAAACCCATGTTGGTTTTTATATATTTTACATATTTTGTTTATTTCTAATGATATGACATCGGTTTTTAGTAAAATCTATGTTTTCGTGCATTCATAAGATCGGTTTTACGAAAAATCGATTTTGTCTGTGAACCACAACATCGGTTTTTAGTAAAAAAATCGATGTTGTGTAGTTTAGTTTAGCATCGATTTTCATAACCAATCTTAACGTTGATATTTTTAACGTTGGTAGTTTTCTGTCAATTCATAAAGCCTATTTTCTAGTAGTGAAGACCCAAGCCTCATTAGTCCATGTATATCTTTCTATTAGCTTTCCACAACCACTGAGATCAACTCAAATTCACCTATGTAGATTAAGAAGTCTTCATATTACTGCACATATATCAATCTGTCTTGGCAGACCAACGTCTGCAACTTCAAGCTCAATTTTTTCCATGATTCATGTTGTATTAGACCATGAATTGTTCAATTACATTCTTCTAGATTTCCGTGTCCACGAAGAATAGCTCAATTGCATTTCTGGAACTCTAGATACAAAGTCCAAAATGAACTCATCTTGTTGACGAAAGTCCATTTTGAGTGTCTTTCAACAATGTTGTCCTTTATGTCATGTTCATTGTGCAGATTTTCATGTTTGTAACATTATTCTTGTCCTTTAGTTGTTGATTACTGTCAGACCCTAATTTCATCTAGGGACTATCATTCACCGATGTTTTGATTCTTGCTAGTTGAACTGCACAGTTCAACACCAATTGCTGCACAAAATGAGAGATCGTTCAAAGTTTTGATCAGGAACGTGAAAGATACCCAAAAGGAGGGGCAAAAAGGTTTTTTTGCTAAGTTTTTTGGACCTTGGCTCGCCCAGGCTAGCCTTTGGCTTGCCTAGGCCCCCAAATTGCTTAGGGCTAAAGGAACCAACTCACCTGGGTGAGCCAGTTACTTCAGGATGAAGCATCAGCTCGCTTGTGTGAGCTGCCATGGTCCCAAATGCCATTTTTTTGCTATAAATATGCATAAAGGAGGCGGAGTAAAGGGTTCCAACATTGAGAATTGAGAGAAATTGAGAGAAATAAGGGAGAAGAAGAAGAAAGAAGAGGAAACGAAGCCAAGGCTCTGCAAAATCTCAACTGCAATCATCTCTACATCATTCTTGGTTCAATGTTCTTCGTTCGTCATTCGGTTAGTCTTTTGTTTTTAAGATTTGAATGTGATCTATGCACCCTTAGGGGTCCCCTTTGTTGTTTCGTGCATATTCATCTCTTCCTTCTATCATTGGTAATCTCTTTTCTTTTGTAAAGTTTAATCTTAATCGATCGTTCGCGTCGTAGAGTCTTTTTTTTAAGTCATTGAAAGTTGATAAAACCAACGCATAATTGATTTTCTCTCCATCAAAGCCACTTGAGATTGTTCAAGGTCCAACGCCTTAACGACCTCCTTTTTTCTGTTTCCAGTAATAAAAATGAATCTTTCAAAAGCTTAAAACCAATTCTACACACGCTTTAAAGAACTACGTAGGTTTGAATTACTCATCGCACCTGAGAATACGTAGGAGCAAGGGCATCCCCTTGTCGACCCCAAAAAAATAAAAAGGGAAAATAAATAATATTGAGGTCACATTTTTGCACACTCGATTAAAGGCTGTCGTCTCTTGTGACGGGTGCGTGGGGTGCTAATACCTTCCCTAAGCGTAAACAACTCGTGAACCCTTATTTTCAAAATTCACATACCTCTTTTTGGTTTTTCTAATGTTTTCCTTGAATAAACGTTGGTGGCGACTCCCACGCGTTTTCCTTTTTGGAAGATGCACCTTTGGCATTTCGTCTCGCTCTCCCGTCGAAGGGTAGGTTGTGACAGTTGGCGACTCCACTGGGGATTTGTTAGAGAGTTAGGCCATTCAATCAGTGTGTAATTTTATCGTGACTTTTCTTTGATTGTGATGTGCCATCATTTTCTTCTATTTTCTAAACCCTTTTTGCACCATTTTAATCATTGATTGGTCTTAATTGTCAATTAATTAGGTAGTTTTATTATTTGGGCTCATTTAGCTAATTTGATGTTTTTAATCTAATTTCAGGAATTAATGAAACATTGGGCTTAATCCGGATTTTAGTTGTGGACTTGAAGAGGGCAAATAAAGCAGCGCTTACCTTAGTTAATTTATAATTAGGAAATTTCGCAATTTTATTTTATGTTGTTCAGTGTTTATTTCATTTTGGGCCAGAGTATTGTAATAGGGCCCAGTGACTTTGAGTGACTCTTTTTAAATAGCTGCCTTGGGATTCGTGGAAGGCATTCTGTTATGCTATTTTCATTATTCAGAACTTTGGTTTTAGGTTTTCACGTTTTTCTGTTCCCTTGTTGCGGTTTTCGTTCTTAATGCAAATTTCCGTTTTCTGCTTCTAATTACGAGTTCATTCCTACTTCTTCTTCTACTTTCATTTACGTTTCTGTCTCATTTACGTTTCTGTTCATTTATGTTTCTGCTTCATGTTTCATTTGCGTTTTCTGTTTGAATCCATGGAAGGCTAGATTTTCTGGTGTTGTTTCCTTTTGAGGATGAAGCCCAACTCTTTTTGAGGTTTTGCTTCTAATGTGGTTTCCTGGCAGTTTTCCCTTCACCAGTTATCCCAATTTCGTGAATATTAATCAGTGCACGCTTTGTGTTCGATTAATTGCCTCTGAGCCTAACTTGCGTTCATGCTTAATGGACGAAGGGCTAACTGGTGTATGTGGTGCCTAATCACGTATTGAAAACCCTAAGTTGATTTTCGCTTAGTAAATTGAAATAGGGTTGGATTAAGTGGTTGACTGTTAGGGACGAATTCTCCATAACCCAGGATAAGAGAATGGCTTCTGAATCAGAGGAAACAACCCGCTTTTAATATTAGTAGTTTCGTATTCCAGTTACTTGTTCTGCTCTTTAATTACCAAACAACCAAACCCCCCTAAATCGTTACTGTTACTGCAAGTATATTATGAACATTTGGTTTGTCACTGCTCATTGGGAAACGACCTAGGATCATTTCCTAGTTACTGCATTTTCATGTTTATTTGATTCGGGTACGGCCTCGATCAGTTTGGTTTCCCTTTTCTTTTTTATATTTTGTTTTGTCCCTATTTGTATATAACCTCTTGCTGTGTTTTTGTGTGTCTATCTATCTATTACATTCGTAGTTAGAAATATTTGTTTGTTCTGTGCACACATGGCACCTACACCTTTGCACACACATTGAGGTATTAGGCCCTATACCCGGGTCTGTATGAGACATAGGAAGTGGAGGTTGAGCTGTGGTCATGTTAGGTCTCTGACTCGCTTGATAACAGTAAAGCCTCATCTAGAGTTTTCCCCTTTTGATGATACGTTGTCGCTGGTAGTCCATACCGCCACAATGTTGTTATTAAAGAGGATGATATCTCTAGAAACCTTGAGAGTTACATACAACTACCCTTAGGGGTTACCATCGGATAGCAAACTTTTGAGCCCTTCCATTAGGATCCTAAACTAGGGACACGGAGCAAACTCACTATGTTTTGTTTCCTTGAGCTAGTCATGCATACCTTTATACATTGTAATAGTATACGTCATTCCCGTGTTTACCATTTTTATTATGTTCACAGACGACATTTCACATTAAGTCATTATGTTGTCATGCTTTTTGGTCTAACATGTTTCTTTGTGCTACCAACCATATACCTTCTGTAGTCATTAGTCATTATGTTCACTCATGCATACTCCCCTGTGTCGTTACCCAAGCCTTGCATTCTTTTTGTTGTCAAAGTCACAAAGAAGCGTAAAAGTCTGCACTGCTTTCTTAATTGCATGGATTGGGTACCATGGTAATAACTGCGAACAAACCATAATGCCTAATGCATGCTGGATAAGAAAAAGATGGTATTTCAAGCGTCTTGTGTCTGTTGATGAATACATTTGTCATGCGTAGCATAACCATACCCTGATGCATTCATCATATCTCCTCTATGATAGGGTGTTGAAGCATTGGTCATCGTAATTTTCATTACTTGCAAACATGGGGTCAGACCAAGCGCCTCCCTTTAAAAAAAGGTTCTATCATGTCAAAGTCAAGAATCTAGAGCTAGCCAGCTTGCGAGAACTAGGGTAGCAGATGGATCAAGTTTGACGTCAAGCCTTCAGCAAGGCATATGGGAAGATCTAGGATTTGTTAATGATAGTAGTGTCCATTGAAGCCATCGCATCCCTCGCTCAATACTACGACCAATCACTTAGATGCTTCACTTTTGCGGACTTTTAGTTGGCACCAACCATAGAAGAGTTTGAGGGGATCTTAGGATGCCCATTAGAGGGAATGAAGCCATACGTCTTTGCCGAATTCTATCCTTCTATGGCAAGAATAGCAAAAGTGGTCAAGATCTCGGAACAAGAGCTAGACCGAGTAAAGAAAAATAGGAATGGGGTGGTAGGGATACCAAGGAAGCTCTTGGAGGAGAAGGCAGAAGCTTTGGCAAATCAAGGAGAGTGAGCCTCGTTCATTGACATATTAGCACTGTTGGTGTTTGGGACTGTACTATTTCTGAATATAGATAGGCTAGTGGATCTAGTAGTGATCGATGCCTTTCTTGCTTATCACCGCAGCAAGGAAAGCCCCATCATCATTGTTTTGGCAGATGCATATGATACATTCGACTTGAGGTGCAAGAAGAGCAGTGCAATAATTGTCTATTGTATGCCTGCTCTTTATGTATGGTTGGTATCCCACGTTTTTTTTTATCATGAAGGTAGATCTATTTTTACTCTATAAAGTCATCACATGTGCTCCAAAAAGGGTAAAGCAAACTGGGGAGAACTCTTGGCAGGCATGACAAGAGCGTCCATCAGCTGGTTCCCATGGTGGAAGGAAGGAGGGGCATGAGTGTTATGCTCATGTGAGGGATTCCCAAATGTCCCTTTGATAGTGATGAGGGGTTGTATTAATTATAATCTTGTGCTAGCCATAAGATAGTTAGGCTACCCTATGAGAGGTGCATCGTTGGAGGAAATCATTGTGCCTTTCATCACGCAAGGTTTCTATGAAGCTAATACGAAGATCCTTCAAAGAATTTGTAAAGCATGGAATAGAATGGAAAGAAAAGATAAGGAGCTTAGGGGAAGTACCAATAGTGTCATCAGCAGCTATCACAAGTGGTTGAAGTCTAGAACGCAAGGGATAACTTAGCTCCCAAAGCTAAAAAGTCTAAGTGGGAAAGAGGCTAAAACTCCTGAGGAAAGTGAAGAAGTGCAAGCTTTGAAAGTAGAGCTTGAAAAGACGAGAGTGGCAAAAGAGAAGTTGAAAATGGCAGTCACTAGGGTTAGGAAAGAGTGTGATGAGCTGAAAGACATCAACATGACCACAGTCGAAGTGTTAGAGCGAGAAACAAAAAAGGCCTGACGGGAAGAATGGAGCAGGAACAAGTTCTGAGGGGCTTTGTGGGGTAGCAGTCAAGAGGGACAAATCAAGGATGGAAAGCAAGGTGTTAGAGGATAAATGGAAGAGTTTCCAGAGGTTGAAGAGAAGTTTTTCGGAACAATTAAGCAAAGCCGAAAAGACATGGTCGAACTAATGACCCACATAATTAGGAATCGTTGAGGCGTCTATGTTGTATTTATGCTTTGGCTCCGATGTAATGGACAATGTTGTTTTAATGAAAATCTGGATTGATTCGACCCCATGTTCTACAGAATGTCCTGTGTGAATTCAATACTTCAGCAACTTATCATTCTTATACATTCACCTTTAGTTAGTTGATGCATTCTTAGATGAAGGCCGACATGGAGGCCATGAAAGACCAAATGACCACCGTGATGAAGGCCATGTTGAGCATGAGGAAAATGATGGAGGGCAACGCGGCTACAGTCGCCACTACAAGTGCCGCCACTGAGGTAGACCCAACTCACCCATCCAGTATGAATCAAGTAAGTCATCTAGCCCTGGACATGGTAAGATAGGGAGGTGAAGTATTGGGAAGTATGGGCGGCCCCCATTTTGCGCAGGTCTAGAGTAAGCATTAGTTCCCACCGTACGACCTGCCTCCCAACTATGCACCACCCAATACTGTACATGTTCTCGAGGAGAACGTTGACCACTCCGCTCCTATACCACTTGAGAGCCAAAAACCTCAGTCTGGGCACACACTTGTCGCTCAACCCATGGGGGAGTCGCATGAGGTACCCCGAGACCACGCTCTGGCTGATCTTGAGCCTTACCCTGGATATGCCACTAAGGGGCAAGCATTTGGTGGTATGCCCCAGCCAAACACTATGGGGGGCCCTCAGTATCGCCCATAACCGCAACTACAACCCTTGCATTTTTCAATAGGAAGACTGCCTCCTACTATGATAGAAAGGGAAAAGTTTGATCACCTAGAAGAAAGGCTGAGAGCCATTAAAGGAGGTGGGGACTAACCTTTTGTCGACATGAAAAAACTATGCCTAGTACCCGATGTCATCATTCCTCCCAAGTTCAAGGTGCCAAACTTTGACAAATACAAGGGGACTACTTGCCCTAAGAACCACCTAAAGATGTACTGCTGGAAGATGGGGGTGTACGTGAAGGATGAGAAACTCTTGATACATTTTTTTCAAGAGAGTTTGATCGGGGCAGCGATCACCTGGTACACCAATTTGGAATCTTCCCAGATTCATTCTTGGAA
Organism: Glycine max; assembly: GCF_000004515.6. Lineage (NCBI taxonomy): Eukaryota > Viridiplantae > Streptophyta > Magnoliopsida > Fabales > Fabaceae > Glycine > Glycine max. The sequence continues at coordinate 19,390,688 of NC_038254.2, forward strand.
GGACTTAGTGGCTGCCTTCATCGGGCAGTATTAGTACAACTCCGACATGGCTCCGGATAGAATGCAGTTGCAAAACATGTGCAAAAGGGAGCATGAGTCCTTCAACGAATACGCCCAGAGGTGGAGGGATTTTGGCGGCTCAGGTAGCGCCCCCAATGATGGAAAGGGAAATGATAACAACGATAGTGGACACATTGCCAGTGCTCTACTATGAGAAAATGGTGGGGTACATGCCCTCAAGTTTCACGGATCTGGTATTTGCAGGCAAGAGAATCGAGGTAGGCCTAAGAAGGGGAAAATTTGATTATGCTTCTTCAACAAGTGCTGGCAATAGGAGGATTGGAACAGGTGGTGCTAAGAAAAATGAGGGAGATGCCCATGCCGTAACCACAACTCCCACATGGCCAAGTTCCCAACAAACCCTCCACAACCCCACGTACCAAAATCCCTCACAATAATACAATTACTTGGCCAATATCAGATCTCTTCCCTGCCCAACGCCCATCCAACCAAGAATGCCCACTCAACCACAAAGACCTCCTCAACATCACCCACAAAATCTATTCCCCGCATAGCCTTGACCAAGTGGAAATCCCAATCCCAATACAAACACCAACCCAAGAAGGAACTTCCCAGAAAGAAAACCCACGGAGTTCACCCCGATACCAATGCCATATGCCGATCTGCTACCATCTTTGCTCAGCAACCAAATGGCTGTGGTGAGCCCAGGAAAGGTATACCAACCTCTATTTCCCTTATGGTACAATCCCAACGCCACATGCGCCTATCATGATGGTGTCCCGGGGCATTCTGTCGAGCAGTGTGTAGCCCTCAAGCACAAGGTACAAAGCTTGATTGATGCTAGATGGCTGACATTTCAAAAGGATATGCCGAATGTGAGGACTAATCCACTTGCCAATCATAGGAGATTGGCGGTGAACACAGTGGAAGAATGGAAGTCTCAAGGGCTGAACCAGACAGGGGATGCATCAGCTTCTCGGCGGTTCATATTGGAAGCATTGCGCGAGGCCGGTGTAATTGACCTTGACTGAGGCAAAGGAGATTCTTGCTTAATGCATCCAGGGGCATCGCACGATATGGAGACATGTCCGATAGCTGAGGAGCTACTACAAGGAATGATGAACAAGGGGAAAATTGAAATCTATAGTGCAGAGAAAGGGGAAGGAGGTGTATGCATGTAGTCAGGTGACAGAAACCCGAGTAAGCCTAAGCCTTTGGTGATCCATTTTACCAGGGATGTCACCACTTAGAGGCCCCGAGGCTTCCAACCCTCTACAGTAAAGACGCCTGTACCCTTCCCTTATAAGAGTGATAAGGCCGTGCCATTGAAATATGTCGTACAACGACGAAAGGAAGGAAGCGTCTGTCATACGCATTGAGGATGACCTACTGTCTGCTAAAATTACAAATATTTCTGGTACGAGTGGCATGACTCGTAGTGCATGGATTTTTGTAACACCCTAAAATATTACTAGTTATAAATCAATGTTTAATTGTATTTATCATGTTATTTGACTATATGGTTGACTTGAATGAGTTGAGGTATGACTTGAATTAGTCATGTATGAATTTCTTGATGTGGATGCTAAGTTATGTGGAGTTTTGTGGAACTAAGTTGAAATTATGAGATTTCAGATTTTACCCAAACCTATCTCAGTAAAATCACGATATCGGATTTGTTAACCGTTGGATCATCTTAAAATTTTTCCTGGAGCTTCCTAAAACATTTTTCCACAACTTTTGATGTCTCGCTAAGCAAGAAGGGCGCGCTAAGTGCAATTCCAACCCGAGAGGGAATTGTGTTGAGCGAGTAGCGGCGCGCTAAGCGCAATTCCAACCCGAGAGGGAATTGCGTTGAGCGAGATTTGGCCCGCTAAGCTAGGCCTAGTGCAGAGGGAGTTGCGCTAAGCTCGAATTCTAGCGCTAAGCGTGAAAAGTGGACTCCGGTTAGTGAGATGAGCTTGCTAAGCGAGATCTGCAGATTATAAATATGTTCCTCAGCGTGAAAACACGATTTTTCACTCTTCTCTTCTCCAAAACACCACCCAAACCCTAACACTTTATTTTTCCACCACCCACAACCACTAGTGGCCACCACGAGTCACTGTTGCTTGCCGTTGAACCCCCAAACCAAGAGGAATACTTTAATCGGAGCGGAATCCTTAGAATCCGCCTTAAGGATTTGGTATAGAAAATCACTCAATCCTCCATTTCATAGCTTCTCCGAGGTAATCTTGATTTCTAAACCCTTCTCCTAGTTAGTTTGAGTTCCTCTTAGTGTCTCTTGTGTGTTGGGTACTGGAATAGGGTGTTTTACATTTTCTTTGAAAAATCCTAGAGAATGAAACATTCTAAAAGTTATCTTTTTACAACATTGATGTTATTTTTATGACCTTCACTGAACCCTAGTCACATTGGTGAAATTTCAAAATGATGTTTCCTTTTTGTAGAATCTGAAACACTCCTTAGCCCTTTTATGTTTTGGCAGAGGTATTTGACCTCGAATGTTTGTCATTAATTTGTTTCTGAACTCTATATTAAATTTCCTTCAATTTGGCATATAGCGACTTGCGTTTGGACTGACAAGCGTGAACGAGAGAGACCTCTGAGTGACGTAAAGAGGAACTGACGGAGAGCTCACGATAGCTGAGGGGAATTTATTATAATTTACCATTTTTGATACCATAGTTGGGGTCAGGGAACCTAACTATGGGAATATATACCTATCCCTATTGCATGCTAGTTTTCTAGAAAACAATGTTTTTGACTAATGGGATGCGATATATCTTTTGTTGATGAATAACATTATTGTTTGTATTAGACTTATGTTGTCTGAAGACCTGGGGAGTGTGAATCTCAGGCATGAAATATATATATATGTATATGCAAAATGTGACTTACTGTTGATGTTGCTATTGATGATTTTAATTGATATGAGGTGAGGTTGATATTTATGATGATATTGATATGAGCTGATATTGTTATTGATGATCATGTCAACATGAGTTGATGTTGTTATTGATGATTATGTTAATATGGGATGATGTTTTTGTTATTGCTAAAGTCATTGAGATGAGATAATATTGATGTTGAGAGTGATATTGAGATGAAATGTTGATGATATTGAGAATACATTGTGATGATGCATGTTGCGTATGTACATAAGGGTGTGTGGCCTTGTTGGATGTCCCTGGTGAGGGAAATAGAGTGGTTAAAGAGTTTAAGCATCTCTGGAGGGGGATGTCTTAGAATCCTTAATTATCCATGACCAGTGCATTTGATGGTGCCATGTTTCATACATTGCATGTTGTGTATGTACATGGGGGGGGGGGGGGGTGCAATGACCTTGTCAGATGTCCCTGGTGGGGGAAATAGAGTGGTTAAAGAGTTTAAGCATCTCTAGAGGGGGATGGCTTAGGATCTTTAATTTATCCATGGTCAGTGCACTTGGTGGTGCCTATGTTTCATACATTGTGTGTTGGGTATGTTCATGGGGGGGGGGGGTGCAGTGACCTTGTGGGATATCCTGGGTAGGGGAAGAGTTTTAATCATCTCTGGAGGGGGATGGCTTAGAACCTTTAATTATCCATGGTCCGTGCACTTGATGGTGCCTATGTTTCATACTTCATATGACACAAAAATAGTATAAACTTTTCCAGTAAGTACTTGTAGTTTCTTGTGAGGAGGAATACTTGTACTAGGGGGTGTGTCACTCGGTTTGGAACTCCCTTGAGACTCAGGCTGATCACCATGGGGGGGGGGAGTTTTTTGTGCACGACAAGGTGGCCTCGACACTTTATGCCTAGTTTTCCTAAGTGAGAGTGTCATGTGGAAACACTTAGGCTATTTCCTTGGGGATGGTACCACATTGCATTTGAGAGTTGAGGTCAGGTGCATGCATCATACTGAGCATGATTGGTTGGAACTATGGACTGATGATGATTGTTTGTTGAGTGTGTGTTGGACTAGTAAATGTTTGTGTACGCTTTTGATATTTGTTAATGTTTTCTTCTAATTGTGGTTATTTGATCTTTGTATTAATTCTTTTTATAATGAACTCACCCTTGCAATTTTTGTACCGTGTGGTTGGTACCTGTGATGATCGCGAACCCTTGTTCGTGGGAACAGAATGACAGCGATAGAGTACAGGAAGTGAGATTCTTTTGTGGAGCCGCCGAGCCGACGTAATGACATTTGGGTTACTTTGGGAGAGAGTTGTGTTTTGTTAATCAACTCCTCCATAGCTAGTTCCATAACTCTTTTGTTAATTGAAGATATAAATCACAAATTTAATTATATGTATGAACAAGTTTACTTTCACTATGTAAATGATGTGTACTGAGTTACTATACTAATATATATGTATTCGGTTAAGTAATGCTGCGTTATATATATATATATATATATATATATATATATATATATCATGAAATTCAAAATTTACTATAATTTTCATAAGAAAATTAATGGAGTTTTCATAAAAAAATATATAAAAGAAGAATTTAATTTCTTGAGTTACTAGAGTGGTGATATCGTACCGATGAGGCGGGTCGTTACAATTTTCGCTGCTCCCGAGCCATTAGTAAGGTCAAAGACAAGGGGAAGACTAAGGCAGATATAGGCAAGAGAGAAAAGACGGGGCCTGACCGTGAATGATGAGGCCCCTGTTGGAAAAATCATAGAGGAATGGGACTACTTCAGCAAGAAAGAGATATCAGCTGAGGAGGCGACTAAATCCCTAAGAATCATTCAACAGAGTGAGTTCAAGGTGATTAAACAAAACTCTAGCTAGGATCTCTTTACTGGGGCTACTCATGAACTCCGAGCCTCATCGGGCACTGTTGGTCAAAATTTTGAATGAAGCCCATGTAGCGCAAGACATATCAGTGAAGGGCTTTGGGGTAATAGTCAACAACATCACTGCCAACAATTACCTTACTTTTGCCGACGAGGAGATACCAGTCCAGGGCAGGGGACACAACAAAGCCTTACACGTATCCGTCAAATGCTTGGACCACATAATGACCAAAGTACTCGTTGGCAATGGCTATTCCCTCAACGTCATGCCCAAAACTACATTGGATAAGCTGCCATTTGACGCATCGCACATGAGGCTGAGCTTTATGGTGGTAAGGGCTTTTGATGGTAGCCGGTGTGACGTGAGAGGAGAGATCGATCTCCCGATTCAAATTGGGCCACATACGTGCCAGATAATCTTCCATGTAATGGACATAAACCCCGTCTACAATTGCTTGCTAGGTTGGCCTTATATCCATTCTGTTGGGGTGGTCCCATCAATGCTGCACCAAAAATTGAAGTTCGTGGTGGAAGGACAACTGGCTATAGTGTCTGGGGAAGAAGATATACTAGTGAGTTCTCCATGCTCTACACCCTATGTGGAAGCTGCAGAAGAGTAATTGGAAACATCTTTTTAAGTGCTAGAAATTATGAACAATGCTTATGTGGAGGCTCCTTTGGTGCAACTGTGTCTATCTGGTGCCTTCTTGATGGTGGCCTGAGTTATGATGAGGGATGGGTATAAGCCCGGAATGGGTTTAGGCCGGAATGGTGATGGCACGACAAGCTTGGTAAGGTTTGTTGAAAACCATGGAAGGTTCAGTCTGGGTTACGAGCCTACGCATGTCGACAAGAGAAGGGTCGCCTTAGAAAGAAAAGAAAGAAGCCTAGCCCATTTGCAAGGGTGGGGACCACAGATGGAGAGGGACCCTATTTTCCACATTAGAAAAAGGTTTGTCAGTGCGGGGTGGATGTGTGAGAATCAGATTGCTGGGCTAGATGAAGAAACCAACCAAGAGCAGCCATGTTGGGTTCAACCGTGCTCCCCAGATTTCGAATTGAAGAACTGGCGGATCATGGAGCGACCCAAGATTTTGGTGTCAAACACAATGTAATCCAATAGTTTGAACCCTATTGCTGGGCCCAGGCTTTAGGGTCTACTTCTTTTGTTGGGCATACCTCTTTCTTTAATGTTCCAGCAATTATAAATACACAACCCCTTTCATTTGATATGTTTACTCTCACACTTTCGTCTATTTCATTCTTTTGCATATTTATTTTTTGTTGCGATTAAATGATTTGACCCAAATCCAACAATGAGTCTTGTGAAAGTAGTGATACTAAGGACCCAGATGTTGATTTTGAGCGATTAATAAATTAGGCTGAGGAGGAAGAAAATGAGGATTGGGGGCTTCCCCCAGATTTGAAGAGAATGGAGGAGTAAGCAGAAAGAGAGGTGAAGCCATACCGAGAGGAGATTGAGGTTGTGAACCTAGGCATTGGCGGAGAAAGGAAAAAGGTCAAGGTCGACACTTGTATGTCCGCAAACGTCCGAGAGGAGTTAGTGGCTCTGTTGTGAGATTACCAAGATATCTTTGCTTGGTCTTACCAGGATATGCCTGGTTTGAGCTCGGATATCGTGCAACACAGGTTACCTCTGAACCTCGAGTGCTCTCTGGTAAAGCAAAAATTGAGAAGGATGAAGCCCAAAATGTCCCTAAAGATAAAAGAGGAAGTGAAGAAGCAATTTGATGCTGGTTTCTTGGCCGTTGCTTGGTACCCATAACGGGTTGCCAATATCGTGCTAGTTCCTAAAAAGGATGGTAAGGTACGAATGTGTGTAGGCTATTGGGATTTGAACCGAGCTACTCCAAAGGATAACTTTCCTTTACCACACATTGACGTTCTGGTAGATAACACATCCAGCTTTACAATCAGATAAAGATGACACTGGAGGATATGGTAAAGACAACCTTCACCACTCTATGGGGAACCTTCTACTACAAGGTGATGTCATTTGGGCTGAAGAATGTTGGGGCAATGTACTAGAGGGCCATGGTGGCATTATTCCATGACATGATTCATAAACAAATTGAGGTCTACATGGATGACATGATCGCCAAATCAAGGACGGAGGAGGAACACCTAGTCAATTTGCGGAAGTTGTTTGGGCAACTACGTAAATACAAGTTAAGGCTGAATCTCGCAAAGTGTACGTTCGGGTAAAATCTAGAAAGTTGCTCGGCTTTGTTGTTAGCCAGAAAGGGATAGAGGTGGATCTAGACAAGGTAAAAGCAATCCTCAAAATGTCTGAACCATGTACCCAGAAGCAGGTCTGAGGTTAATTGGGAAGGTTGAACTACATAGCGAGATTCATATCACAGTTAACTGCCACTTGGAGCCTCTTTTCAAATTATTGCGTAAGAATCAGTCCATCCAATGGGACGATGATTTTCAAGTGGCATTTGAAAGGATTAAACGATGTTTGATGAATCCCCATGTGCTCGTACCGCCAGTGCCCGGAAGACCTCTTATGCTATACATGACAGTATTAGATGAGTCGATGGGGTGTGTGCTGGGACAACACGATGAGTCTGAAAAAAGAGAATGGGCCATCTACTACCTAAGCAAGAAGTTCACCGCATGCGAGATGAACTACTCGTTGCTAAAGAGGACGTGTTGTGCCTTGGCGTGGGAAACTCACTGTTTGAGGCAGTATATTCTGAGTTACACTACTTGGTCGGTGTCCAAAATGGATCCCGTCAAGTACATCTTCGAAAAGCCCGCTCTCACTAGGAGGATAGCTCGGTGGCAGGTTCTGTTATTAGAATTCGATATTGTCTACGTCACTCAGAAGGCAATAAAGGGGAATGCCTTGGCAAATTATCTAGCTCAATAGCCCATAAGTGACTATTAGCCTATGCATCTAGAATTCCCTGATGAGGATATTATGGCCTTGTTTGAAGAGGAGGTTGAAGAAGATGACAAGGATAAGTGGATCGTGTGGTTTAACGAAGCGTCTAATGCACTAGGCCATGGGATTGGGGCAGTTTTGGTTTCCCCGGACAAGCAATATATACCTTTCGCGGCTAGGTTGTGTTTTGATTGCACGAACAATATAGCACAGTACGAGGCATGTGCCCTGGGGATCTGAGCAGCGATCAACTTTAGGGTTAAGTTACTCAAGGTGTATGAGGACTCGATATTGGTAATTCATCATTTGAAAGGTGAATGGGAGACCAGGGACCAAAAATTGGTGCCTTACCATGTGTACATCAGGAAATTGATGGAATTCTTTGGTGACATATCATTTCATCACATTCCTAGAGAGGAAAATCAAATGGTCAACGCCTTTGCCACTTTGGCATCCATGTTCAAAGTGAGCCCGCATGGAGATTTGCCGTACATCGAATTCAGATGTCGTAGTGAGCTTGCACATTGTTGTTTGATAGAAGAAGGGGAGGATGGTAAGCCTTGGTACTTTGATATCAAATGATACATTGAGGACAAGGAATACCTGCCTGAGGCCTCTAACAATGACAAAAGGATGTTACGGAGGTTAGCGGCCGGTTTCCTCCTGAGTGGAAATATCCTGTACAAAAGAAACTGTGATATGGTATTACTTCAATGTGTTAATGCAAGAGAGGCCAAACAAATCCTAGTGGAGGTGCATAAGGGATCCTTTGGTACGCATGCCAATGGACATCGCATGGCCTGAAAGATTTCGAGGGCGGGATATTACTGGCTCACTATAGAGAACGATTGTTGCGTTCATGTGAGGAAATGCCATAAATGCCAGACCTTCACTGATAATGTTAATGCTCCACCTATACCATTGAACATCTTGGCAGCATCTTGGCCATTCTGAATGTGGGGCATAGATGTGATCAGGGCCATCAAACCCAAGGCTTCAAATGGGCATCGCTTCATCTTAGTCGCCATTGATTACTTCACCAAATGGGTGGAAGCAACTTCATATGCTAGCGTGACTAGAAATGTGGTGATTAGATTCATTAAGAAGGAGATAATCTGCAGATATGGGTTACCTAGGAAGATCATCACCGATAATGCCACCAATTTGAACAACAAGATGATGAAGGAAATGTTTGAGGACTTCAAAATCCAACACTATAATTCCACGCCTTATAGGCCCAAGATGAACGGGGCAGAACATCAAGAAGATCGTTCAAAAAATGACCGTATCATACAAGGATTGGCACGAGATGCTCTCTTTCGCACTGCATGGTTATCGGACTTTTGTGCACACGTCTACTGGGGCGACCCCGTTCTCTTTGGTGTACGGGATGGAAGTTGTGCTCTCATTTGAGGTGGAGATTCCTTTTTTAAGGATCCTAGCAGAGTCAGGATTGGAAGAAGTAGAGTGGGCCCAGACACACTTTGATCAATTAAATCTTATCGAGGATAAAAGATTGGTTGCCATGAGCCATGGACGACTATATCAGAGCAGAGTGAAAAATGCTTTTGATAGAAGAGTGTGCTTGCGTAAGTTCAGCGTAGGGGATCTTGTTCTGAAGAAAGTGTCGCAGATTCAAAAGGATCACCGAGGTAAATGGGCCCTGAACTATGAAGGCTTGTTTATTGTGAAGAAGGCTTTCTCAGGAGGAGCGTTGTTGCTTATGAATTCCGACATCGTCAAGCGGTATTATGTGTAATACTTGGGGCAATTCGAAGGCTCAATGTTTGGGCCTCCTCAAGGACTCATTAAGATCTCCAAGTCTTAAAATTTTTGTAAACCATAATCACAACATTAATAAATATGGATTAATGATTTACATCTCTCCCTCTAGTGTTGTGTCTTTTGCACTTTTTATTGCCTTTAAGCATGAACGTACAGTCTCGTTCTTGCTCACTCACACGACCAGTATTCTGAAGCCATTCGGCATGTTCAACAGGGGTGTCGTAAGCATTAAGTAAAATTGAACACGACAATGAAAGTCACAACACCCATTTAATTATTATGTTTAACGTTTAATCATGAGCATGCATGCATCTGCATCTTACATCAAAGTGTCTTGCAAATCAGAAAATGAATGAAGAGTCATTTTGGATGATGGTCAGCACCACACCAACTTGGGTAAGCCTAGGGGCAAGTGGAAAGGTGATACGAGCATCTCATAGTATTTTTCACATTTTCATGTTAACACTTTCTTTGTGAAAGCATTAGAGCAGGTGCCAACAGGTGTTAGGTCCATGATCAGATCTGCTCTTGAATTGTCTCATGAATTCGCCTAAGTTTATACATAATTACATAATTATAAGGTTTAAAAGGGAAATATATATATTAACAATGATAACAAAAACTTTGCAAATTTGCTTAAAAAAAATCTAACTCACCTGGGTGAGCATAACTGACGAAAAAAGATAAAAAGGGGGGGGGGGGGTGAAATCAGTTTTCACCCCATCTTCCCCCAAAAAATCACCAAAAGCTTCAAGAACCCACAAGACCTCCATTGTTGGAGCAAATTCAAGCTTTTTCTACACAGTTGTCTCAATTATTCTTGCACTTCATTCATCCCACTCAAGTAAGTGCCATCTCCATTTAATTTTACCTCTTCCTTGTGGTGTTTGGTGCTTTATTTGTTGTTTTCTTTGCAATATTTGTGAGATAAGTTATGTGAAAACCCATGATCAAAATGCTTGGATTGGTGGCTATAATGGATGGATCTAGGCCTATCCTTGATTCTTTTGTAAATTTGCATGTCATATTGCTCCTTATCCCTCATTTATAAATGTTTTAACATGCGCACACCAACTGTTTGATGAAATGCCACAATGACTATTCTATGTGATTTTAAAGCTTGAATGGGTAATGATATTTACACATGTTCAACCATTATTTTAGATGCATGATCAACTTAGGTTGATAGATTAAATGTCAAGAGCATGAACTAAGCTTGGAATTTTAGACATTGCTTTAGATGCAAATACATGGGTTACATGAATGCTTAAAGTTGTTTGGTTTGAATTGGACTAATTGTTGGTTAAACTCGCTGCACTATGGTGGGTAAATTGCACCTAAATTGCTATAGAATATCAAATTCTTTCTTTCAAAATGATACACACTGAGTTGGGATTTGTTTTATTAGTTGTATCGTAACACATGCAATTATTAGAAAAAACCACACAAAATTGATTGACTTCTTGGTTGCTATAGTTAGGATAACTAAAATAATGATTGCGTATTTCATGCAAAATAATTTTTTTATGAATGTGTCTTTGTAGGCAATGGCTCCGAATAAGCTTCTTGCTAAAAGGGCTAGGAAGGCCACCGCAGGGGAGGGATCCAGTGCAGCCCTGCAAGTAGAGATTGAGTTTGACGGACACCGTTTCCGAAGTGAGGAGCATCAACACTGTTTCGAAGTGATCAAGGGCTGGTCTTTCCTCAAAGAAAGATGGGTCCAACTAAGAGAAGGGGAGTACATGGAATTCCAAACGGAGGTTGCCAGGAGGCAGTGGACCCAATTGACAGAGCCCATGGCTAAGTATGACCCTGAGATAGTCATGGAGTTCTATGCAAACGCCTGGCCCATTAAAGAAGGAGTCAAGGATAAGCGCTCCTGGGTGAGAGGCCAATGGATCCCCTATGATGAAGATGATATCAACCAATTCCTGGGGTATCCATTGGTCCTAGAGGAAGGTCAGCGTTGTGAGTACACCTGTCGCAACCTACCCTTCGGCGGAGGCGCGAAAAGGCCAAAACAGATGGGCCAAGGCGTATGTCTCTAAGGGAGAAAATGAGCGAAGTCGCCACCAATGTTTATTTGAGGAAAACATTAGAAAAACCAAATAGAAAAGGTTGAAGGTTTGTGTATTTTGAAAATGAGGGTTCAGGAGTCATTTACACACGGGGAAGGTATTAACACCCCCACGCACCCACGAGGGACAGCAGCCTCTAATCGAGTGTGCAAATCATGACTTCAATATTATTTATTTTCCCTTTTATATTTTTTTTCTTTTTTGGGGTCGACAAGGGTGTTTCCCTCGGTCCTACGTATCCTCAGGTGCAATGAGAAATTTAGACCTACGTAGTTCTTTAAGTCTGAAATGTTTTGTGTTACATTGATTTTATCTTTTTTGAAAGATTAATTTTAATTGCAAACAAAAGTCGTGTAAGGCTTTGGACCTTGAAACGATGTTTTAAACTTTAAAAAAAGTGGAGAGAATCGTTTAAGGCGTTGGACCTTGAAACGATCTTCTCATGTTTGAAAAGCGAAGAAAATCGTTAAGGCATTGGACCTTGAAACGATCTCTTGATTTTTGATGAAATGAAGAAGTTTATGACTTGGTTTTATTTTGGTTTTTTTTTTATTAACCTTCAATCCTAATGGAAGCTTTCTTGTGGAGCTTCTATGGAGGCTGGATCTTTGAGCTTCAATGAGGTCTTTCAATGGTGATTTTTCACCATGGAGATGCAATGGAAGATAAAGGAGAAGAGGTGAGAGGAGGCGCCATCCACTAGGGAATAAGCCATGGAAGAAGGAGCTTCGCCACCAAGAATGTGCCTTGGATAAGAAGCTTGGAGAGGATGCTTCAATGGAGGAAAAGAAAGAGAGAGAAAGAGAGAGGGGGGAGCATGAAATTAAAGGAGGAAAAGGGGGAGAGAAGTTGAACTTTGAGTTGTGTCTCACAAGACTCTCATTCATCAAAGCTACAACAAGTGTTACACATGCTTCTATTTATAGACTAGGTAGCTTCCTTGAGAAGCTTTCTTGAGAAAACTTCCTTGAGAAGCTTCTTTGAGAAAACTTCCTTGAAAAGCTAGAGCTTAGCTACACACACCCCTCTAATAACTAAGCTCACCTCCTTGAAAAGCTTCCTTGAGAAGATTCCTAAAGAAGCTAGAGCTTAGCTACACACCCCGTATAATAGCTAAGCTCACCCCCATTCTAAAAATACATGAAAATACAAAAAAAGTCCATACTACAAAGACTACTCAAAATGCCCTGAAATACAAGGCTAAAACCCTATATTACTAAAATGGCCAAAATACAAGGCCCAGAAGAAGGGAAAACCTATTATAATATTTACAAAGAAGAGTGGACCCAACCTTGGCCCATGGGCTCAAAAAATCTACCCTTAGGTTCATGAGAACTCCAAGGCCTTCTTTAGCAGCTCTAGCCCAATCCTCTTAGAGTCTTCTATCCAATACCCTTGAGGGGTAGGATTTCATCAAATCCCTTAAAGATAAATTGCAGTACTAACGATCGATTAAAACTTACTTTACAAAAGAAAAGCGATCACCGATGATAGGAGAAGGAGATGAAGATGCACAAAACAATAAAGAGGACCCCTAAGGGTCCATAGAGTGAATTCAAAACTTAAAAATAAAAACTAACCGGATGAAGAATGAAGGACGATGTAGAAATCGATTGCAGTCACGATTCGGCGACAATTTAGCTTCTTTTTCTCTTCTTCCGTCTTTTTTTCTCTTCTTTCTTCTCAATTCTGGACCTCCGGACCTCAAGACCTTCTTCCTCAGCCTCCCTTCATGCCTATTTATAGAAAAACAAGGCATTTGGGATTAAGGTAGCTCGCCTAGGCGAGCTGGTTACTTCACCATGAAGTTATTTTGGTGGCCCAGGCGAGCCAGGGGTCTGAAAAAGTGTAAAATGACCCTTTTGCCCTCCCTTTTGAGTATTTTCCACATTCTTTTCCGAAACGTCAAAAAACCTTACGGATTGTGTGGCAATTGGCATTAAGCAACTCAATTCGTCTAGCAAGAATCAAAATGTTAGCAAATGAAGGTCCTCGGATGAAATTAGGGTATGACAGTTGCCCCTCTTTACTTATCTTTTTTTTGGAAATAAAGGGAAGTAAAGATAAAAACACTAATTTTGTTCGAGCGATCTTGCTATTCGATCGAGCAACTAGCGAAAATCAAAGACGTGAGACCAAGGACACATGAGGACATTGAAGTTCTTTTTTTTTTTTTAAGCATAGAAACAGAGGACGTCAAGTCATATGAAGCACAAACAAGGACAAAAGACATTGAAGTCTTTGAGATGAAGACATTGTCATCTATGAAATCGTAAATGAATGAAGACATTGTCGTCTGCTGAAATGTAAATGAAGGCATTGTCGCCTTTTGAAAGCGTAAATGACTGAAGACATTGTCATCTTTGAAATGTAAATGAAGGCATTGTCGCCTTTTGAAAGCATAAAGGCTGAAGACATTTTTGTCTTCGACATGTAAATGAAGGCATTGTCGCCTTTTGAAAGCATAAATGGTCATAGATCTTAGGTTGTAACTTGATCATGAGCGAATTTGTTGATGTTGCACCCACGAAGTATAGAAAGTACCAAACATTGGGAACTACCCGGGGAAGAGTTAGGAACAGGAACAAGGAGAAGCGAGAACCACTTAAATAGAGGAATCGATTGTATTTCCTCCTTTGTTCCCCATAGCAACTGGGGATCAAAAAGCACCAAATTTGATGACTTATTAAGGGAAAGACGAAGTAAGAACATGCTATTGAAGAACATGCTACTAAAGATATTGTCATCTTCGAAATGTAAATGAAGTCATTGTCGCCTTTTGAAAGCATAAATGACTGAAGACATTGTTGTCTTTTGAAATGTAAAGGAGCAGATGACCTTGATTGTCTTTGCAAGACAAAAGACTATGATAGTCTTTGAAAAGTAAAGGAGCGGATGACCTTGATTGTCTCCACAAGACAAAAGACTATGATAGTCTTTGAAAAGTAAAGGAGCGGATGACCTTGATTGTCTTCGCAAGACAAAAGACTATGATAGCCTTTGAAAAGTAAAGGAGCGGATGACCTTGATTGTCTCCGCAAAAGACTATGATAGTCATTGAAATGTAAAGGAGCAGATGACCTTGATTGTCTCGGCAAGACAAAAGACTATGATAGTCTTTGAAAAGTAAAGGAGCAGATGACCTTGATTGTCTCCGCAAGACAAAAGACTATGATAGTCTTTGAAAAGTAAAGGAGCGGATGACCTTGATTGTCTCCACAATACAAAAGACTATGATAGTCTTTGAAAAGTAAAGGAGCAGATGACCTTGATTGTCTCCGCAAGACAAAAGACTATGATAGTCTTTGAAAAGTAAATGATAGAGGACTTTGTGTCCTATGAAAGCATAAAGACAGAGGCTATGAAAGATAAAAGCAAGGACTCTGAGTCTTATGAAAGATAACAGCGAGGACTTTGAGTCCTGTGAATGATAAAGGTGAGGAGTTTGAGTCCTATAAAAGATAAAGGTGAGGAGTTTGAGTCCTGTGAAACATAAAAGGAAGGACTTTGAGTCCTATGAAAGATAACAGTGAGGACTTTGAGTCCTATGAAAGATAACAGCAAGGACTTTTTGTCCTATGAAACAAGCCAATAGGTACTAGTACCAAGGGGCTCAACCTTGTGAGAAAGTGAGAGGTTGACTCTTTGAGAGGGCCTCTCATCCTAAACTCAAAAGATAGGACATTAGATTTGGGAAATTGGTATATACAAAGAAGTCTATGCATGGGCGACTGTCATACCCTAATTTCGTCAGGGGACCATCTGTTTGTTGGGATGCGACCTTCGCTTGATCGCTTCGAGGAACTTGACACCCATCGTTAGGCAATCCGTTAAGTTCCGCGACATGTCAGGAGCCGAAAGGAAACATGATTGCACAATCCGTAAAGTTCCGTAACATTCCAGAAGCCGAAGAGTGGATGGTTGCGTAATCCATAAATTTTCGTGACATTATAGAACGAAAACAAGTATCATTACGTAATTCGTGAAGTTTCGTAACGTTACGGAAAAAGAATCAGCAAAAAAGGGCAAATGGGGGTGTATTTAGTAAAATGGGGGGGGTGCAAATAGCAATTATCAAATTTGGGCCCTTCTAGAGGATTCTGGGCATTTCCTTGCTTAAGGAGGAAGCAGCCCAGCTCGCCTGGGCGAGCTGGGCGGCAACCACCTCCCCCGTTTTGTTAAAAAATGGCTTCCGGGGCTTCCAGGACTCCCAAAATGCTTCCGTAAAATTCCCATAACCCTAAATAAGCATATTTCACTTAATATGGGTGAGAAGGAAGGGAAAAAAAGAAGAAAGTTAAGTCCTATAGGCTTCCATAACTTTTCCGTAAATTACGAAAGAAGGGGGGTGAACTTATCAAAATGGGGGGTGCAAATAATAATTTTTGAAATTTTTAATTTGGGCCTTCTAGAGTATTTTTGAAGCAGGATTGCTTCTGGAGGAAGCAACCCAGCTCGCCTGGGCGAGCTAGGCAGCAGCCTCCTCCCCCATTTTCCTAGAAATAGGCAAAAATGGGTTTTTCTAAGGGTCCTTGATCCCCCTGACTCTGCATTTCAGCTGTTTTGGGTGAAAATAATTGTTTCTGTGAAGAAAATCCAAGCCAAGGTGCTTCCGTAACGCTTCCGAGAGGTTTCCGTAAGCAAATCCGTGAAGGTTTTCCTCCATTCTTCATCGTTCTTCATCCGTTCTTCGTTCTTCAACGGGTAGGTTTCCAAATCTGAGACTTTTTAATTCATTTCTTGTTTTTTGGCTTTCATCTTTATTTCGTTCAATTTCGGTTTCTTTTCTTTCGTTTTTAACCGATCGTTTAAGCCGTTTTCTCGCCTAATAAATGATGAAATGAATTTTAACCGATCATTTGCGTTGTAATCTCGTTTAATCACTATTAAAACAAAATCTAAGCGATCGTTCACGCTGTAACCTCGGTTAAACCAAAAAAAGGGCAAAATAATAATAAAATAATCAAAATATCTTTAAATAAAATAATAAAAAAAAATCAATCGGACATTTTTCTTTGGAAGTTTCCTTGAATGAATTGACTAATAACCAAAGTGAAACTAAGGTTAAAATCAACTCACAAATCAAGCTTTGTCCGTAAAAATCACTGAAAACCGTTTTAAGGTCCAACGCCTCAAATGGTCCTCTTTGCTTTTATCGGTTAACACAGACCGTTCAAAAGCATAAAAATCAACACATCACTTTACTGCCTTAGCAAGAACTACGTAGGTTTGATTTCCTCATCGCAATTGAGGATACGTAGGAGCAAAAGCCCCGCTTTTGTCGACCACCCCAAGAGATCGTTAATGGTCCAACGCCTTAACTTTTTCTCTCCTTTCAAAACCAAGAGATCGTTAATGGTCCAACACCTTAACGTTTCTCTCCTTTCCAAAAATCAAAAGATTGTTTAATGGTCCAACACCTTAAATGACCTTTTTTTTAGTCAAAATATATCTTGCAAAAAAAGATAAAAACAACTTAACCAACGTTTAGTTCTCAAAGAACTACGTAGGTCTGATTTCCTTATCACAATTGAGGAATATGTAGGAGCAAGGGAAACACCCTTGTCAACCACAAAAAGATAAAAAATACAAAAAGGCATAAAAAGACATAAAAAACGTAAAAGGGAAATAAAACAAATTGAAGTCATATTTGCACACTTGATTAAAGGCTGCCGTCCCTTGTGACGGGAGCATGGGGTGCTAATACCTTCCCCATGCGTAAATACAACTCTCGAACCTTTCACACTTAAAGTTCGTAGACCACATCCTTTTCCGGTTTTTCCGACGTTTTCCTCGAATAAACGTTGGTGGCGACTACGCTCATTTTCCTTTCTTGGAAGACGCACCCGCGAGCCCCGTGTCACCCTCCCGCCGAAGGGCAGGTTGTGACAGCGACTAACATCAGGTGTATCCTACTATCACAATTGTCTTTGGGCATTTTCCACGAGCTCCTGGTCGAATGAGTTTTCTTCTCAAATGTGCAAGTGCAAACCTCAGGGAATTTTTCTTTTTATTTTTTTTCAACAATCACAAGTGTGCGTGGGTTCTATTCCAGAATTCAAACTCAAAAGCGAAATTAGTCATTCCTTGATCCACATGGGCTTTATTGGGCTTGTAATGTGGTCGGGGGTAAGAGGGCTATGAAAGAAAGGATTAGAGAGGCTCAAAGAGTGTTTAAGGGTCACATTGAGTAAGAACCTTGATAGTCTTGTTTGTGTTTTTGTTCATTTCAACTTTTGAGTTGGGCTCTACTCCTTTTGTCTTATACATTAATCTTTCGTTGCACTTTTGTGCCTTTCTTGCAAAATTTGGAGATCTTTTGTCTCTTTTTTTTACTCGCCTTTGGCAGATTTTATTTTATTTTCCTTTTCATTATTGCCCAACTTCATGGATGTTTTCTTTGCATTGCTCTTCCCGCCGGTTTAGCGGTGGTTCCCACTTAGGGTTTTTATTTTGCTTTTGCTGTTTTTTTTGTTTTCTAGAAAAATAAATATGCTTTGGCTTGGAGGGGGTAGCAAGGGATAAATTAGTGTTTGGGATGTTGAAACATGACCATGTTTCATTTCAAATCCTAACTTAGATCCTTTTGTAGTTTGAATCTTGGGACAAAACCTTAATAACACGCCCCTGATTGTTTTTTTTTCTCTTTTTTGTCTTTTTATATATTTTTTTCAACCCCAATTTTTGCTTTGGCCGCCTTTTCGGGTTTTCAACATACCGGGTGAGAAATTTTGATCTGGCCCTAGGTTCGCTTGAGGCTCATGCACGGTGCCTCTCATTGCCCCAGTGTAGGGCTCTGAGGTATCTGTTGTTGTCTTTTGTCACGACCTTGTAGAAAGAAGAAATGAAAGAAACTGTGCAGGTTCTCGAAAATGAATTTTCAAGGACGAGAAATGTTTTAAAGGATTTTCAATTGATAGATTAAGTTGAATGACTCATGCTCTTATAATTCACTTTTCTCTTAAAAAGACAACTTTTAGGAATGATAAAATGAGGTCACATGAATGTCTTACCTTTTGATTTGAAACACAGTCATTCAAACATTTTTTTTTGTTTTTGATTTGTTTTGTTTTTTTTTTTTTTTGCAAAGGAAAATACAAGAATCATGCATGTGAGCCGTGGAAGTAGAATGTATGCAGTTGGCAGAATAAAAGCATGCTAAATGAAAATGTATGACAATGCAATAACTTATGCAAATGCAATGCATGGATATGAAAAATGATAAATGCAGGAATGATATGTCCATTACGATGCCATGAAGAGATGCATGATGCAATCAAGGAACATGCCAAAGTGAGTTTGCTATGTGCCCCCCTAATTCAGGAACGTAATGGAAAGGATCCAAAAGTCCACTTCTAGTGATAAGTCCCAAGGGTACTTTCATTTAACCTTACCGGCTTCTAGAGATATCATCCTCTTAGATAATACATTAGGGCGATAGGGACTATCAGCGACAATGCATCACCAAAAGAAGAAAACTCTAGATGAGGCTTTACTATTGATCGAGGCCGTACCTGAATCAAATAAACATTAAAATGCAGTAACTAGGAAGTGATCCTAGGTCGTTTCCCAACGAGCAATGATAAACCAAATGTTCATAACAAATAGTAGGAAATAGTAACAAATTGGGGGGGGGGGGGGGGTTGTTTGCTTTTGTAAATTAAATAGGGAGTAAAATTGAATTAGAAAATATCAGAATTAAAATACGTTGCTTCCCCTTGAGTCACAAGCAAGTCTCTTATCCTAGGTTGCGAGAATTTATCCTTTATCAGTTCAACCACTTAATCCAACCCTAAATTAAATTACTAAGCGAAATTTAACATAAGGCATTCATTATGTGATTAAGCAACACATACACCAATTACTCATAAACGATTATTAAGCATGAACGTAAATTAAGCGTAGAGACAATTAATCAAGCACTAAGCATACATGAATTAATAGCAACAAATACAGAGTAATTGGTGAAGAGGAAAAATTGATCAGAATTTAATAGTAATAATAGAACCTCAAAGAGAGCTGTGCTTGATCCTCACGAGAAAACAACGCTGGAGACTTAGCCTTCCATTAATCAATAGAAAACGAAATTGTAGTAGAAACGAAGAAAACTAGAATTATTCTCCAAAATGAAAAAGAAACTAAAACGAATTGAGAGTAGCACTCTAAAACTTAAACAAAAAAAAAAAAAGAGGAGAGGAGAGATAGAAGAGACCTAAACTAGAACCTTGGTGTTGTTATATAGTTTTCACCCCCAAAGCTTACAAATTTGTTTTAAATCCAAGCCCATAAATAAAATAAAATCTAGATA
Organism: Glycine max; assembly: GCF_000004515.6. Classification (NCBI taxonomy): domain Eukaryota; kingdom Viridiplantae; phylum Streptophyta; class Magnoliopsida; order Fabales; family Fabaceae; genus Glycine; species Glycine max. The sequence continues at coordinate 19,410,591 of NC_038254.2, forward strand.
AGATAAGATAAGATAAGATCTAGATGAAATAATATCTAGATGAGATCAAATCTAAATAATATCTAGATAAGATAAAATCTAGATAATATAAAATTTGGTAGAATAAAATAGTCTGCTCTCTTCAAGTCGAAGCCCAATTCTGGATTCAAGCCCAAGCCCAATTCTCCTGAAATTAAATTAAAAACACAAAATTAATCCAGTAGGCCCAAATGATAAAATTGCATAATTAATTTGACAATTAAGGCTAATCAGTAATTAAAATGGTGACAAAAAGGGTTAAGAAATATGAGAAAATGATGACACATCAACTGTCATCAAGCGAGTCGGAGACCCAACATGACCACAGATCGACCTCCACTCCTTATGGCTCACATAGACCCGGGTATAGGGCCTAACTATGAATGTAATAGATAGACAAACACACACCCCACACAACAACATAGCAAAGGTTATATACAAACATGGACAAAAGATAAAAGGGAAAAGGGAACATAAATAAAAAAGAAGTCATGATAAAAGCATCACACACTGATTGAATGACCTAACTCTCTAACAGTCCCCAGTGGAGTCGCCAATTGTCGCAACCTACCCTTCGGTGGGGGTGCAAAAGGCCAAAACAGATGTAGGCATCGCACCTCCGAGACAACCAGTGGACCCAGAAAAGTCCAACAGGGAACTAGGATTTCCAGCATTGATCACAAGTCTCTGTCAATTCTATGGGGTACTGGTTACACCCACAAAGCTCATCTGACCTCCCATTAACAGGTCTTTCATTGAGAAGTACTACATGCCAAGGCAGGCACAACAGTTGGGGCAAGACCAGCAGTAGCAGTCGGCTGTAGACGCACCACCGCCACCTCCAAAGCAGCCACAATATCTAGAGTCCATCTCAACTCACATGCAGAGGATGGAGCTCTACATGCAGCATTTGGCTGACCAGCAGGCAGCCAACCATAGGGGCCAGGTGTAGTTGAATGACATCTTCTACTAGTATACATTGCACCAGCAGCGCTAGGACCCCAACCCTTACCCGTGGCCTACTCTCTAGCAGTTCAGAGCCACTATTGCATGGCCTAGGGCAGGCCTAATTTTCAGGTGAAGGCAGGTCCCATAGAGGCCCCAAGAGAGGAAGACAAAGCCGAGGAAGACAAAGACATGATAGATGTGATGGATTTCTTCCTTTGAGGAGACTGAGCCTCTTGACCAGGACCTTCTAAATTTGTGAACTTGTCTTTATCTTATTTTTTGCTTTCAGTATTTTGTTATGTTATTTCGTTGTGATGAATTTTTGAAACACAAAAACTAAACCAAAAAAAACTTATGCGTGGTTTCATTTCTATTCGCAGGCCCTTTGTTCTCTTTATAGTGTAGTCTCGGATTACAACTTTGTCTAAGTTTCAAATTTTTTCTGAAAACTAACATGCTTTTAAAAGAAACAATCACCAGATTTCTTCGAAAAGTTTGTGGATCAAAACACAACAAAAGGGGTTTTTTATAATGAAAGACTTTCCCAAATACCAAAATGGACTCGGATGTTTTGCATGGACCTGATAAAAGAAGAATTGTTGAAACACTAGTTTGATCTAAATGTGGAAACAGACCCTAAGCCTTAGTGATTGTGTGACCACAAATTTTTTTATATATTGTGTGTCATCATGGATATGTGCTATGATCAATTTTGCATGAATTTCTAATTGTCATGACATATGATTCATGGAAGTGATATGGGCATTCCTTCTTGCTAAGTAATTGACCAAATAGCTGCCCCAATATACATTATTTTCTACCATTTGCAAACCTTTTATGCCTAAACATTTGATTCTTACCAAAACCCTGACCTTGGATGAAAGTTTCCTACCTTACCCTAGGATGAGAGAGGAGGGGTATCTTCCAAGGGAGATTTCTATCATCTTTTGGTTAGCCATGGATTTTTGAAGGAAGTTAAATGTTCATCAAAGAAATAAAAAGAAAAAAAGAAAAAAAAGGAAAAAAAAGGAAAAAAGAAGAGAGGAAAAATCAAGCAAAGTGGAAAAGAAAAACAGGTTCTTTGGAAGCAACCATGTCTGAACCATGTACATAGTTATGGTAAAGAGTAAAAAGGAATGGAAACAATAGTAACTTGGTCAAGACGTGAGGGGATAGGAAGTGATCGCTCGTTTAAGTTACTAACCAAATCTTTGTGTTTGCTCTCCGACTCACACAAAAAAATGGGGAAAGACCAAAGCAATCAAAACCAAATTTCCCGCAAAGTCTGGCCTTAGAAAGTCCTATTGATCCATGATGATTATGCATATTATCTTTGATTTGATGGGAAATGACTTGCAAAATCAATTTATGACATATCTATGATTTGGAATTAAGATGAAACACTTGCCTGTGTGAAGCTTTATACACCTTGTGTGGTTTTCCTCTATCCGGTCGGACCCAGTGTTTCTTCTAATGCTCCTTTAGAAACGACATGCAAATGTCTTAATCTCATTATTGGTTATGAGAAATTCTATCTGTATACTTTCATTCGTCATTCGTCGCATTATTTTTAAAAAAAATGTGTGTTTGATCTGATCGGTTTGGGGTTTATTTCTTTACCAAGCGAGTTCGCATTTTAATGAAAGTTTTCAAGACTTCAATGTCTTTTGTCTTTACGTTTTCAAGACTTCAATGTCTTCAGTCTTTACATTTACAAGACTTTAATGTCTTCAGTCTTTACATTTCAAGACTTCAATGTCTTCAGTCTTTACCTTTCAAGACTTCAATGTGTTCAATCATTACATTTTCAAGACCTCAATATCTTCAGTCTTTACATTTACAAGACTTCAATGTCTTATGTCTTTTACATTTCAAGACTTCAATGTCTCCTATTTTTGTTATGCAAGACTACAACGTCTGTTGCTTAATACTTCTGATACTTCCATGCCGATATCCGTTTGTTCTTTTTTTTTTACATGTTTCACTTCCTTGGTTTTCACTACTTGTCGGTCAGATAACATGGTCACTCAAATGAAATTAGTGTCCTTATCTTTACTTATCTTTTCATTTCCAATAAAAGATAAGTAAAGAGGGGCAACTGTCAGACCCTAATTGCGTCTGCGGACTATCATTCACCGATGTTTTGATTCTCGCTAGCCAAATTGCAAAGTTCGACACCAGTTGCCACACAAAATGAGAGATCGTTCAACGTTTTGATCAGGAACGCAAAAGATACCCAAAAGGAGGGGCAAAAGGGTCTTTTTGCAAAGTTTTCTGGACCCTGGCTCGCCCAGACTAGCCTCTGGCTCGCCTAGGCCCCCATATTGCTTAGGGATGAAGGAACTAGCTCGCTTGGGAGAGCCAATTACTTCAGGATGAAGCATCAGCTCGCCTGGGTAAGCTCCAGAGCGCTTAGGCGAGCTTCCATGGTCCCAAATGCCATTTTTTGCTATAAATAGGCGTGAAAGAGGCTGAGCAAAGGGTTCCAGCATTGAGAATTGAGAGAAATAAGGGAGAAGAAGAAGAAAGAAGAGGAAATGAAGCCGAGGCTCTGCGAAATCGCAACTGCAATCAATCTCTACATAATTCTTAGTTCAGTGTTCTTCGTTCGTCATTCGGTTAGTCTTTTGTTTTTAAGATTTGAATGTGATCCATGCACCCTTAGGGGTCCCCTTTGTTGTTTCGTGCATATTCATCTCCTCCTTCTATCATCGGTAATCTCTTTTCTTTTGTAAAGTTTAATCTTAACCGACGCATAATTTCTTTTTTTAAGTCATTTTTTTAATCTTAGAGTCTTAGGATGCCCGCTAGGAGGAAGGAAGCCATACCTTTTTTCTGGGTTCTATCCTTCTATGGCAAGAATAACAAAAGTGGCCAAGATCTCAGAATAGGAGCTAGACCAGTTAAAGCAAAATAGAAATGGGGTGGTTGGGATACCAAGGAAGCGCTTGGAGGAGAAGGCAAAAGCCTTGATAAATCAAGGGGAGTGGACCTCGTTCATTGACATATTAACACTATTGGTGTTTGGGACCATACTAATTTGAATGTAGACAGGCTAGTGGACTTAGCAGCAATCGACGCCTTTCTCGCTTATCATCACAGCAAGAAAAGCCCGGTCATCCCTATTTTGGCCGATGCATATTATACGTTCAACCTGAGATGCGAGAAGAGTAGTGCAAGAATTGTCTGTTGTACACCTGCTCTTTATGTGTGGTTGGTCTCCCATGTTTTTTGTCATGAAGGTAGGCCTTCTTGTCCTCTATAAGGTCATCGCATGTGCGCCGAAAAGGGAAAAGCAAATTTGGAAGAACTCTTGGCAGGTATGATAGGAGTGTCCATTAGCTGGTTCCCCCAATGGAAAGAAGGAGGGGCAGGAGTGTTATGCTCGTGTGAAGGATTCCTAAACTTCCCCTTTATGGGAATGAGGGGTTGTATTAATTATAATCCCATGCTGGTCATAAGACAAATAGGCTACCCTATGAGAGGTGCACCGTCAGAGGAAATCATCGCGAAGATACTTCAGAGAATCCGTAGAGCGTGGAATATAGTGGAAAGAAAAGATAAGAAGCTTACGGGAAGTAGCAATGGCATCATCGATGGCTATCACGAGTGGTTGAAGTCTAGGACACAAGGAATAACTTGGCTCCCAAAGCTGAAAGACCTAAGTGGGAAAAAAGATGAAGTCCCTAAGGAAAGCGAAGAAGTGCAAGCTTTGAAAGCAGAGCTTGAAAAAATGAGAGTGGTCAAGGAGAAGCTAAAGATGGCAGTCACTAGGGTCAGGAAAGAGTGTGATGAGCTGAGAAATGTCAACATGACTACGGTCGAAGCATTAGAGTGGGAAACAAAAAGGGCCTGAAAGGAAGAATAGAGCAGGAACAAGTTCCGAGGGGCTTTATGGGGAAGCAGCAACGAGCTCAAGCTTAGAAGGGTCGAGAAGGACGAGTCAAGGATGGAAAGCATGGTGTTAGAGGATAAGTTAAAGGCTTGTCAAAGGGCGAAGAGAAGTTTGACGAAACAGCTGAGCAGAACGGAAGAGAATATGTTGACAATTATTGATCAATATAAGGAGAAGGTGAACCTAGCTGCTAGTCATGGACAGAGGCTAGAGGATGAACATGTGAAGGTATCGGCTTTGCAAATTGAAAGGGAAGCAAGAGAGAAGGTGATAGAATCATTGGACGGGGAAGCTATGAAATGGATGGATAGGTTTGCTCTCACTCTGAATGGGAGTCAAGATCTTCCAAGTTGTTAGCCAGAGCCAAGGCAATGGCCAACATGTACTCGGCTCCCGATGAAGTTCACGGTCTTTTCGATGGAAGCCATAATGAGCATGAGAAGAATGATGGAGGTCAATGCGGCTGCAGTTGCCACTACCAGCGTCGCTGTTGAGGTAGATCTGGCTCACCCATCTAGTGTGAATTAAATAAGTCGTCCAGTCCTGAACGTGGTAGGTCAGGGAGGAGAAGCATTGGGAAGTACAGACAGTCCCCATGTTGTGCCAAGCAAGAATTCTTTCCCACCATACGACTTGCTTCCCAACTATGCACCACCTAATGCTGTACATGTGCCTGACAAGAACGCCGACCACTTCACTCCTGTTCCCCTTGAAAGCCAGCAACCCCATTTGGGGCATGCACATTTTGCTCAGCCCATTGGGGAGGCATGTGAAGAACCCTGGGACCACATTCTGGTCGACTTTGAGCCTTACCCCAGATATGCCAATGAGGGGCCAGCATTTGGTTGCATGCCCCAGCCTAACACCTCGGGGGGCCCTCAGCATCACCCACTACAACCCTTATATTTCTCGGTGGGAAGACTGCCTCCTACCATGGAGGAAAAAGAGAAATTTGATCTAATAGAGGAAAGGCCAAAAGAATGATTTCAAGATTGAGTCAAGTATGAATCAAGTAGTTTTGATGATGACAAAAAGCCCAAAAGAATGATTTCAAGATTGAGTCAACAAGTTCAAGATCAAGATTAATTTCAAGATTCAAGAAAAGACATCAACAAGAATCAAGATTCAAGAGAAGATGAATTCAAGATTCAAGAGAAGAAATCAAGAAGCAACAAGTCAAGACTTCACAAGGGAAGTATTGAAAAGGATTTTTCAAAAACCAAACATAGCACAATTGTGTTTTACAAAAGAGTTTTCTCAAATTTTTCTAAGTTACCAGAGTATTTACTCTCTGTTAATCAATTACCAGTTTCCTGTAATTGATTGCCAGTGATAAAATTTGATTTCAAAAATCTTTTAACTGAATTTGCAACATTCCAAATAATTTTTAAATGGTGTAATTGATTACAATATATTGGTAATCGATTGCCAGTGTATCTGAACGTTGAAATTCAAATTCAATTGTGAAGAGTCACATCTTTTCATAAAATGCATTGTGTAATCGATTACATGATTATGGTAATCGATTACCAGTGACAAGTTTTGAAAAAAAGGTCAAGAGATGTAACTCTTGACATGATTTTCTCAAGGTTATAACTCTTCCAATGGTTTTCTTGACCAGACATAAAGAGTCTATAAAAGCAAGACCTTGACTTGCATTCACAACAACTTCTACAACTTCTTGAACAACTTTTGAGATATCTTTAAACCTTTAGTACCTTTACAATTCTTTCCTACTCATCTTTCTTTCTTCTTCTTCCTTTGCCAAAAAGCTTTCTAAGTTTTCTGTTTTCCAAACTTTGTTCTTCTGCAAGTGAAAATTTTGCAGAAAACAAAAGTGTGCTAAATCTTTTCATTTTCTTCTCCCTTTGCCAAAAAGAATTCAACAAGGACTAATCATCTGAATTCTTTTTGTGTCTCTCTTCTTCCTTTTCCAAAAGAACGAAGGACTAACCGCCTGAATTCTTTTGTGTCTCCCTTCTCCCTTTCCAAGAGATTTCTCTTGATTCTTCCCTTTCCCTTAAACAAAAGATTTCAAAGGACTAACCGCCTTAGATATCTTTTGTTTCCCCTTACAAAGATTCAAAGGACTAACCGCCTGAGAATTCTTTGTCTTAACACATTGGAGGGTACATCCTTTATGGTACAGGTAGAGTGTACATCTACTTGGGTTGTTGTAACTGAGAACAAGAGTGGGTACATCTCTTGTGGATCAGTTCAAGTGGAGGGTACATCCCTTGCGGATCTTTGCTTGTAAAGGATTTTACAAGGTTGAAAGAAATCTCAAGAACCGGTGGTTGCTTGGGGACTGGATGTAGGCACGGGTTGTTGCCGAACCAGTATAAAATTCTAGTGTTTGTTTTCTTCTTCCTTACACTTTTTAATTTCCGCTGTGTACTTTATTTTATGCTTTACTTTTGTTCAAGTTACATAACTTAGTAGTAAAGCCGAATTGAATCTAGTAACATTAAGAAGGATAAGTTTTAATTAGTCAAGGTACATTAATAATTAATTCAACTCCCCCTTCTTAATTATTCCGAGGCCACTTGATCCAACAAGTGGTATCAGAGCAGGTATCTTGTAGAAAGTTTCACAACTTCAAGATTCATGGCCTCCTCAAATTTTTTGTTTCTGGAAGGAAACTCCATCCATAGGCCACCTATCTTTAATGGTGAGGGTTACCACTATTGGAAAACCCGTATGCATATTTTCATTCAAGCCATAGACTACAACATTTGGGAAGCAATAGAGTTAGGACCTTTCATCCCTACCATAGTAAATGAAAGTACTAGTGAAACCAATGTGAGTGCTTTAGAGAAGCCTAGAGATCAATGGTCTGAGGAAGATAGGAGAAAAATTCAATACAATCTTAAAGCCAAAAATATCATCACTTTTGCTCTAGGAATAGATGAATATTTTAGAGTGTCAAACTGTTCAAATGCCAAGGAGATGTGGGAAACACTACAACTTATTCATGAAGGCACCACTGATGTGAAAAGATCTAGAGTCAATACCCTTACACATGTGTCACAACCTACCCTTCGGCGGAAGGCGACGTGAGGGCTCACAGGTGCGTCTTCCAAGGAAAAACATCGGAAAAACTGGAAAGGGTGTGGTCTACGAACTTTAAGTGTGAAAGGGGAGTTGTTTTTACGCACGGGGAAGGTATTAGCACCCCACGCGTCCGTACATGGGACAACAGCCTTTAACCAAGTGTGCAATATCATGTCTTCGATTTGTTTTATTTTCCCTTTTTTTTACGTTTTTATGTCTTTTTTTATCTTTTTGTGGTCGACAAGGGTATTTCCCTTGCTCCTACGTATTCCTCAATTGCGATGAGGAAATCAGACCTACGTAATTCTTTCAGAACTGAACGTTGGTTAAGTTGTTTTTATCTTTTTTTGCAAGATATATTTTGGCCGAACAAAAGTCGTTTAAGGCATTGGACCATTAAATGATCTTTTGATTTTTGGAAAGGAGAGAAACGTTAAGGCATTGGACCATTAATTATCTCTTGGTTTTGAAAGGAGAGAAACGTTAAGGCGTTGGACCATTAACGATCTCTTGGGGTGGTCGACAAAAGCGGGGCTTTTGCTCCTACGTATCCTTAATTGCGATGAGGAAATCAGACCTACGTAGTTCTTGCAAAAACGGTAAAGTTACATGTTGATTTTATGCTTTTGAACGGTCCATGTTAACCGATAAAAGCAAAGAGGACCGTTTAAGGCGTTGGACCTTAAAACGGTTTTTAGTGATTTTTGCGGACAAAGCATGATTTGTGAGTTGATTTTAGCCTTAGTTTCACTTTGGTTATTAGTCAATTCATTCAAGGAAACTTCCAAAGAAAAATATCCGATTGATTTTTTTGATTATTTTATTCAAAGATATTTTGATTATTTTATTATTATTTTTTAAAGATATTTTGATTATTTTATTATTATTTTTCCTTTTTTGGTTTAACCGTGGTTACAGTATGAACGATCGGTTATATTTTTCTTTAATAGGGATTAAACGAGATTACAACGCAAATGATCGGTTGAAATTCATTTTATCATTTATTAGGCGAGATAACGGCTTAAACGATCGGTTAAAGCTCGTTAAAAACGAAAGAAAAGAAAACTGAAAGTGAACGAAATAAAGATGAAAGCCAACAAAACAAGAAATGAATTGAAAGTCTCGGATTCGAAAACTTACTGGTTGAAGAACGAAGAACGGCGGAAAACCTTCACGGATTTGCTCACATAAACGTCTCGGAAGCATTACGGAAGCACCTCGGCTTGGATTTTTTCCACGAAATTTTTTTTCACTAATTTCAAGAGAATTCTCAATACTAGAGGGGTCGAACATCTTTGCTCTGCCCTCTTTCCCCTATTTATAGGAGAAAAGAGGGAGGTGGTTATCGCCCAGCTCACCCAGGCGAGCAAGGTTGCTTTCACCAGAAGGCACCCCCATTTTCACTAAATACACCCCTTTGTGTTTTTTTATTGATTTCTTTCCGAAACGTTATAGAACTTTACGGATTACGTAACGACACCTATTTTCTTTCTAGAATGTTGTGAAACTTTACGGATTGCACAACGATGCATTTTTTTCCTTCCGGAATGTTGCGAAACTTTACGAATTGCGCAACAATGCTTGTTTTTTTCCTTCCAAAATGTTGCGAAACTTTACAAATTACATAATGATGGGTGTTAAACATTTTTGAGGCAGTCAAGCGAAGGTCGCATGCCAACAAATAATGATCCCTAGACGAAATTAGGGTATGACAACAGGAATATGAATTATTTAGGATGAACCCTAATGAGAACATCCAAAGTATGCAGAAAAGATTCACACACATAGTCAATCATCTTGCCTCCTTAGGAAAAACCTTTCCTAATGAAGATTTAATTAATAAAGTTTTGAGATGCCTAAGTAGGGAATGACAGCCCAAGGTAACTGCCATTTCTGAAAGTAAAGATCTTTCTTCTATGTCTCTTCCACTTTGTTTGGCAAATTGCAGGAATATGAAATGGAACTTCAACGACTTAATCAAAATGAAGAAACCGACAAAAAGAAAAGAAGTATAGAACTTAAATCCTCCTCATCAATGCAAGAGGAAAATGAAGATGAAGAATCAGAAGATGAAGAAGACTTCTCACTCTTTGTGAAGAAGTTTCAAAAATTTGTCAAGAAGAGAAGAATCGAGAGGCGTCAAAACTTCAACAATGGAAAAAGATCTCAAGAAGACTCTCAAATTCTTAGATGCTACAAATGCAACCCACTTGGTCACATCAAAGCAAATTGTCCCTCAAATGAGGAATGGCCTGAGAAGAGTGAAAAGAAAAGGTATGAAGAAAGAAGGACCAAGAAGGCTTACATTGCATGGGATGACAATCACTCATCCGATGGTTCAGAGAAGGAGATCAACCTTCTAACCAAGGACTATGAGAGCGATGAGAACATCTCTCAAGAAGATTAAGCAAAAAGCAAAAATATGACTTTCATCTTTGAAGATCTAGACACTTAAATCATGAAAAAGGTAACATCAAAACCATTCTCTTTTAAATTAATTTGGTTGAAACTTTCCTTTCAATTAACTTGTTATATGATGACTAACAAAATTTTATTTGTTTGTCTTGATTGATTGAAATTGTGAGTATGTGTTTATATGTTTTGATTGAGTTAATTTTCTTTCTCAAAGCATGAAATTTCTTTTTAAATATTAGATAATGTCTATGATCTTTATTCTTCAATACTTGTGTTGATTATTTTGATATAATTGTATATATACAATGACTATTTTTTTAAAATGATTATGAATGATTTTGAATGTGATATGTGAATTACTTGCTTAAGGTTCTTTCATAAAGTGTTTTAAAAAATTTAATGTTATATATTTTTTTAAAAGTATTTTGATTTTCATTCAAATCCATTTTCCCTTAAGAGTCATTCAGCATTTAGTTTGGCTAAAATGCTCTCTGGTAATCGATTACTACAATAGTGTAATCGATTACAGACAGTTAGGAAGAGTGTAATCGATTACCAAATGTTTAATCGATTACAACGCATCCCTGCTCATATAAATTCAGATTTCAAAATCAGAAAACTGCAACCCTTCAATCCTCTCGCGAACCCTCGTTCCCAATTCATATTTCTACCATATCTTGCCCATTTCTTGTCCAAATCAAGTCCCATAAATCCCAAAATTCTTCTTTTTTCATTCTCTTTCACTTCAACCGATTGAAATTTCAAATAACTCCTCAAATGGCGGAATCATCGAAAAAGTGAAAGGGTTCTTCGAGTCGAAGCCAACGACACTCTGAGGCTCAGGAAACACAGATTCCCTCTTCCATTTCCTCTTCCTCACTGTTCTCATCAGAAGAACAACGGATACAATACACAAACCTTTTCTCCTCTCGTTCCATTATCGATCCTAAGTTCATAGACATGGATTTCTTTTCCAATGAGAGTTTTGAATGCATTCAGGCATTTCAGAACTCAAATCTCATTCCTTTTATGTCTTTGAAATTTCCTGTTTATTCTGAATTAGTTAAAGCTTTTTATTCTAACCTCGAAATTCAAGAAAGCACTTTGATTTTTGAGATTTTTGGGATAAAAATGGTCATTGACCAATCCCTATTTTATGACTTGACCCAATTATCTAGTGAAGGTGTACCATTTGAAGGTGCACTGAATGATGATTGGAAATTTGATTTTTCTATACATGATACTCGCCAGTTAGTTTGCACCAACCAAGCGGATATGATCGGAAGGCTGCTTGCCGGTTCATTGGCTTTTGAAAGCCACATCCTTCACTATCTTATTGTGTGTATTTTACTTCCAAGATCTTCAAACCTTGCACAAGTTTTTGAAGAAGATCTTATTGTCATGTGGGCTTTTCATACCGGCCGACAAATTGATTGGGCACACTTAGTACGATATCGCATGCATAAGGCATTGCGATTAAATGCTCCTTTACCATATCCACATTTAGTCACTCTTTTCCTTCAACACTTTAACATCCCTCTTAATTATGAACCTTATGTTCCAATCAAGAGATCCTTCTTGATCGGTGCTGCTGTGATTGCATCTTTTGGTTACCGTAAAGAGCGTGATGACTCTTGGGTAAAAAAGGGTGCTCAACCCAATGATGATGAAGGACACTTACCAGTAGGAGAGGATTCCTCTCTCCTTCAAAGTATTTTGGACAGGTTTGATGGACTTCAAACCTATGTTGGTGAAAGGTTTGATGCTTTGGAACAACAAGTGGACATGCAATTCGACGAGATGGACTCAAGGATCACCAAGGTTGAAGGAGATGTCACTTTCATCCGCACATGCTTTGATCTACCACCACCACCAACAGCAGCATCATCTTAGATTTTACTAATTTTTAGTATTGTTAGTACTTTGATTTCAAGCCGTTTATTTGGCTATGTTTTAAAAACACTTACTAGCATTTTTATTTATTAGTAGTTTTATTTGGTTATTATGAATGACTTTCTGGATTATATGACATTCTATGAAGTATTATCTTTCTAGTTTGATGAATGGTTAAGTTATCTTGTTTGATTGTTTTCTATTCTCTTGTATGATTAGTCATTTATGTATGGTTTTATATTTCTTACGCACTTTGGCTTGTTGTTGATGCCAAAGGGGGAGAGAATATAGGGATTAAATCAAGAACTCATATAATTAAATAACTTAATTTCAAGTGAAGCTTAAACTCAAAAACAAAGGGGGAGAATATGGAGAATTAAGTGCGTAATCGACTAGGAAAAAGAATGTGTATGTGTTTCTTGATTTCAGGGTTGTCATCATCAAAAAGGGGGAGATTGTAGAAACAAGCTTCATGATGATGAATCAAGTAGTTTTGATGATGACAAAAAGCCCAAAAGAATGATTTCAAGATTGAGTCAACAAATTCAAGATCAAGATTAATTTCAAGATCCAAGCAAAGACATCAAGAAGAATCAAGATTCAAGAGAAGAAATCAAGAAGCAACAAGTCAAGACTTCACAAGGGAAGTATTGAAAAGGATTTTTCAAAAACCAAACATAGCACAGTTTTGTTTTACAAAAGAGTTTTCTCAAATTTTTCTAAGCTATCAGAGTATTTACTCTCTGGTAATCGATTACCAGTTTCTTGTAATTGATTACCAGTGATAAAATTTGATTTCAAAAATCTTTTAACTGAATTTGCAACATTCCAAATAATTTTTAAATGGTGTAATTGATTACAATATATTGGTAATCGATTACCAGTTGTCATACCCTAATTTCGTCCGGGGATCATCTGTTTGTTGGGGTGCAACCCCTGCTTGACCGCTTCGAGGTACTTGACACCCATCGTTAGGCAATCCGTGAAGTTCCGCGACATATCGGGAGTTGAAAGGACGTGTTAATGCGCAATTCGTAACATTCCGGAAGCCAAAGAAGGGATGATTGCGTAATCTGTAAGGTTTCGTGACATTACGGAAAGAAAACAAGTATTGTTACGTAATTCGTAAAGTTCCGTAACGTTACGAAAAAAGAATCAGCAAAAAGGGGGGTAGAGGGTGTATTTAGTAAACAGGGGGGGTACAAATAGCAATCAGGCCCACTTGGGCCTTCCAGGATCTTCCAACAGAAGGCGGTGTCTTCTGGTGGAAGCGCGAGCTGAGCTCGCCTGGGTGAGCTGGGCGGCAACCACCACCCTCTTTTCCCCTATAAATATGGGGAGGAGGGCAAAAAAAAAATGTTCAACCCTCCAGGTATCTTAGAATCACTTAAAATTAGTGAGAAAAATTGTTTCCGTGAAGAAAATCCAAGCCAAGGCGCTTCCGTAACGCTTCCGAGACTTTTCCGTGGGCGATTTCGTGAAGGTTTTCCACCATTCTTCGTTCGTTCTTCGGTCTTCAACCGGTAAGTTCCCAAAATCGAACTTTTCAATTCATTCTATGTACCCTTAGAGGTCCCCATTTGTTTCGCATGCTTTTATTTTTATTTCATTTACTTTTCGTACCCCCTTTTGGCGTGCTTTAGTCATTTATTTAAGTCGTTTCCTCGCCTAATAAAAACTAAAATAAATTTCCACAGTTCATTTGAATTGTAACATCTTTTAATTTCTGTTAAAATGAAATCCGACCGTTCTGTCATGCCGTAACCACGTTTAAAACCAAAAAGAGGCAAAATAATAATATAATAATAAAAAAATATCTTTTAATATAATAATAAAAAAAATCAATCGAACGTTTTTCTTTGGGATTTTTCTTTCTTAATCGAATTGACTAATAACCAAAGTGAAACTAAGGCTAAAATCAATTCATAAATCAAACTTTTGTCATCATTTAAAAATCCATTTTTAAGGTCCAACGCCTTGAAATGGTCTTTTCCGCTTTTATTAGTTAAACGTGGACTTCTAAAGCCTAAAGTCAACACATAGCTTTGTTACCTCTTTAAAAAAAACAAGAGATCATTAATGGTCCAATGCCTTAATGTTTTCTCTCCTTTCAAAAGAATCGAAAGATTGTTTAATGGTCCAATGCCTTAAATGACCTTTCATTCAATCAAAATATATCTTGCAAAAAAGGATAAAAATAATTTAACCAACGTTTAGTTCTCAAAGATCTATGTAGATCTGATTTCCTTACCACAATTGAGGAATACGTAGGAGCAAGGGAAACACCCTTGTCGACCACAAAAAGATAAAAAAATATATAAAAGGCATAAAAAGATATAAAAAGCATAAAAAGGGAAGATAACACAAATTGAAGTCATATTCGCACATTTGATTAGAGGCTGCCATCCCTTCTGACGGACGCATGGGGTGCTAATACCTTCCCCGTGCGTAAATACAACTCCCGAATCTTTCACTTAAAGTTCGTAGACCACGTCTTTTTCCGGTTTTTCCGACGTTTTCCTCAAATAAACGTTGGTGGCGACTACGCGCATTTTCCTTTTGTGGAAGACGCATCCGTGAGTCTCGCGTCGCCCTCCCGCCGAAGGGTAGGTTGCGACAGTTGGTGACTCCACTGGGGACTATTGTTAGAGAGTTAGGCCAATCAATCAGTGTGCTTTGTTTACCATGACTTCCCTTTTGTTCTTTTTCTTTGTCTTTTTTTCTTATCTTCTTGTGTACATAAACTCTTTTAATGCTTTTAGTGTGTTTTAAAATGTATGCATGAGGTAAATATTTATTCATTTGATGCACACAAACACCAACACTATTTGCACACACGGTGAGTTGAAAAAAAGGGCCATATACCCGGGTTCGTGAGAACATAAGGAGTGGAGGTGAATCTGTGATCATGCTAGGTCTTCGACTTGCTTGATTACAGTGAACCCTCATCTAGAGTTTTTCTCTTTGATAACATATTGTTGCTAGTAGTCCCTACTGCTGCAATATGTTCTTCGAAGGGGATGATACCTCTAGAGACCGTCAAGAGAGATATGACCACCTTGGGAATTATCACTAAAAGCCCTTTTAGCTCCCTCCCATGTAGGTCCCTAAAATAGGGGCACGAAGCAAACACACTGCGTGCCATTTCCCACACTGCCATGCATGTAGTCAAATGTCATGTACCCCTTTGATTATATTTGTTTGTGGATAGTGTCGTACTATGTACATTCCCATGTTGTGCCTTATCATGCATGGGTTTCGTCTTGATCCCCTCTCTTTGGCAAACCAACGGAAAGTCCGTGTCACCTTCTTAAATAGATACGTCTGGCACCGTGCTACCCCAAGACGTTGTGTCTAAGAAGGAGACAATTTCCCGGGCTCCCGTATTCATAAATTGCATCTGTGTCATATGTATTTCTTCATGCATTCATCCATTCCACCCATGATAGATGTCGGAGTTTTGATTCGCACTGGGTTTTTGTTTCACTTTAGTAAAACATGGGAACAAATCAAACTGGAAAAAGATTTTATCAAGTCAAGATTAAGGTCCTAGATATCACCAGCATTAAGGAGTTGGGGCGGTTGATGGGACCTCTCCAAATGCAAGCCTTCCGCAAGGCGTACGGAAAGATTTTAGATTTGACCATAGCAGAGATATCCACGGAAGCTGTTGTATCACTCACCCAATACTATGACCAGCCTTTGAGATGCTTCACGTTTGGAGACTTCCAATTAGTACCGACTGTTGAAGAATTTGAGGAGATTCTAGGATGTCCTCTTAAGGGAAGGAAACCGTATCTTTTCTCCGGGTTTCTTCCCTCGAGCAAGATTGCAGTTGTGGTCAGGGATTCGGCAGCAGAATTGGATCGTGTAAAGCAAACTTGAAACGGCGTAGTAGGCCTATCACGGAAGTACTTAGAAGGCAAGGCAAGGGATATGGCGAATCAAGAGGAGTGGGTCCTGTTTATGGACGTATTAGCATTGCTAATCTTTGGGGTTGTCCTCTTTCCAAACATGGACGGTTTGGTGGACCTAGCCGCAATTGATGCTTTCCTTGCATATCACCATAGCAAAGAAAGCACGGTGGTAGCTATCTTGGCAGACTTATTTGACACGTTTGACCGAAGGTGCGAGAAGAGTAGCGCACGAATCATCTGTTGTTTACCCACTCTTTGTGTATGGTTGGTTTCGCACCTATTCCAACAAGACATAAGGCATCCATGTCCGCTCCGAAGCCATCGCTCGTGTGTCGAAAAAAGAAGAGTAGATTGGGACCAACACTTGGCCAGGATAAGAGGCAGAACAATCAACTGGTTTCCTCGATGGAAGGAATGAAAGGAGGGAGTTCTCTTCTCATGTGGGGGCTACCCAAACATCCAGTTGATAGGAACGAGGGGTTGCATTAACTACAATCCCGCACTTGCTATAAGACAGTTAGGGTACCCCATGAGGGGAGCATCGACGGAAGAGAGCTTTTCTCCTTTCCTTGTGAGATATTTCGGCGCGCAAGGTTTCAAGGTTATACATAGAGTCCATAAGGCGTGGGAAGGCCCGTTAAGGAAAGATAAAGAACTTAGGGGCATCCGTAATGGCATCATCGGTGGTTATCATGAATGTCTGAAAGTTCGTACACGAGGGTTAGATTGGCTCTCCAAGTTGAAAATTATCAATGAGGAGAACTTCGAAGCTCTGGAAGAGGATGAAGAAGTCCGAGCTCTAAAAACCGAACTAGGAAAAGCAAGACTTGCCAAAGAAAAATTCAAGTTGGTCGCTACAGACGTCTGGAAAGAGTGTGCCGAGTTATGAGAAGAAAATGCAGCTACCGCAAGAGCCCTTGAACAAGAAACCAAGAGGGCTCGCAAGGAAGAGCATGGCCGAGACAAATTCCGTGGAGCTTTGTGGGGCAGCAACAGTGAGCTCAAGCTTCGAAGGGAAGAAAAAGACCAATCACGAGCACATAGCATGGTCTTGAAAGAGGAGTTAGCTGCTTGTTCAAGGTCCAAAAGAAACTTGTCTCAGCGTTTATGCGAGACAGAGACCAACATGTTAGCCATCGTCAGCAAGTACCAAGAAGAACTAAATCTAGCCACGACCCACGAGCATAAAGTGGCGGATGAGTATGCCCAAGTGTACACGGAAAAGGAGGCTAGAGGAAGGGTGATCGACTCATTACATCAAGAGGCAACAATGTGGATGGACCGATTTGCTCTTACCTTGAACGGGAGTCAAGAACTTCCTCGATTGCTAGCCAAGGCCAAAGCAATGGCGGACACCTACTCCGCCCCCAAGGAGATCCATGGACTTCTCAGCTATTGTCAGCATATGATAGACTTAATGGCCCATATAATTAGAAACCGCTAGGAAGATTGTATTGTCGCTCAGATCTTGACTAGTTATAACTTTTTGAATAAAATGAGTTTATCCCATGTTTTTACTCCAAAGATCAGTGCGAATCAAATCACTCCCACATTTTATCTCTAGCATGCATTCATTTTTCTTTACCTACTCCTCACGTTTGGCTTTTTAGGAAAAACCGCCATAACTAAACACGCCCCAAGGCATCCCTATCGCACCAGATCCAAATCTAGGACAATGGGTGACCAAGAGGAGACACAGGAACAAATGAAAGCTGACATGTCGGCTTTGAAAGAGCAAATGGCTTCCATGATGGAGGCCATGTTAGGGATGAGACAACTCATGGAGAATAACGTGGCCACCGCTGCCGCTATTAGTTCGGCTGCCAAAGCAGACCCAACTCTCCCAGCTACCGCACACCATCCTCTCCCAAATGGGGTAGGACGAGAAAAGAGCACACTGGGGCACATCAACAACCCCCATTTGGGATACAACCGGGTGGCTTACCCTTATGAACTACCACCTAATTACATGCCACCAGTCATGCGTGATGATGGGGGTCATATCCCTTCCCCCGTCCTTGAAGGGGAGCCTCCTCGATAGTCAGACGAGGTTCACAAGGATCATAGAGAGTATGCCCAAGTAGACGTTGATTTCTAGCCCCCGATCCCCATCGAGGGTCCGGCACCCAACGTACTGCCTCAACCCAACCTCCCAGCACATCCAATATTCTTGTCCACAAAAGGACCACCTCCGGCAGTGGAAGAAAGAAGGAAACTCGATCTCATTGAAGAGAGATTGAGAGCTGTTGAAGGCTTTCGCGACTGTTCGCGTAATGCAATTTTCCATTTCCTGCTTCTAATTACAATTTCGTTCTTGTTTCTTCTTTTACTTTCATTTACGTTTCTGTTTGCATTTTCGTTTCTGTCTCATTTACGTTTCTGTTTATTTACGTTTCTGCTTCATGTTTCATTTACGTTTTCTGTTTGAATCTATGGAAGGCTAAATATTCTGGTGTTGTTTCCTTCTGAGGATGAAGCCCAACTCTCTTTGAGGTTTCATTTATAATGTGGTTCCCTGGCAGTTTTCCCTTCACCAGTTAACCCAAATTCGTGAACATTAATCAGTGCACGTTTCGTGTTCGATTAATTGCCTCTAAGCCTAACTTGTGTTCATGCTTAATGGACAAAGGGCTAACTGGTGTATGTGGTGCCTAATCATGTATTGACAACCCTAAGTTGATTTTCACTTAGTAAATTGAAATAGGGTTGGATTAAGTGTTTAACTGTTAGGGACAAATTCTCCATAACCCAGGATAAGAGAACGGCTTCTGAATCAGAGGAAACAACCCATTTTTAATATTATTAATTTCGTATTCCAGTTTACTTGTTCTGCTCCTTAAATCACAAAACAAACAAACCCCCCCCCCCCAATCGTTGTTGTTACTGCAAGTATATTATGAACATTTGGTTTATCATTGCTCGTTGGGAAACGACCTAGGATCACTTCCTAGTTACTTCATTTTCATGTTTATTTGATTCGGGTACGGCCTCGATCAAATTTGGCACCGTTGCCGGGGAGCAGTGTCCAAAGGTTCATAATAACTAGCTAGTGTTGTGTGTTTAATTCTTTCGTGTTTTAAGTTTAATTGTTAGTATTGTGTTAGTATGTGTGTTAGTGTTATTTAGTGTCCTGGTATTTTGTTTAGTGTGTGTTCTGTTTCAGTTTTCCTATTAAGCACTTTCCCTGTTTCAGTTTTGGGTGTTTTGCTGTGAATAGTATTTTGCGACGGACTTAGTGACCACTTTTGCTTGCGGCAAAACAGAGTAGTAGTAGAAATCAAGTAGAGACGGATTTTAGCGACCACCCATGCTGAATTATTTGAGATTTTTTGTTTTAGTAGCTAGGGTTGTTATTTTTGGCTGAATTTTTTTGTGGTAACTTCTTTTAATCTATATTTTGTGGGAAAAATAGCTAGAGCCTTTAGTTTGGTCAGATTTGAAAGTTCCAAAAAAGTAGCAAATTTTGTTTTTGTCGAAACTTCAAACGACCATAACTTTTGCTCCGGTTATCAGAGTCGCAATTATTATATATGTATTTGGGGTAGAAAAAAATTTCCTACGCCGTGGCAGCCAGCCTAGCTGAGGTCTCCATCGTCCAAAAAAAAGTGATTCTGTCAAAAGTTTTTTATTTTTCAAGTTTTATTCACTTATTTTTCTTAACCTACCATTTTTAGATTCCATAGTTAGACTTTGAGTTTTTGCCTGAAATTTTTTGTGCTATCTTCTCATCATTTTATAAGGTTGATCACAAAATTTCAAGTCATTTGGAGATCATTTGAGGGTAGCTGTAGTTCAAACCTACACCTTTATTTACATGACAAAGCAACTAGTTGTGCATGCTGAATGTAGTGTATGACTAGAGGCAATCCATCTGACTTACAACCCTTTGATCTTGAGATAGATAGGACATTTCATAGATTAGTTAGGCATCATTTTATACCTTTTGATCATCCTGAGCATTCCATTACTGGTGAATCTGTGCATTCTGTTATTGGTGATTTTGAACATCCTGATTTTGAGCATTATAATTTTGAGCATTCTGATTCTGAGCATTCTGATTTTGAACATTCTGAGAACATGGCACAGCCTCCACCCTGTGAGAGGACTCTAAGGGAAATGGCTGCACCTGATTTCACCTACGAAAGCTTGTGCATCCAATACCCTGATGAGGATGCTCCATATGTTCTTAAAACTGGACTAATTCATTTGCTTCCAAAGTTTCATGGCCTTGCAGGTGAAGACCCGCACAAACATTTGAAGGAATTTCATATTGTCTGCTCCACCATGAAACCCCCAGATGTCCAAGAGGATCATATATTTCTGAAGGCTTTTCCTCATTCTTTAGAGGGAGTGGCAAAGGATTGGTTGTATTACCTTGCTCCACGGTCCATCACGAGCTGGGATGACCTTAAGAGAGTATTCTTAGAAAAAAATTTCCCTGCTTCTAGGACCACAGCCATCAGGAAGGATATCTCAGGTATTAGACAACTCAGTGGAGAGAGCCTGTATGAGTACTGGGAGAGATTTAAAAAACTATGTGCTAGTTGCCCTCACCATCAGATTTTGGAGCAGCTTCTTCTCCAATATTTTTATGAAGGACTCAGTAATATGGAGAGAAGTATGATAGATGCTGCCAGTGGTGGAGCCCTTGGAGACATGACTCCTGCTGAAGCAAAAAATTTAATTGAGAAGATGGCTTCCAACTCCCAGCAGTTTAGCACCAGAAATGATGCTATAGTCATTAGAGGAGTGCATGAGGTAGCTACAAACTCAGCTGCATCATCTGAAACTAAGAAGCTTGAAGGCAAACTGGATGCATTGGTTAACTTGGTAACCCAGCTGGCCTTGAACCAAAAATCTGTACCTGTCGCAAGGGTCTGCGGTTTGTGTTCCTCTGCTGACCACCATACAGACCTTTGCCCTTCCATGCAGCAACCTGGAGCAATTGAGTAGCCCGAAGCTTATGCTGCAAATATTTACAATAGACCTCCTCAACCTCAGCAACAAAATCAACCACAGCAGAACAATTATGACCTCTCCAGCAACAGATACAACCCTGGATGGAGAAATCACCCTAATCTCAGATGGTCTAGCCCTCAGCAACAACAATAGCAGCCTGCTCCTTCCTTCCAAAATGCTGCTGGCCCAAGCAGACCATACATTCCTCCACCAATCCAACAACAGCAACAGCCCCAGAAACAGCCAACAGTTGAGGCCCCTCCACAACCTTCCCTCGAAGAACTTGTGAGGCAAATGACTATGCAGAACATGCAGTTTCAACAAGAGACCAGAGCTTCCATTCAGAGCTTGACTAATCAGATGGGACAATTGGCTACACAATTGAATCAACAACAGTCCCAGAATTCTGACAAGCTGCCTTCCCAAGCTGTCCAAAATCCCAAAAATGTCAGTGCCATTTCATTGAGGTCGGGAAAGCAGTGTCAAGGACCTCAACCCGTAGCACCTTCCTCATCTGCAAATGAACCTGCCAAACTTCACTCTACTCCAGAAAAAGGTGATGACAAAAATTTACCTAACAATTTCTGTGCAAGTGAATCTTCTTCCGCTGGTAATTCTGATTTGCAGAAGCAGCACATCCCTCCATTTCCATTCCCTCCAAGAGCAGTTTCCAACGAAAAAATGGAAGAGGCAGAGAAAGAGATCTTGGAAACATTCAGAAAAGTAGAGGTAAACATACCTCTGCTGGATGCAATAAAGCAAATTCCAAGATATGCCAAATTCTTGAAGGAGCTGTGCACTAATAAGAGGAAGCTTAAAGGAAGTGAACGAATTAGCATGGGCAGAAATGTCTCCGCATTGATTGGTAAATCTGTTCCCCAAATTCCTGAAAAATGTAAAGATCCAGGTACATTCAGCATACCTTGTATTATAGGAATAGTAAGTTTGACAATGCCATGCTAGATTTAGGAGCTTCTGTTAGTGTTATGCCTCTGTCTATTTTTAATTCTCTATCTCTAGGTCCCTTGCAGTCAACTTATGTGGTAATTCATTTAGCTAATAGAAGTGTTGCCTACCCTGTTGGTTTCATAGAAGATGCCTTAGTTAGAGTTGGTGAACTGATTTTCCCTGTTGATTTTTATATTTTGAATATGGAAGATGGATTTTCTAAAGGATCAGTTCCCATCATTCTAGGCAGACCCTTTATGAAAACTGCTAGAACTAAGATAGATATTTATGCAGGCACACTATCCATGGAGTTTGGTGATATAACTGTTCATTTTAATATTCTGGATGCTATGAAATACCCATCTGAAGATCTTTCTGTATTTCGTGCTGAAATAATTGACCATGTTGTTTATGAATACATGACTGATCTTTACTCTAATCTGCATTCCTCTCACTCTTCATGCATTGAGTCTGAAATTGTAATTAATCATATGTCTGAATTTGATGCTGAAAGTGAATCTGAAAGTGATACTGATTGCATGTCTGGTGGTGGTGTTTTACCTCTTGAGATTGATTTTATAGAGTCAGATAGGACTAACCATGTTTCAGGAAGTACACATACCTCTGACTTTCTTTATGAGGTACAGGCTAAGAAACCATCACCTTCTACCACTATCCAGCCGACCACACCAGAATTGAAGCCTCTGCCATCAAATTTAAAATACGCTTACTTGGATGATAGCAAAAGTTATCCAGTGATTATATCTGCCTCCCTTGCTGATGAGCAAGAGGAGAAGTTGTTGTCTATTCTCAAGAAGCATAAGAAGGCTATAGGCTGGACCCTGGCGGACATTCCTGGTATTAGCCCATCCACATGTATGCATCGAATAAATTTAGAGGATGGAGCTAAACCAGTAAGACAGCCACAGAGAAGACTCAACCCGGTGATTCTTGATGTAGTGAAGAAGGAGATAACCAAGCTTTTGCAAGCTGGAATCATTTATCCTATCTCCGACAGCCAATGGGTGAGTCCCGTCCAGGTAGTCCCGAAGAAGACCGGCCTCACAGTGATAAAAAATGAGAAGGAGGAGCTGATTCCTACTCGGGTGCAGAACAGTTGGAGAGTCTGCATTGACTATAGGAGGCTGAACCAAGTTACCAAAAAGGACCATTTTCCCCTGCCATTCATTGACCAGATGCTTGAGCGCCTGGCAGGTAAATCTCACTACTGTTTCCTTGATGGTTTTTCTGGTTATATGCAAATTACTATTGCTCCTGAGGATCAAGAAAAGACCACATTCACCTGCCCCTTCGGCACTTTTGCCTATAGGAGGATGCCTTTCGGCCTGTGCAATGCCCCTGGTACCTTCCAGCGGTGCATGATTAGTATTTTCAGTGATTTCTTAGAAAATTGCATAGAGGTGTTTATGGATGATTTCACTGTATATGGATCCTCTTTTGATGGTTGTTTGGATAGTTTGGAAAAAGTTTTGAATAGATGTATTGAAACTAACCTTGTTCTAAATTTTGAAAAATGTCATTTTATGGTTGAGCAAGGTATAGTTTTAGGCCACATTATTTCCAATAAGGGTATTGAAGTAGATCCTGCAAAAATTTTTGTTATTTCACAATTGCCTTACCCCTCTTGTGTGCGAGAGGTGCGATCTTTTCTTGGTCATGCAGGATTCTACAGGCGCTTTATAAGGGATTTTAGCAAAGTAGCCCTTCCACTGTCCAACTTGCTGCAAAAGGAGGTGGAGTTTGACTTTAATGACAGATGCAAAGAGGCTTTTGATTGCCTCAAAAGAACGCTGACTACCACCCCCATCATCCAGGCACCCGATTGGACAGTCCTTTTTGAGCTTATGTGTGATGCATCAAATTATGCATTGGGGGCTGTCCTTGCTCAGAAAATTGATAAATTGCCCAGGGTGATATATTATGCTTCTAGGACTTTAGATGCTGCCCAAGCGAATTATACTACTACTGAGAAAGAGCTTCTAGCCATAGTTTTTGCTCTTGAAAAATTTCGATCTTATTTGCTTGGTACCCGCATTATTGTTTATACTGACCATGCAGCTCTAAAGTACTTGTTGAAGAAGGCTGATTCTAAGCCTAGGTTGATCCGATGGATGCTCTGGCTCCAAGAGTTTGACTTGGAGATCCGTGATAGGAGCGGAGCACAAAATTTAGTTGCTGATCATTTAAGTCGGATCGAACGTGTAACGGATGCGGATTCACCCATTCGGGATGATTTCCCGGATGATCATTTGTATATACTGTATAGTATTTTTGACTCTCTTTCTACTCCCTGGTTTGGTAACATTGTCAATTATTTGGTTGCTTCTGTTTTTCCTCCCTTAGCATCTAAGGCCCAAAAAGATAAAATTAAAAGTGATGCTAAGCATTTTATTTGGGATAACCCCTACTTGTGGAAATTGTGCAGTGATCAGGTCATTAGACGATGCATTCCAGATCATGAGACTGACTCAGTCCTGCAGTTTTGTCATTCTTCCGCACCGGGAGGTCATCTGGGTGTTCAAAGGACAGCTCGCAAAGTGCTTGATTGTGGCTTTTATTGGCCCACCATCTTTAAAGATGCGTGGAAGATCTGCAACACTTGTGAGCAGTGTCAGAGAGCAGGAAATACACTTACATGGCGACAACAAATGCCTCAGTAACCTATGCTATTCTGTGTGGTGTTTGATGTCTGGGGTATAGATTTCATGGGCCCTTTTCCTGTCTCTTTTGGTTATGTTTACATTCTCCTTGCAGTTGACTATGTTTCAAAATGGGTGGAAGCCAAGCCCACTAGAACTAATGATGCTAAGGTTGTTGCAGATTTTGTTAGATCTAATCTGTTTTGCAGGTTTAGAGTACCTAAAACAATTGTTAGTGATCAAGGAACCCATTTTTGCAACAGAACAATGCATGCCTTGCTTAAAAAGTACGGGGTGGTACACAGGGTATCCACACCATACCACCCCCAGACCAATGGACAGGCAGAAATTTCTAACAAGGAGATCAAGAGAATTTTAGAGAAGATTGTGTAGCCCAGCAGGAAAGATTAGAGTACCAGGCTTGATGATGCTCTCTGGGCACATCGGATCGCCTACAAAGCACCCATAGGAATGTCTCCTTATCGGGTTGTCTTTGGAAAGGCATATCATCTTCCAGTGGAAATTGAGCACAAAACATACTGGGCAGTGAAGACTTGCAACTTCTCTATGGATCAAGCTGGTGAGGAAAGAAAGTTGCAACTGAGTGAATTAGATGAAATCCGCCTAGAAGCCTACGAGAATGCCAAGTTCTACAAAGAAAAGACCAAGAAGTTCCATGATAGCATGACAGTTAAGAAGGACTTCATGGTTGGGCAAAAAGTGTTATTGTATAATTCTAGGCTTGGACTCATGAGTGGTAAGTTGAGGTCTAAGTGGATTGGTCCTTTTGTTGTTACTAATGTTTTTCCTTATGGTACAGTTGAGATCAAAAGCGACTCCACAAACAAGAGCTTCAAGGTCAACGGCCATCGACTTAAGTCATTCCTCACGAACCCTTCTTTAGTGGACGTAGTGGTGGAAGAGACTTCCTTACTCCACCCTACTCTTCCTCCACCATGACTTAGGGAGTTCTTCTCTTCCTATCTCCTTCTTTGCTTTTATTACACTTGTCCGATTCTATTTGATGATTTAATTGTTTTTAATCTCTTAATTGTGCTACATTGAGGACAATGTGTTGTTTAAGTATGGGGGGGAGTGTTCTTTGGTTTTTGTTAGTTTTGTTGGTTTTGTTAATTTGTTAGTTGTGTTAATTTGTTAATGTTGTTAGTTTCGTCGGATTTGTAGTTTAATATTTTGGGTCAATTTTGTGCGCATGTACGACTTTGCATGTTTTTCTTTGAATCATAGGATATGTTCAAGAAATGGGTAATTGTTTTGAAAATAAAAGTTTTTGACATTTTGTGACTTGAAATCTTTGATTCTCCTCTACATGTCATGATAGTTTTGAAAGCTCAATTTGAAAGTGATGAGTTTACCTTTGTGAGAATTTGAGCCATCCATCATCATAATCATTTGGTGTGTTTTGCCCCATTGATTGCTTGCACAATAGCCTTGGCTTGATTCTTGTTGATGCTTCCTAATTCACATGCATATTTGGATATGATTGAGGCAATTTTGTTCTTATAAGCTTCTAGCCAAATGGACTTACCTTGACTTAATTCCTTTGATAGCCCTTTTGAGCCTTGTTTCCCTTTCCTTGTTTTGAAGCTCACTACAAGCCTTAAGTGAAAAACCATGATATCACGATATCCTTAAGGAATTTTGGAGCTTTGGAATTGTTTTGGGAATAAGTGTGGGGGGTTTTTGTTTCATTGGATAACATGTTTTGTTGGCCATACTTCATGATATATTTTGAGCCATACTTGATGTACATTGCATATTGGTTAAATGTTGAACATGCTGAATATGATGCTGTTTCTCAAAGGCTACAGAAAAAAAAATTATTAAAAAAAAGAAGAAGAAGAAGCAGTAAAGTTGAGTGAATAAGATCTTAAATGACAAAAGAATGATGAGACTCTTGGTTCTACTCTTTGTGTTTAAATTTTATCTTTACTTCTTTTTATTTTCTTATGTTTTCTTAATATGCACTTATTCCCCATTGCTCCTCTATTCCTTTGGGATTCAGCCACTTATTCCATATTTTTCCATACCTTGTCCTTGGCCCCATTACAACCTTAAAAGACCTTTTGATCCTCATGTGCTTGTGTTTATGGGTTGATTGTCAATTTTAGAATCTTGCCAAGTTTATGTGGTGTTTGTTTTCATGGGTGCTTTGAGGGTAAATAGTAGCCTAAACACTTGAGAGATAGAGTGTATATCTTGTGAGGCTTCATCACTTTTCATTCTTGAGCTGATTAGCTATTTTGCCATGATTGGGTTGCTTGGATGATTTTCATGAATGTCTTGACTTTTCGAATCTCCTTATGTTAGATGTTACCCATTACTTTCATTCCTTGATGTTCATTGAGAAATATGTGAATGTTTTGTTTGTCTCTCTTTGATATCCTTGGATTTTGTTCTTTGTTTCATTTTGCCCAGGAGTGCAAAAGGCTAAGTATGGGGGGTTTTGATGTGCCATCATTTTCTTCTATTTTCTAAACCCTTTTTGCACCATTTTAATTACTGATTGGTCTTAATTGTCAATTAATTAGGCAGTTTTATTATGTGGGCTCATTTAGCTAATTTGATGTTTTTAATCTAATTTCAGGAATTAATGAAACATTGGGCTTAATCCGGATTTTGGTTATGGACTTGAAGAGGGCAAATAAAGCAGCGCTTACCTTAGTTAATTTCTAATTAGGAAATTTCGCAATTTTATTTTATGTGGTTCAGTGTTTATTTCATTTTGGGCCAGAGTATTGTAATAGGGCCCAGTGACTTCGAGTGACTCTTTTTAAATAGCAGCCTTGGGATTCGTGCAGGGCATTCTGTTATGTTATTCATTATTCAGAGCTTTGTTTAGGTTTTACGTTTTTCTGCTTAGATGCTACTGTTCGCGTAATGCAATTTTCCATTTCCTGCTTCTAATTACAATTTCGTTCTTGTTTCTTCTTCTATTTTCATTTACGTTTCTGTTTGCATTTTCGTTTGTGTCTCATTTACGTTTCTGTTTATTTACGTTTCTGCTTCATGTTTCATTTACGTTTTCTGTTTGAATCTATGGAAGGCTAAATATTCTGGTGTTGTTTCCTTCTGAGGACGAAGCCCAACTCTCTTTGAGGTTTCGTTTATAATGTGGTTCCCTAGCAGTTTTCCCTTCACCAGTTAACCCAAATTCGTGAACATTAATCAGTGCATGCTTCGTGTTCGATTAATTGCCTCTGAGCCTAACTTGCGTTCATGCTTAATGGACGAAGGGCTAACTGGTGTATGTGGTGCCTAATCACGTATTGACAACCCTAAGTTAATTTTCGCTTAGTAAATTGAAATAGGGTTGGATTAAGTGGTTAACTGTTAGGGACGAATTCTCCATAACTCAGGATAAGAGAACGGCTTCCGAATCAGAGGAAACAACCCATTTTTAATATTATTAATTTCGTATTCCAGTTTACTTGTTCTACTCCTTAAATCACAAAACAAACAAACCCCCCCCCCCCCCCAATCGTTGCTGTTACTGCAAGTATATTATGAACATTTGGTTTATCATTGCTCGTTGGGAAACGACCTAGGATCACTTCCTAGTTACTTCATTTTCATGTTTATTTGATTCGGGTACGGCCTCGATCAATTGTCGTTTAATGCTTCCCATCTAAAGCCAAGTTCCATGGTGGTCCGTGCCTTCGACGGCACCCGCCGAGAGGTTAGGGGGGAGATCGACCTCCTTGTACAGATAGGCCCCCATACCTGTCAGGTTACCTTCCAAGTAATGGATATTAACCCGGCTTACAGCTGTCTTTTGGGACGCCCGTGGATTCACTCGGTGGGAGTCGTTCCCTCTACACTTCACCAAAAATTGAAATTCGTAGTAGAGGGGCATTTGGTTATTATGTCGGGCGAGGAAGACATCTTGGTAAGTTGCCCATCCTCTATGCCATATGTGGAAGCCGCGGAGGAGTCATTAGAAATAGCCTTCCAGTCTTTTGAGTTAGTAAGCATTGCCTCTGTAAATTCCTTCTCTGGGCAACCTTGCCTGTCCAATACTAGAGTAATGGTGGCCCGGGTGATGTTGGGGAATGATTACGAGCCCGGAATGGGTTTAGGCAACAACAACGGCGGCAGAACCAGCCTGATAAGCACCAAAGGAAACCGTGGGAAGTTTGGGTTAGGCAATAAACCCACACAAGCGGACATAGGAAAGAGTGTTGCGGGAAGGAAGAGTGGAAGCCAAGGCTCGCAATTGGGACGAAAAGTCGAAGGGGAACCGCCCTGCCACATCAGTAGGAGCTTTATAAGCGCGGGTCTAGGACACGAAGGCCAAGTCGTTGCGATATGTGAGGATGACTCTTCGAGTGGGTCGGATTTGGTACGACCATGCCCTCTTGGTTTCCGACTAGGAAATTGGCGAGTGGAGGAGCGCCCGAACATTTACCCGACAAGCATAATGTAACCCTTTGTGGCTTTTAAACTCTATGGTTGGGCCTAGGCTTTAGAGTTTCCTTTTGTTAAGGCTTTATGTCTTTTGTTCCTGAATTTATAATATAAAGATCTTTCTTCATCTGTTCCTGCGTCTCTACCCATTCTCATTCATTTGCATGTTTATTTCTTTATGCTTAAAACGCTAGATCCGACGACGAGTCCCTCGAAGGTACTAATACCTGGGACCCGACCATCGATTTCAAGCAAGAAACGGACCAGACGGAGAGTGATGAGGATGAGGATGTGGGACTTCCCCCGGAGTTGGAGAAGATAGTTGCCCATGAGGACCAAGAGATGGGGCCTCATCAAGAAGAGACGGAACTAGTGGACTTAGGAACCAGCAATGGGAAAAAGGAAGTAAAGATAGGCAAGGGTATGACCGCACCCATCCGTGAAGAATTGATGGCCCTGCTAAAAAACTATCAAGACATATTTGCCTGGTCATACCAAGATATGCCCGGTTTGAGTTCGGACATCGTACAACACAGATTACCTCTAAATCCTGAGTGTTCCCCAGTAAAACAAAAGCTGAGGAGGATGAAGCCCGAGACATCCTTGAAAATAAAAGAAGAGGTAAAAAAACAATTTGACGCTGGTTTTTTGGATGTCGCTCGGTACCCAGTATGGGTTGCCAACATTGTACCAGTCCTTAAGAAGGATGGGAAGGTGCGAATGTGTGTAGATTATAGGGACCTGAATCGAGCTAGTCCCAAGGACAATTTTCCTCTGCCACACATTGATATCCTCGTGGATAATACGACCAATTTCGCTTTGTTTTCCTTCATGGATGGGTTCTCCGGTTACAATCAGATAAAAATGGCGTCGGAGGTTATGGAAAAGACTACCTTCATCACCCTGTGGGGGACGTTCTGTTATAAGGTGATGTCCTTTGGACTCAAGAACGCCGGGGCAACTTATCAACAGGCTATGGTGGCTTTGTTCCACGATATGATGCACCGAGAAATCGAGGTCTATGTGGACGACATAATTGCCAAGTCTAAAACTGAGGAGGAACACCTTGTCAACTTGCGGAAGTTGTTCGAAAGGCTTAGGAAATATCAATTGAGGTTAAACCCCGCTAAGTGCACTTTCGGGGTCAAGTCAGGGAAATTGCTAGGTTTCATCGTAAGCTAGAAAGGGATAGAGGTGGACCCCGAAAAGGTGAAAGCCATCCTTGAGATGTCGGAACCCCGTACCGAGAGGCAGGTCCGAGGTTTCCTGGGACGTTTGAATTACATTGCCAGATTCATATCACAGCTCACCGTTATTTGTGAGTCGTTGTTCAAACTCTTACGCAAAAACCAATCCGTCCGCTGGAACGAGGATTGTCAAGAGGCATTTGGAAGGATCAAAGAGTGTCTCATGAGCCCTCCTGTGCTTATGCCGCCGGTACCCAGAAGGCCTCTCATATTGTATATGAAGATTTTGGACGAGTCAATGGGATGTATGCTGGGGGCAACATCACGAGTCCGGGAAGAGAGAGGGCGCTGTCTACTACTTGAGTAAGAAGTTCACGGCCTGTGAAAAGAACTACTCCCTGCTTGAAAGAACGTGTTGTGCTTTAGTCTAGGCGTCCCACCGTCTAAGACAATACATGCTGAACCATACCACCTGGTTGATATCCAAGATGGACCCGGTTAAGTACATCTTTGAGAAGCCTGCTCTCACAGGGCGGATCTCCCGGTGGCAGGTTTTGCTATCCGAGTTCGATATAGTCTACCTCACCCAAAAGGTGATAAAAGGAAGCGCCTTGGCAGATTATTTGGCTCAGCAGCCTCTCAATGACTATCAACCCATGCATCCTGAATTCCCGGATGAGAACATCATGGCCTTGTTTGAGGAAAAGCTAGACGAGGACCGGGACAAGTGGATCGTGTGGTTTGATGGAGCGTCAAACGTTCTAGGCCATGGCGTTGGGGCAGTATTGGTCTCTTCGGACAATCAATGTATACCTTTCACAGCCAGGCTGGGGTTTGACTGCACCAACAATATGGCTGAGTATGAAGCGTGTGCCCTGGCCGTCCAGGCGGCAATTGACTCCAATGTCAAGCTACTCAAGGTGTACGGGGACTCAGCACTGGTGATCCACCAGCTGAGAGGGGAATGGGAAACTAGAGACCCCAAGTTGATACCCTACCTAGCCTATATCAAGAAGTTGGCTGGTTCCTTTGTGAGATCTCCTTCCATCACGTTCCCCGAGAGGAAAATCAGATGGCGGATGCGCTTGCCACTTTGGCGTCCATGTTCCAGCTAACACCGCACGGGGACCTACTGTACATTGAGTTCTGGTGTTGTGGCAGACCAGCACATTGTTGTCAGGTGGAAGAGGAACGGGATGGTAAGCCTTGGTATTTCGAAATCAAGCGATACGTTGAAAGCAAAGAGTACCCACCGGAGGCTTCCGACAACGACAAAAGGACATTGAGGAGATTGGTGGCCAGCTTCTTCATAAGCGGAAGCATACTGTACAAGAGAAACCATGACATGGTTCTGCTACGCTGCGTGAATGCTAAGGAAGCAGAAAGCATGCTAGGGGAGGTCCAGAGGGCTCTTTTGGTACGCACGCTAATGGGCACGCCATGGCTAGAAAAATCTTAAGGGCAGGTTACTATTGGCTCACCATGGAGAGCGATTGCTGTCTCCATGTGAGGAGATGTCACAAAGGCCAGACATTCGCAGAAAATGTCAATGCTCCGCCGCTGCCTCTGAATGTCTTGGCCGCGCTGTGGACGTTTTCCATGTGGGGAATAGATGTGATTGGGGCCATAGAACCCAAAGCTGCAAATGGACATCGTTTCATCCTAGTGGCCATTGATTACTTCACTAAGTGGGTCGAAGCCACGTCATACGCTAGCGTCACCAGGAGTGTGGTGGTCAGGTTCATTAAGAGGGAAATCATCTGCCGATATGGTTTGCCGAGGAAGATTATCACGGACAACGACACCAACTTGAATAACAAGATGATGGGGAAAAAGTGCGAGGAGTTTAAAATCCAACATCACAATTCCACGCCCTACCGACCAAAAATGAATGGAGCCGTGGAAGCAGCCAATAAGAATATTAAGAAAATTATTCAGAAGATGACAGTGTCGTACAAAGATTAGCATGAGATGTTGCCTTTTGCCCTGCATGGATACCGAACCTCGGTACGAACTTCTACTGGGGCAACACCGTACTCCTTGGTTTATGGGATGGAAGCGGTACTCCCGTTTGAGGTAGAGGTCCCTTCCCAGAGGATACTAGCGGAATCGGGCCTAGAAGAATCAGAGTGGGCTCAAACACGCTACGACTAACTCAACCTTATTGAAGGTAAGCGCTTGATGGCCATGAGCCATGGGCGCCTGTATCAACAAAGGATGAAGAACGCGTTCGACTAGATGGTGCGCTCGCGCAAGTTCCATGAGGGGGAGCTTGTGCTGAAAAAGGTGTCCCACGCCGTTAAAGATAATTGAGGGAAGTGGGCCCTAAACTACGAAGGGCCTTTCGTTGTAAAAAGAGATTTTTCTGGAGGGGCTCTGGTGCTCACCAACATGGATGGCGAGGAGCTACCTTTACCCGTAAACTCCGATGTTGTCAAGCGATACTACGCTTAGGATCTGGGGCAACTGAGGAAGTCGCTGCATGTTCTTTTATTTTTGTGTGTCCTTCTTGGTTTCCCCCAGGGATTCTTGTCCTCTGTAATTCCTCATCCCAGTCTTTTAAAAGAAAAGAACATGGGATTGAGGTTCCGGTCCTCACTTTGTGTCTCAAACTATGTCCAGAATTTGATAACCTGAGCCTTTTCGCTCAGTCAATGGGATGCCCCAAGCGCTTAATTAAAACTGAACCTGACCAGCTTTCACTAAAAGGATTATTGCATTTGAAAACGCTCATGCATATGCATACACATGCATATTTTGTTATCTTATGACAAGAACAGAATCGTCTTAGGCAATGGTCAGATGTCGGGCTGGATCCAGAGGCAGAGACCAATCAAGGTAAACAGTAACACGGCCACAGTTTGCTGTGCAATGTCGTTTCCTGCTTTCAGGTACTTAGGGATGGACGCAAGTAGAGGCTAGGATCACGATCGATAGATCGTCGTCCCATGCCCAACTCTAGACAAGCGGAAAGCGCAGCTGAGAGGTAGCCTAGTATCCTTTAAATTCCCAGTAATTATTACTGTTGTGTCTTTAAAATAAATGTCGGATGCCTAATCTACCCTAAGGGGGTTCGAGTAAGCGAATGCCGACCCGTAGAGAATTCATACTTGTGTCTTTCCAAAAAAATACAGGTTAGCTCGCCTGGGCGAGCTGAGCTTGCCTGGGTGATCGCCTGGGTGTATGCCATCCTGACACGGATGAGTGCCCACGTGGCCCAGGTGATTGCTAACGCCATCTATTTTTTTGCAGGTATGCCACCCACCAGGCACCCTCTAGACCCGGATAAGTCTAACAAGGCCCTGGGATTTCCGGCATTGATCACGGGCCTCTGCCATTCGTTCGAGGTTCCCGTCACCCCCAGTAAGGTGATCCAACCGCCGATCACCCGGGCCTTCATTGAGAAGTATTGCACGCCTAGGCAGGCGCAGGGTGATGCACCTCAGGCCGCAGACTCACCGCCACCACCTCATCAGGCCGATCCCGCTGGATCACTAGGCATGGAGCGTTATCTACAGCACTTGGTTCGCCAGCAGGCGGCCAACCACCGGGGGCAGGTGTAGATACATGAGTGCCTCTATCGGTTCAGCCTCAGTCAGTAGGGGCAGGGTTTCGTTCCTTTTGCATGCCCTACTCCAGAGCAGTTTGGGGCTGAGGTCGCATGACCCGGAGATAGGCCCGAGGCCCAAGCAGGGGAGGAGCCCGTAGGATCCACTGATGAGGCAGAGGAGGCCCGTATGGATGAAGAAATTACGGATTTGCTTGGTTTCTTGGGAGGAAGCGAAGCCACGTGACCGAGGTCACCGCACTTTTGTTATTGACATTACTGTTTTCTGTTATTGTCTATATTGCTATTGACATTACTGTTTTCTGTTATTGTCTATATGGTTACTAACATTACTATTATTACTTTTCGTTTTTGTTAGAAATTTTTGGCGTTATGGCTCTCAGTTATTTCGTCACTGTTTTTGCGACTTACCATTTTGTGCGTTCTTTTCGTTTACCTTGTGGTTAGGCGTAAGTAGGTAGTGTGCGCCCCCGTCCGCGTGATCTTTTTAGAGAGAAAAAGAAAAAAAAAGGGAGAGAAAATGAATAAATGATAATAACTTAAAAAAGTAAAGGAAAAAAGAAAAGAAAAAAAATGAGCAAGCAAGAAAAGAAAAAGAAGGAAGAAAAAAAGAAAAATAATAATAAAAAGTTGTCTAACTAAAAAACAACATGTTTGTGAAAGGAGATAACTTCCAACTTTTCTTTAAAAAATTCACTGATCATAACCAATTTTTGAAAAAAATGTGTATACACCTGAAGGGTGAATGCTGTGAAAGTTTTCCCGAACGCCCAAAAATGGACTCGGATGAAATGCACAAATTGATAAAAGAACATATTTTGGAAACACTGGGTTGACTAAAGTAGAGAAAATGAATCATGAGCCCTAGCATCACATGACCAAAAAATTTTCGACACTTGAGTGTCCCCATAGGTGCCTGCATGACTAGTTTTGCATAAAATTTCCAAATCATCATTGTTGCATTTGTGTCATGGAAATAATGTGCGACACCCTTTATCCCCGAACCGCTAGCCAAACCCTGACATATATCACGTCCAGTCGTTCTACAAGCCTTGAGCCAAAATCCCAACTTACCATAAACCTTGACCTAGGGTGAGAATGTCAATCCTTGCCCTCGGAAGAAAACAAAAAAAAAAAAAGAAAAGGAGAAAATTCCAGATCAAAAGAATCGGAAGAAAGCAAAAAGAGAAAATTCCCAATCAAAGATTGAGAGAAAGCAAAAAGAATGAAAATTCCCGATCAAAGATCGGAAGAAAACAGAAATCCTGTGCGTCGGTGACTTGT
Source organism: Glycine max (assembly GCF_000004515.6). Taxonomy (NCBI): domain Eukaryota; kingdom Viridiplantae; phylum Streptophyta; class Magnoliopsida; order Fabales; family Fabaceae; genus Glycine; species Glycine max. The sequence continues at coordinate 19,445,765 of NC_038254.2, forward strand.
TCACCTCACACTAAACAAAAACAGAAAAAGAAAAGGCCAAGAACACTCAAAGCCAAATTTCCCACAAGAAACAAACCATTCCCAAGAAAAAGTCCTATTGACCCATGATCACGCATGTAATCTTTGATTTGATAGGAAATGATTTGCAAAATCGAGTCATGACATATCTATGGTTCAGAATTAGGATGAAACACTTACCCGTGTGAGATTGATACACTTTGAGTAATTTTCTTCTATTTTTGTTGGACCCAGTGTTTCCTCTAAATGGTCGTTTAGAAACAAAATGCTAACATCCAAAATCTCATTTATGGTTATGAGAAAATTTCATCAGCATACTCTCCTACCCCAATAGAAGCATTGTTTTTCATCCAAAAAGCATATGTTGCTCTGATGAGTTGGAAGTTTTGTCTCTTTACTAAAGCATGTTCGCATTTTAGTGAAGAAAACACCGAGATTATTTTAGTTTCACAAGTTATCCAGAACTACGTAGGTCTGAGTTCCTCATTGAGGACACGTAGGAGCAAGAGCATCGCTTTTGTCGGCCGCCCCACAATCTCTGTCATACTGACCCTGAGGTCATGTGACATGCGGAGACAAATTATGGTCATTCCGCACACCTTTTTGCCATTCAGACACAATCGTGTCCGATGGCACGCAGAGACAAATTATGGTCATTTTGCACCCTTTTGTCATCCAGAGGCGGCGAGCCCGATGACATGCGGAGACAAATTATGGTCATTTCGCACACCTTTTCGCCATTCAGACACAATCGTATCCAATGGCACGCAGAGACAAATTATGGTCATTCTGCGCCCTTTTGTCATCCAGAGGCGGCGAGCCCGATGACATGCGGAGACAAATTATGGTCATTTCGCACACCTTTTCGCCATTCAGACGCAATCGTTTCCGATGGCACACAGAGACAAATTATGGTCATTCTGCGCCCTTTTGTCATCCAGAGGCGGCGAGCCCGATGACATGCGGAGACAAATTATGGTCATTCCGCACACCTTTTCGCCATTCGGAGACAATCGTGTCCGATGGCACGCAGAGACAAATTATGGTCATTCTACGTCCTTTTGTCATCAAGAGACGGTGAGCCCGATGACATGCGGAGACAAATTATGGTCATTACGCACTTTTTGCCATCCAAATACAATCGTGTCTGATGGCATGCAGAGACAAATCATGGTCAGTCTGCGCCCTTTTGTCATCCAGAGGCGGCGAGCCCGATGACATGCGGAGACAAATTATGGTCATTCTGCATACCTTTTCGTCATTCGGAGACAATCGTGTTCGATGGCACGTGGAGACAAATTATGGTCATTCTGCACCCTTTTTTCATCCAGAGGCGGTGAGCCCGATGACATGCGAAGACAAATTATGGTCATTCTGCACTATTTGCCATCCAGATACGATCGTGTCTGATGGCACGCAGAGACAAATTATGGCCATTCTGCACCTTTCGTCATCCAGGGGCGGCGAGCCCGATGACGTGCGGAGATACCTTATGGTCATCCGCGCCTTTCGTCAATCGAAAGGAACAAATTCGGCAGTATCAGGATGATGTTGGTCGTTCGGTGCTGATCATTTTCAAAATTTTTGCAAGTTCCGCTGGCGGGGAGATTGACCGGCCGAATGGTGTTCCGCTCGAACGAAATTAATGTCTTATCTTTACTTCCCTTTTATCTCTAATAAAAGACAAGTAAAAAGGGGCAACTGTCATACCCTAATTTTGTCCGGGGATCATCTGTTTGTTTGGGTGAGACCCTTGCTTGACCGCTTCGAGGTACTTGACACCCATCGTTAGGCACACCCATCGTTAGGCAATCTGTGAAGTTTCGCGACATGTCGGGAGTTGAAAGGACGTCTTAATGCGCAATCTGTAAAGTTCCGTAACATTCCAGAAGGCAAAGAAGGGATGATTGCATAATCCGTAAGGTTTCGTGACATTACGGAAAGAAAACAAGTATTGTTACATAATTCGTAAAGTTCCATAACGTTACAAAAAAAGAATCAACAAAAAAGGGGGCAAGGAGGTGTATTTAGTAAACAGGGGGGTACAAATAGCAATCAAGCCCACTTGGGCCTTCTAGGATCTTCCAACAGAAGGTGGTGCCTTCTGGTGGAAGCAACCCAGCTCGCCTGGGCGAGCTGGGCGGCAACCACCACCCTCTTTTCCCCTATAAATAGGGGGAGGAGGGTAGAACAAAAATGTTCAACCCTCCTGGTATCTGAGAATCACTTAGAATTAGTGAGAAAAATTGTTTCCGTGAAGAAAATCCAAGCCGAGGCGCTTTCGTAACGCTTCCGAGACGTTTCCGTGGGCGATTTCGCGAAGGTTTTCCACCGTTCTTCGTTCGTTCTTCGTCGTTCTTCGGTCTTCAACCGGTAAGTTCCCGAAATCGAATTTTTGAATTCATTCTATGTACCCCTAGAGGTCCCCATTTGTTTCGCATGCTTTTATTTTTAATTCATTTACTTTCCGTACCCCCTTTTGACGTGCTTTAGTCATTTATTTAAGTCGTTTTCTCGCCTAATCAAAAATAAAATAAATTTTCACAGTTCATTTGAATTGTAACATCTTTTAATTTTTGTTAAAATAAAATCCGACCGTTCTGTCAAGTTGTAACCACGTTTAAAACCAAAAAGAGGCAAAATAATAATAGAATAATAAAAAAATATCTTTTAATATAATAATCCAAAAAAATCAATTGGACGTTTTTCTTTGGGATTTTTCTTTATTAATCGAATTGACTAATAACCAAAGTGAAACTAAGGCTAAAATCAATTCAGAAATCAAACTTTTGTCATCATCTAAAAAACCATTTTTAAGGTCCAACACCTTGAAATGGTATTTTCCGCTTTTATTAGTTAATCGTGGACTTCTAAAGCCTAAAGTCAACACGTAGTTTTGTTACCTCTTTCAAAAAAACAAGAGATCATTAATGGTCCAATGCCTTAATGTTTTCTCTCCTTTCAAAAGAATCGAAAGATTGTTTAATGGTCCAACGCCTTAAATGACCTTTCATTCAATCAAAATATATCTTGAAAAAAAGGATAAAAATAATTTAACCGACGTTTAGTTCTCAAAGAACTACGTAGGTCTGATTTCCTTACCACAATTGAGGAATACGTAGGAGCAAGGGAAACACCCTTGTCGACCACAAAAAGATAAAAAAAAAATATAAAAGGCATAAAAAGATATAAAAAGCGTAAAAAAGGGAAGATAACACAAATTGAAGTCATATTCGCACACTTGATTAGAGGCTGCCGTCCCTTGTGACGGACGCGTGGGGTGCTAATACCTTCCCCGTGCGTAAATACAACTCCCGAACCTTTCACTTAAAGTTCGTAGACCACATCTTTTTCCTGTTTTTTCGACGTTTTCCTCAAATTGGTGGCGACTCTGCGCATTTTCCTTTCGTGGAAGACGCATCCGTGAGTCTCGCGTCACCCTCCCACCGAAGGGTAGGTTGCGACACCAGTGTATCTGAACGTTGAAATTCAAATTCAATTGTGAAGAGTCACATCTTTTCATAAAATGCATTGTGTAATCGATTGCATGATTATGGTAATCGATTACCAGTGACAAGTTTTGAATAAAAGGTCAAGAGATGTAACTCTTGACATGATTTTCTCAAGGTTATAACTCTTTCAATGGTTTTCTTGACCAGACATAAAGAGTCTATAAAAGCAAGACCTTGACTTGCATTCACAACAACTTCTACAACTTTTTGAACAACTTTTGAGATATCTTTAAACCTTTACTACCTTTACAATTCTTTCCTACTCATCTTTCTTTCTTATTCTTCCTTTGCCAAAAAGCTTTCTAAGTTTTCTGTTTTCCAAACTTTGTTCTTTTGCAAGTGAAAATTCTGCAGAAAACAAAAGTGTGCTAAATCTTTTCATTCTCTTCTCCCTTTGCCAAAAAGAATTCAACAAGGACTAATCGCTTGAATTCTTTTTGTGTCTCTCTTCTTCCTTTTCCAAAAGAACGAAGGACTAACCGCCTGAATTCTTTTGTGTCTCTCTTCTCCCTTTCCAAGAGATTTCTCTTGATTATTCCCTTTCCCTTAAACAAAAGATTTCAAAGGACTAACCGCCTAAGAATTATTTTTCTTAACACCTTGGAGGGTACATCCTTTGTGGTACAAGTAGAGTGTACATCTACTTGGGTTGTTGTAACTGAGAACAAGAGAGGGTACATCCACTTGGTTGTTCAAAGAGAACAAGGGAGGGTACATCCCTTGTGGATCTTTTCTTATAAAGGATTTTACAAGGTTGAAAGAAATCTCAAGAATCGGTGGTTGCTTGGGGATTGGATGTAGGCACGGGTTGTTGCCGAACCAGTATAAAATTCTTGTGTTTATTTTCTTCTTCCCTACACTTTTTAATTTCCGTTGTGTACATTTTTTTACGCTTTACTTTTGTTCAAGTTTCATAACTTAGTAGTAAAGCCTAATTGAATCTGGTAACATTAAGAAAGATAAGTTTTAATTAGTCAAGGTACATTAATAATTAATTCAACCCCCCCTTCTTAATTATTCCGAGGCCACTTGATCCAACAGAGGGGATTGGAAATTATCCTTTTACCGACATGGCAGAATTGTGCCTAGTGCCTGACATCGTCATCCCTCCTAAATTCAAGGTGCTAGACTTTGACAAATACAAGGGGACTACTTGTCCCAAGAACCACCTGAAGATGTACTATCGGAAGATAGGGGTGTACTGAAAGATGAGAAACTCTTGATGCATTTTTTTCAAGAGAGTTTGGTCGAGGCAGCAATCACTTGGTATACTAACCTAGAATCTTCTCGGATCCATTCTTGGAAAGACTTAATGGCTGCCTTCATCAGTGTCATACCCTAATTTCGTCCGGGGATCATCTGTTTGTTCGGATGCGACCCTCGCTTGACCACTTCGAGGTACTTGACACCCATCGTTAGGCAATCCGTGAAGTTCCGCGACATGTCGGGAGTTGAAAGGAAGTGTTAATGTGCAATCCGTAAAGTTCTGTAACATTCCAGAAGCCAAAGAAGGGATAATTGCGTAATCCGTAAGGTTTCGTGACATTACGGAAGGAAAACAAGTATCGTTACGCAATTCGTAAAGTTCCATAACGTTACGGAAAAAGAATCAGCAAAAAAAGGCAGAGGGGATGTATTTAGTAAACAGGGGGTGCAAATAGCAATCATGCCCACTTGGACCTTCCAGGATCTTCCAACAGAAGGCGGTGCCTTCGGGTGGAAGCAACCCAGCTTGCCTGGGCGAGCTGGGCGGCAACCACCTCCCTCTTTTCCCTTATAAATAGGGGAAGGAGGGCAGAACAAAAATGTTCAACCCTCCTGGTATCTGATAATCACTTAAAATTAGTGAGAAAAATTGTTTCCATGAAGAAAATCCAAGCCGAGGCGCTTCCGTAACGCTTCCGAGACGTTTCCGTGGGCGATTTCGCAAAGATTTTCCACCGTTCTTCATCGTTCTTCGTTCGTTCTTCGTCGTTCTTCGGTCTTCAACCGGTATGTTCCCGAAATTGAACTTTTCAATTCATTCTATGTACCCTTAGTGGTCCCCACTTGTTTCGCATGCTTTTACTTTTATTTCATTTACTTTCCGTACCCCCTTTTGACGTGCTTTAGTCATTTATTAAAGTCATTTTCTCGCCTAATCAAAAATGAAATAAATTTTCACCGATCATTTGAATTATAACATCTTTTAATTTCTGTTAAAATGAAATCCGACCGTTCTGTCATGCCGTAACCACGTTTAAAACCAAAAAAAGAGGCAAAATAATAATATAATAAGAAAAAAAATATCTTTTAACAAAATAATAAAAAAATCAATTGGACGTTTTTCTTTGGGATTTTTCTTTCTTAACCGAATTGACTAAATAACCAAAGTGAAACTAAGCCTAAAATCAATTCATAAACCAAGCTTTTGTCATCACCTAAAAAACCATTTTTAAGGTCCAACGCCTTCAAATGGTCCTCTTCGCTTTTATTGGTTAAACGTGGATTTTAAAGACCTAAAACCAACGCATAAGCTTTGTCACTTCTTTCAAAAAAAAAAACCAAGAGATCATTAATGGTCCAATGCCTTAATGTTGTCTCTCCTTTCAAAAAATCGAAAGATCGTTTAATGGTCCAACGCCTTAAATGACCCTTCCGTTCAATAAAAATATATCTTGCAAAAAAAGGATAAAAACAATTTAACCAACGTTTAGTTCTCGAAGAACTACGTAGGTCTAATTTCCTTACCACAATTGAGGAATACGTAGGAGCAAGGGAAACAGCCTTGTCGACCACAAAAAGATAAAAAATATAAAAGGCACAAAAAGACATAAAGACGTAAAAGGGAACATAAAACAAATTGAAGTCATGTTTGCACACTGTATTAAAGGCTACCGTCCCTTGTGACGGACGTGTGGGGTGCTAATACCTTCCCCGTGCGTAAATATAACTCTCAATCCTTTCACTTAAAGTTCATAGACCACGTCTTTTTCGGTTTTTCTAACGTTTTCCTCAAATAAACGTTGGTGGTGACTCCGCACATTTTCCTTTCTTGGAAGACGCACGCGCGAGTCACGCGTCGCCCTTCCGCCGAAGGGTAGGTTGCGACAGTTGGCGACTCCACTAGGGACAATTGTTAGAGAGTTAGGCCAATCAATCAGTGTGCTTTCCTTACTATGACTTCCCTTTTGTTATTTTTCTTTGTCTTTTTTCCTTATGTTCTTGTATATATAAACTCTTTTGATGCTTTTAGTGTGTTTTAAATGTATGCATGAGGTAAATATTTATTCATTTGATGCACACAAACACCAACACTATTTGCACACACGGTGAGTTGAAAAAAGGGCCCTATACCCGGGTCTATGGGAACATAAGGAGTGGAGGTGAATCTGTGGTCATGCTAGGTCTCCGACTTGCTTGATTACAGTGAACCCTCATCTAGAGTTTTTCTCTTTGATAACATATTGTTGCTAGTAGTCCCTACTGTCGTAATATGTTCTTCAAAGGGGATGATACCTCTAGAGACCATCAAGAAAGATATGACCACCTTGGGAATTATCACTAAAATCCATTTTAGCTCCCTCCCATGTAGGTCCCTAAAATAGGGGCACGGAGCAAACACGTTGCGTGCCACTTTTCACACTGCCATGCATGTAGTCCTAAGTGTCATGTACCCCTTTGCTTATATTTGTTTGTGGATATTGTCGTACTATGTACATCCCTGTGTTGTGCCTTTCGCATATGCATCATGCACGGGTTTCGTCTTGATCCCCTCTCTTTGGCAAACCAACGGAGGGTCTGTGTCACCTTGTTAAATACATACGTCGGGCGCCATGCCGCCCCAAACGTTGTATCTAAGAAGGGGACAATTTCCCGGGCTCCCGTATTCATAAATTGCATCTGTGTCATATGCATTTCTTCATGCATTCATCCATTCCACCCATGATAGATGTTGGAGTTTTGATTCGCACTGGGTTTTTGTTTCACTTTAGTAAAACATGGGAACAAATCAAACTGGAAAAAGGTTCTATCAAGTCAAGATTAAGGGCCTAGATGTCACCAGCCTTAAGGAGTTGGGGCGGTTGATGGGACCTCTCCAAATGCAAGCCTTCCGCAAGGCGTACGGAAAGATTTTAGATTTGACCATAGCAGAGATATTCACGGAAGTCATTGTATCACTCACCCAATACTATGACCAGCCTTTGAGATGCTTCACGTTTGGAGACTTCCAATTAGTACCGACTGTTGAAGAATTTGAGGAAATACTAGGATGTCCTCTGGGGGGAAGAAAGCCGTATCTTTTCTCCGGGTTTCTTCCCTCCTTGAGCAAGATTGCAATTGTGGTCAGGAATTCGGCAAGAGAGTTGGATCGAGTAAAGCAAACTCGAAACGGCATAGTGGGCCTACCACGAAAGTACTTAGAAGGCAAGGCAAGGGATATGGCGAATCAAGAGGAGTGGGTCCCGTTTATGGACGTATTAGCATTGCTAATGTTTGGGGTTGTCCTCTTTCCAAACATGGACGGTTTGGTGGACCTAGCCGCAATCGACGCTTTCCTTGCATATCACCATAGCAAAGAAAGCCCGGTGGTAGCTGTCTTGGCGAACTTATTTGATACATTTGACCGAAGGTGCGAGAAGAGTAGCGCACGGGTCATCTGCTGCTTTCCCGCTCTTTGTGTATGGTTGGTTTCACACCTGTTCCAACAAGACGTAAGGCATCCATGTCCGCTCCGAAGCCATCGCTCGTGTGTCGAAAAGAGAAGAGTAGATTGGGACCAACACTTGGCTGGGATAGAAGGCAAAATAATCAACTGGTTTCCTCGATGGAAGGAAAGAAAGGAGGGAGTTCTCTTATCATGTGGGGACTACCCAAACATCCCGTTGATAGGGACGAGGGGTTGTATTAACTACAATCCCGCACTTGCTATAAGACAGTTGGGGTACCCCATGAGGGGAGCACCGGCGGACGAGTATGCCCAAGTGTACGCGGAAAAGGAGGCTAGAGGAAGGGTGATCGACGTGTTACATCAAGAGGCAACAATGTGGATGGACCGATTTGCTCTTACCTTGAACGGGAGTTAAGAACTTCCCCGATTGCTAGCTAAGGCCAAAGCAATGGCGGACACCTACTCCGCCCCCGAGGAGATCCACGAACTTCTCAGCTATTGTTAGCATATGATAGATTTAATGACCCATATAATCAGAAACCGCTAGGAAGTTTGTATTGTCACTCAGATCTTGACTAGTTATAACTTTCTGAATAAGATGAGTTTATCCCATGTTTTTACTCCAAAGATCAGTGCGAATCAAATCACTCCCGCATTTTATCTCTAGCATGCATTCATTTTTCTTTACCTACTCCTCACGTTTGGTTTTTTTAGGAAAAACACCATAACTAAACGCGCCCCAAGGCATCCCTATCGCACCAGATCTAAATCTAGGACGATAGGTGACCAAGAGGAGACACATGAACAGATGAAAGCCGACATGTCGGCTTTGAAAGAGCAAATGGCTTCCATGATGGATGCCATGTTAGGAATGAGACAACTCATGGAGAATAACGTGGCCACTACAGCCGCTGTTAGTTCGACTGCCGAAGCAGACCCAACTCTCCTAGCTACCATGTACCATCCTCTCCCAAACGTGGTAGGACGAGAAAGAAGCACACTGGGGCACATCAGCAACCCCCATTTGGGATACAACCGAGTGGCTTACCCTTATGGATTACCATCTAATTACACACCACCAGTCATGCGTGATGACACGGGTCATGTCCCTTCCCCCATCCTTGAAGGGGAGCCTCCTCGACAGTCGGACGAGGTTCACGAGGATCGTAGAGAGTATGCCCAAGGAGACATCGATTTCTACCCCCCGGTCCCCGTCGAGGGGCTGGCACCCAACACACTGCCTCAACCCAACCTCACGGGAGAACCTCGAAACCTCCCAGCACAGCCAATATTCTTGTCCATAGAAGGACCGCCCCCGACAGCAGAAGAGAAAAGGAAACTCGATCTCATCAAAGAGAGATTGAGAGCTGTTGAAGGCTTTGGCGACTATCCATTCGCAGACATGGCAGATCTTTGTTTAGTATCGGACGTCGTCATCCCCCCAAAATTCAAGGGACGACTTGTATAAGATAGCTTGGCTGGAGCCGCGGTCATTTGGTATACTAATCTGGAAGCTTCCTGCATCCATACTTGGAAAGATCTAATTACTGCCTTCCTTAGGCAATATCGGTACAATTCTGATATGGCTCCCGATCACACTCAGCTGCAGAACATGGTTAAAAAGGAAAGTGAGACCTTTAAAGAGTATGCTCAGCGGTGGAGGGACCTGGCAGCACAAATGGCCCCTCCCATGGTCGAAAGGGAGATGATTACCATGATGGTAGACACATTACCGGTGTTTTACTATGAGAAGTTGGTAGGCTATATGCCCTCCAGCGTCACGGACTTTGTATTCATCGGGGAGAGAATCGAAGTAAGTTTGAAGAGAGGGAAGTTCGATTACGTCTCCTCCACAAGTACCAATGCTAGGAGGATCGGAGCAAGTGGGGCAAACAGGAAGGAAGGAGATACCCATGCCGTCACTTCAGCGCCTGCATGGGTCAAGCCACCGCAGACCTCTCATGGTACCCATCAGTACGCGCAACATCACCCGAGCTTCTCAGCTCGCATCGGGGACTCTTCCAATTCAGCACCCATACAGCCTAGAGTGCCCGTGCCCATCTCGAGGGAGGCCCCCCAAGCTTCGGCTCCAACCATGACTCGCACGGCTAGCAACGCCCACTTTGGCGCCGTTTCCAACGCGATGAGGAACTTTCCCCCGAAGCCAACTCCAGAATTCACCCCGATCCCAATGACGTATGAAGACCTCTTGCTGTCCCTCATCGCCAACCAGATGGCTATGATATCTCCTAGGAAGATCTACCAACCTCCTTTCCCAAAGTGGTATAACCCTGACGCAACCTGCGCATACCATGGGAAAACCCCGGGCCACTCCACCGAAAAATGTCTGGCCCTTAAATACAAGGTCCAACATTTGATAGATGTCGGATGGCTGACGTTTCAAGATGATCGGCCTAACGTGAAAACAAACCCGCTCGTCAATCACGGAGGGGGGCAGTTAATGCCGTCGAGTCAGGTAGGCCGCGCAGGTCTAAGCCTTTGAAGGACGTGGCAACCCCCAGGAAGTTTATCTATGAGGCCCTACAAAAGGGGGGTGTAATTCCCCATGGTGGGCATGAAGAGGATTCTTGTTTGATGCATCCCGACAAGCTACATGACAAGGAAACATGTTTAGAAGTGGAGGACCTGTTGCAGCAAATGATAGATCGAGGCCGACTGGAAGTCGGCAATAAGGGGAATGAAGAGCAGCATATATGTATGCAGTCCATAGATGAGAGAAGTTTTGGAAGGCCTAAGCCGTTGGTGGTATATTTCACCAAAGACGCAGCTCCCCAAACGCCCCGATACCCCTCGGTAGTTAAACCTGTTTCGTTTCCATACCGAAACAGCCATGCAGTTCCCTAGAGGTATGCACCTCCAAGCGAAAGGAAGGAAGAGGCCACCGACATCAGCTCGTTGTCAGCCAAGGTAACCAATATCACGGGGCGGAGCGGCGTGACCCGCAACGGTCGCGTGTTTGCACCCCCTGACCTGCCGACACAACCCGCAAATGTTAAGGGGAAAGCAAAGATAGTGGAAGAACAAAATGACAAAACGATCCTCACTCCGAGAGAGGATATTCCAATGAAAGGTCTTCCGGAGAAAAAGGATGTTTGTGGCAAGAAAGAAGTATCGCTAGAGGAGGCAGGCGAGTTCCTCTGCATTATTCAGCAAAGTGAGTTCAAGGTCATTGAGCAGCTCAACAAAACCCCGGCCAGGGTCTCTCTTTTGGAACTACTCATGAGCTCTGAGCCTCATCAGGCTTTGCTAGTAAAGGTCTTGAACGAAGCTCATGTAGCCTAAGATATATCTCTGTAGAAGGCTTTGGAGGACTCGTCAATAACATCACTGCCAACAACTATCTCGCCTTCGCTGAAGAAGAAATCCCTGTCGAGGGGAGACGGCATAACAGGGCTTTGCATGTGTCAGTCAAATGCATGGACCACGTAGTGGCCAAGGTACTCATTGATAATGATTCCAATTTAAATGTAATTCCCAAAAGTACGTTGGAGAAATTTTCGTTTAATGCTTCCCATCTAAAGCCAACTTCCATGGTGGTCCGTGCTTTCGACGGCACCCGCCGAGAGGTTAGGGGAGAGATCGACCTCCCTGTACAGATAGGCCCCCATACCTGTCAGGTTACCTTCCAAGTAATGGATATTAACCTGGCTTACAGCTATCTTTTGGGATGCCCATGGATCCACTCGGTGGGAGTCGTTCCCTCTACACTCCACCAAAAACTGAAGTTTGTAGTAGAGGGGCATTTGGTTATTGTGTCGGGGGAGGAAGACATCTTGGTAAGTTGCTCGTCCTCTATGCCATATGTGGAAGCCGCGGAGGAGTCATTAGAAACAGCCTTCCAATCTGTTGAGGTAGTAAGCATTGCCTCCATGGATTCCTTCTCTGGGCAACCTTGCCTGTCCGATACGGCAATGATGGTGGCCCGGGTGATGTTGGGGAATGGTTATGAACCCGGAATGGGTTTAGGCAGGAACAACGGCGGCAGAACCAGCCTTATAAGCACCAGAGGAAACCGTGGGAAGTTTGGGTTAGGCTATAAACCCACGCAAGCGGACATAAGGAAAAGTGTTGTGGGAAGGAAGAGCGGAAGGCAAGGCTCGCAATTGGGACGAAAAATCAAAGGGGGCCTGCCCTGCCACATCAGTAGGAGCTTTATAAGCGCGGGATTAGAACACGAAGGCCAAGTCATTGCGATATGCGAGGATGACTCTCCGAATGGGTCAGATCTGGTATGACCATGCCCTCCTGGTTTCCGACTACAAAATTGGCGAGTAGAGGAGCACCTGGGCATTTAGGCGACAAGCATAATGTAACCCTTTGTGGCTTTTAAACTCTATGGTTGTGCCTAGGCTTTAGAGTTTCCTTTTGTTATGGCTTTATGTCTTTTGTTCCTGAATTTATAATATAAAGATCTTTCTTCATCTGTTCCTGCGTCTCTACCCATTCTCATTCATTTGCATGTTTATTTCTTTACGCTTAAAACACCAGATCCGGCGACGAGTCCCTCGAAGGTACTAATACCTGGGACCCGACCATCGATTTCAAGCAAGAAACAGATCAGACGGAGAGTGAAGAGGACGAAGATGTGGGACTTCCCCCGGAGTTGGAGAAGATAGTCGCCCATGAGGACCAAGAGATGGGGCCTCATCAAGAAGAGACGGAACTAGTGGACTTAGGAACCAGCAGTGGGAAAAAGGAAGTAAAGATAGGCATGGGTATGACAACACCCATCCGTGTAGAATTGATGGCCTTGCTAAAAAACTACCAAGACATCTTTGCCTGGTCATACCAAGATATGCCCGGTTTGAGTTCGGACATCGTACAACACAGATTACCTCTAAATACTGAGTGTTCCACGGTAAAACAAAAGCTGAGGAGGATGAAGCCCGAGACATCCTTGAAAATAAAAGAAGAGGTAAAGAAACAATTTGACGTTGGTTTTTTGGCTGTCGCTCGGTACCCAGAATGGGTTGCCAACATTGTACGAGTCCTTAAGAAGGATGGGAAGGTGCGAATGTGTGTAGATTATTGGGACCTGAATCGAGCCAGTCCCAAGGACAATTTTCCTCTGCCACACATCGATATCCTCGTGGATAATACGTCCAATTTCACTTTGTTTTCCTTCATGGATGGGTTCTCCGGTTACAATCAGATAAAAATGGTGCCGGTTGATATGGAAAAGACTACCTTTGTCACCCTGTGGGGGACATTCTGTTATAAGGTGATGTCCTTTGGACTCAAGAACGCTAGGGCAACTTATCAACGGGCTATGGTAGCTTTGTTCCACGATATGATGCACTGAGAAATCGAGGTCTATGTGGATGACATAATTGCCAAGTCTAAGACCGAGGAGGAACACTTTGTTAACTTATGGATGTTGTTCGAAAGGCTTAGGAAATATCAATTGAGGTTAAACCCCGCTAAGTGCACCTTCGGGGTCAAGTCAAGGAAATTGCTAGGTTTCATCGTAAGCCAGAAAGGGATAGAGGTGGACCCCGAAAAGGTGAAAGCCATCCTTGAGATGCCGGAACCCCGTACCGAGAGGCAGGTCCAAGGTTTCCTGGGACGTTTGAATTACATTTCCAGATTCATATCACAGCTCACCACTATTTGTGAGCCGTTGTTCAAACTCTTACGCAAAAACTAATCTGTCTGTTGGAACGAGGATTGTCAGGAGGTGTTTGGAAGGATCAAAAGGTGTCTCATGAACCCTCCCGTGCTTATGCCACCGGTACCCGGAAGGCCTCTCATCTTGTATATGACAATTTTGGACGAGTCGATGGGATGTATGCTGGGGCAACATGACGAGTCCGGGAAGAGAAAGAGCGTTGTCTACTACTTGAGTAAGAAGTACACGGCCTGTAAAATGAACTATTCCCTGCTCGAAAGAACGTGTTGTGCTTTAGTCTGGGCGTCCCACCGTCTAAGACAATACATGCTAAGCCATACCACCTGGTTGATATCCAAGATGGACCCGGTTAAGTACATGTTTGAGAAGCCTGCTCTCACTGGGCGGATCGCCCGGTGGCAAGTTTTGCTATCCGAGTTCGATATAGTCTATGTCACCCAAAAGGCGATAAAAGGAAGCGCCTTGGTAGATTATTTGGCTCAACAGCCTCTCAACGACTATCAACCCATGCATCCCGAATTCCCGGATCAGGACATCATGGCCTTATTTGAGGAAAAGCTAGATGAGGACCGGGACAAGTGGATCGTGTGGTTTGACGGAGCGTCAAACATTCTAGGCCATGGCGTTGGAGCAGTATTGGTCTCTCCGGACAATCAATGTATACCTTTCACAGCCAGGCTGGGGTTTGACTACACCAACAATATGGCTGAGTATGAAGCGTGTGCCCTGGCCGTCCAGGCGGCGATTGACTCCAATGTCAAGCTACTCAAGGTGTACGGGGACTCAGCACTGGTGATCCACCAGCTGAGAGGAGAATGGGAAACTAGAGACCCCAAGTTGATACCCTACCAAGCCTATATCAAGGAATTGGCTGGTTTCTTTGATGAGATCTCCTTCCATCATGTTCCCCAAGAGGAAAATCAAATAGCAAATGCGCTTGCCACTTTGGCGTCCATGTTCCAGCTAACACCGCACGGGGCCAAAGATAAACGGAGCCGGGGAAGCAGCCAATAAGAATATTAAGAAAATTATTCAGAAGATTACAGTGTCGTACAAAGATTGGCATGAGATGTTGGCTTTTGCCCTGCATGGATACCGAACCTCGGTACAAACTTCTACTAGGGCAACACTATACTCCTTGGTTTATGGGATGGAAGTGGTACTCCCGTTTGAGGTAGAGGTCCCTTCCCAGAAGATACTAGCGGAATCGGGCCTAGAAGAATCAGAGTGGGCTCAAACGCGCTACGACCAACTCAACCTTATTGAAGGTAAGCGTTTGACGGCCATGAGCCATGGGCGCCTATATCAACATAGGATGAAGAACGCGTTCGACAAGAAGGTGCACTCATGCAAGTTCCATGAGGGGGACCTTGTGCTGAAAAAGGTGTCCCACGCTGTTAAAGATAATCGAGGGAAGTGGGCCCTGAACTACGAAGGGCCTTTCGTTGTAAAAAGGGCTTTCTCCAGAAGAGCCCTGGTGCTCACCAACATGGATGGCGAGGAGCTACCTTCGCCTGTGAACTCCAATGTTGTCAAGCGATACTATGCTTAGGATTTGGGGAAATTGAGGAAGTCGCTGCATGTTCTTTTATTTTTTGTGTATGTCCTTCTTGGTTTCCCCCAGGGATTCTTGTCCGTTGTAATTTCTCATCACAATCTTTTAAAAGAAAAGAATATGCAATTGAGGTTCCGGTCCTCACTTTGTGTTTCAAGCTATGTCCAGAATTTGATAACCTGAGCCTTTTTGCTCAGTCCATGGGATGCCCCAAGCGCTTAATTAAAATTGAACCTGACCAACTTTCACTAAAAGGATTATTGCATTTGAAAATGCTCATGCATACGCATACACATGCATATTTTGTTATCTTATGACAGGAGCAGAATCGTCTTAGGCAGTGGTCAAATGTCGGGACGGGTCTAACGGCAGAAACCAATCGAGGTAAAACGGTAATGCGGCCACAGTTTGTTGCGCGATGTCGTTTCCTGCTTTCAAGTACTTAGGGACGGACACAAGTAGAGGCTAGGATCACAATTGATAGATTGTCGGCTCATGCCCAGCTCTGGACAAGTGGAAAGCGCAGCTGGGGAACAGCCTAGTATCCTTTAAATTCCCAGTAATTATTATTGTTGTGTCTTTAAAGTAAATAATGGATGCCTAATCTACCCTAAAGGGGGTTCAAGTAAGCGAACGTCGACCCGTAGAGAGCGCATACTTGTGTCTTCCCCAAAAAAAATATACAGGTTAGCTCGCCTGGGCGAGCACCCCTGCACCTAGAAATATAAAAAACGAGGGAGGGAGAGTTTCTCTCCACCCAAAACTCTTCTCCCTCATTAAAAAATGCAAACACCCACGGGATTTGCAATTTTTCACCCCTAGGCCACCATTTTTGCGCTTTTGCTTCCATTCTTAGTGTTTTTGGTCACTCCATACAAGTAAGTGCACTACCCTTTGGTTTCTAGCTTTCCATTGGTGCCTTTTATGCTTTGAATGGTATATAATTTGGCCAATTCCGTGAGACAATTTGGAGCAAATTGGTGCTTTGTTTCTTTGAATTGAGGGGTTGTAGGGGATGGCCTTAGGCCTAGGTTGTGTTCTGAAATAATGGGGCAAGCCACATTGTCCCTATTCCCTTGTTATTGGCACCCAAAAGTGCGCCCACCAAGTGCTCGGTGAAATACCTCAATGAAATTTAGGCATGGTTTTGTAAACTTTGGGTTGCGGGGCTGATTTGTGTATATGGACAGCATGTAGAGGTTAGAATAAGTGCCCAAATTAAGGACTTAGACCTAGGAATCCAAGCCTTTGGTTTTGAGTGCAAGAAAGCATAAAAATGAAAGCATTGTGATAGGGATTTCCCTTTAGGCCAGCGGCTGATTTTTGGGGCTGCACCATGATGTTTGCCTAGTTGTTTGAGAATGTTGTTCATCATGCACATATAGATATAGAGTAGGTGGCAGAATACCTCACAAGATATATGTATGTTGCATGTGGATAGCAAAAAGATACCTCACCAAAAACCTTGTTGAATTGAAATGTAATTTGAGTAGCAAGATACTTGAATACGCATGAAATGTAATTTCTTTTGTAGCAAAGATTCTTGGGTGCTAGGAATACTTCAAGTATGCATGTGTATAAGTTTAGCAAAGAAATGCATGTATGTAATTTGGGTAGCAAAATGCTTTGAATATGCATGAGTATGGTTTTTAGGTAACCGAGCATCTCGCGTGCATGTACGATCATAAAAGTATGTATGTGAGTTTGCCCTAAATTGATGTTTGTATTGGAAGCAGTTGTATGCCATTTTTACTTGGTCAACCTTTAAATTGACACTTCCTTGAAAATTGACTTTCCAAACGTTTGTCTTTGCAAGAAATGGCTCCGAAAAAGCTTTCCACAAAGAGGTCTAGGAGAGACGCCGTGGCGGAAGGGTCCAGTGCCGCCCCCGAGTTTGATAGCCACCGTTTCCGGAGCGCCGAGCACCAGCAACGCTTCGAGGCCATCAAAGGATGGTCGTTCCACAGAGAGAGGCTTGTCCAGCTCAGGGAGGATGAGTATACAGATTTTCAGGAGGAGATAGCTCGCAGGCATTGGACGTCGCTGGTGACTCCCATGGCCAAGTTTGACCCTGAGGTAGTCCTGGAGTTTTATGTTAATGCTTGGCCCATAGAGGAGGGAGTGCGAGACATGCATTCATGGGTGAGGGGTCAGTAGATTCCTTTTGACGCAAATGCCCTCAGCCAGTTCCTGGGTGACCCGCTAGTTATGGACGAAGGCCAACAGTGCGAGTTCAGCCAGAGGAGGAACAGGGCCGACGGGTTCGACAAGGAGGCCATTGCCCAGCTGTTATGCACACCGTGGCAGGATTTCGCCCGGACTGCTGTAGGGAGGCGGGTGCAGATCATGCGCACCAGCATGACCACCTTGACCCAGACGTGGATGACACTGCTGCTCAGCAATGTCCTGCCTAGCGATCATAAATCCGATCTCCTTCTGCCTAAGTGCCAGTTGGTGTATGCCATCCTGACGCGGATGAGCGTCCACGTGGCCCAGGTGATTGCTGATGCCCTCTATTTGTTTGCAGGTATGCCACCCACCAGGCACCCTCTAGACCCGGATAAGTCTAACAGGGCCCTGGGGTTTCCGGCGTTGATTACGGGCCTCTGCCAGTCATTCGGGGTTCCTGTTGCCCCCAGTAAGGTGATCCGATCACCAATCACCCGGGCCTTCATCGAGAAGTACTGCACGCCTAGGTAGGCGCAGGGTGATGCACATCAGGCCGCAGACACTCAGCCACCACCTATCAGGCTGATCCCGCTGGATAACTAGGCATGGAGCGTTATCTACAACACTTGGTTCGCTAGCAGGCGGCCAACCACCGGGGGCAGGTGCAGATACATGAGTGTCTCTACCGGTTCAACCTCAGTCAGCAGGGGCAGGGCTTCACTCCTTTTGCATGCCCTACTCCAGAGCAGTTTGGGGCTGAGGTTGCATGGCCCGGAGACTGGCCCGAGGCCCAGGCAGGGGAGGAGCCTGTAGGATCCATCGATGAGGCAGAGGAGGCCCGGATGGATGAAGAAATGACAGACTTGCTCGGTTTCTTGGGAGGAAGCGGAGCCACGTGACCGAGGTCACCGCACTTTTGTTATTGACATTACTATTTTCTGTTAGTTTGCTATTGATGTTTTCTGTTATTGTCCATATTGCTATTGACATTACTATTTTCTATTTTTGTCTATATGGTTACTAACATTGCTGTTATTATTTTTTGTTGTTTCCGTTTGGCGTTATGGCTCTCAGTTATTTTGTCACTGTTTTTTTTTGCGACTTACCATTTCATGCGTTTATTTTTCGTTTACCCTGTGGTTAGACGTAAGTAGGTAGTGTGCGCCCTCGTCCGCACGACCTTTTCAGAGAGAAGAAGAGAAAAAGAAAAAAGAAGAGGAAATGAACAAATGATAAAAACTTAAAAAGAAGAAAAAAAAAGAAGGAAAAAAGAAAAAAAAGGAAAAAATAATAATAAGTGGTCTAGCTAAAAAATCAATATGCTTTTGAAAAGAGATAATTTCCAACTTTTCTTTGAAAAAATTCACTGATCATAACCATTTTTTGAAAAAAATGTGTATACACACCTGAAGGGTGAATGCTGTGAAAATTTTCCCGAACACCCAAAATGGACTCGGATGAATGCACAAATTGATAAAAGAACATATTTTGGAAACATCGGGTTGATTTAAATAGAGGAAATGAATCATGAGCCCTAGCATCACATGACCATAAAAACTTGATGCTTGAGTGTCCACATGGGTGCATGCATGACCAGTTTTGCATAAAATTTCCTAATCATCATTGTTGCATGTGTATCATGGAAATAATGTGGGATATCCTTGACAGATATCATGTCCAGCCGTTCTACAAGCCTTGAGCCAAAATCCCAACTTACCAAAAAACCTTGCCCTCGGAAGAAAACAAAAAAAGAAAATTCCCAATCAAGGAGTGAGAGAAAGCAAGACCACAAAAGAAAGAAAATTCTCGATCAAGGATCTCAAGAAAACAGAAGAAATATGCAAAAAGGTCTTTGGACCAGACAATATCTGAACGATACGGGATTGTCACCAAGTAAACAAGAAAAGAAAGGAAACCACGACCTAAAGTGGTCCTCTCCCTTTGATTGCCAACCAAAATCCTGTGCGTTGGTGGCTTGTTCACCTCACACTAAACAAAAATAGAAAAGGAAAAGGCCAAGAACACTCAAAGCCACATTTCCCACCAGAAAGCCCATTCCCAAGAAAAGTCCTATTGATCCCTGATCACGCGTGTAATCTTTGATTTGATAGGAAATGATTTGCAAAATCAAGTCATGACATATCTATGGTTCAGAATTAGGATGAAACACTTACCCGTGTGAGATTGATACACTTTGAGCGATTTCCTTCTATTTTTGATGGACCCAGTGTTTCCTCTAAATGGTCATTTAGAAACGAAATGCTAACATCCAAAATCTCATTTATGGTTATGAGAAAATTTCATCAGCATACTCTCCTTCCCCGGTAGACACATTGTTTTTCATCCAAAAAGTATATGTTGCTCTGATCAGTTGGAAGTTTTGTCTCTTTACTAAAGCATGTTCACATATTTAAGTGAAGAAAACACCGAGGCTATTTTAGTCTCACAAGTTATCCAGAACTATGTAGGTCTGAGTTCCTCATTGAGGATACGTAGGAGCAAGAGCTTCGCTTTGGTCGGCCGCCCCACAATCTCTGTCATACTGACCCTGAGGTTGTGTGACATGCGGAGACAAATTATGGTCATTTTGCACACCTTTTCGCCATCCAAACACAATCGTGTCCGATGGCACGCAGAGACAAATTATGGTCATTTTGCGCCCTTTTGTCATTCAGAGGTGGCGAGCCCGATGACATGCGGAGACAAATTATGGTCATTTCGCAGACCTTTTCGCCATTCGGAGACAATCGTGTCTGATGGCACACAGAGACAAATTATAGTCATTCTGCGCCCTTTTGTCATCCAGAGGCGGCGATCCCGATGACATGCGGAGACAAATTATGGTCATTTCGCAGCTTTTGCCATCCAGATATGATCTTGTCCGATGGCACGCAGAGACAAATTATGGTCATTATGTTGATCATTTTAAAAAATTTTGCAGGTTCCGCTGGCGGGGAGATTGACCGGCCGAATGATGTTCTGCTCGAATGAAATTAGTGTCTTATCTTCACTTCCCTTTTATCTCCAATAAAAGACAAGTAAAGAGGGGCAACCGTTATACCCTAATTTCGTCCGGGGATCATCTGTTTGTTGGGATGTGACCCTCGCTTGACCACTTCGAGGTACTTGACACCCATTGTTAGGCAATCCGTGAAGTTCCGCGACATGTCGGGAGTTGAAAGAAAGTGTTAATGTGCAATCCGTAAAGTTCCGTAACATTCTGGAAGCCAAAGAAGGGATAATTGCGTAATCCGTAAGGTTTTGTGACATTACGGAAGGAAAACAAGTATCGTTACGTAATTCGTAAAGTTCCATAACGTTACGGAAAAAGAATTAGAAAAAAAAGGCAGATGGGGGTGTATTTAGTAAACAAGGGTGTCCAAATAGCAATCAAGCCCACTTGGGCCTTCCGGATCTTCCAACAGAAGGCGGTGCCTTCTGGTGGAAGCAACCCAGCTCGCCTGGGTGAGCTGGGCGGCAACCACCTCCCTCTTTTCCCTTATAAATAGGGGAAGGAGGGCAGAACAAAAATGTTCAACCCTCCTAGTATCTGAGAATCACTTAAAATTAGTGAGAAAAATTGTTTCCGTGAAGAAAATCCAAGCCGAGGCGCTTCCGAGACGTTTCCGTGGGCGATTTCGCAAAGATTTTCTACCGTTCTTCATCGTTCTTCGTTCGTTCTTCGGTCTTCAACCGGTAAGTTCTCGAAATCGAACTTTTCAATTTATTCTATGTACCCTTAGTGGTCCCCACTTGTTTCGCATGCTTTTACTTTTATTTCATTTACTTTTCGTACCCCCTTTTGGCGTGCTTTAGTCATTTATTTAAGTCATTTTCTCGCCTAATCAAAAATAAAATAAATTTCCACCGATCATTTGAATTATAACATCTTTTAATTTCTGTTAAAATGAAATCCGACCGTTCTGTCATGCCGTAACCACGTTTAAAATAAAAAAAAGAGGCAAAATAATAATATAATAAGCAAAAAATATCTTTTAACAAAATAATAAAAAAAATCAATTGGACGTTTTTCTTTGGGATTTTTCTTTCTTAACCGAATTGACTAAATAACCAAAGTGAAACTAAGGCTAAAATCAATTCATAAACCAAGCTTTTGTCATCACCTAAAAAACCATTTTTAAGGTCCAACGCCTTATAATGGTCCTCTTCGCTTTTATTGGTTAAACATGGATTTTAAAGACCTAAAACCAACGCATAAGCTTTGTCACTTCATTAAAAAAAAAACCAAGAGATCATTAATGGTCCAATGCCTTAATGTTGTCTCTCCTTTCAAAAAATCAAAAGATCGTTTAATGGTCCAACGCCTTAAATGACCCTTCCGTTCAATAAAAATATATCTTGCAAAAAAAGGATAAAAACAATTTAACCAACGTTTAGTTCTCAAAGAACTACGTAGGTCTGATTTCCTTACCACAATTGAGGAATACGTAGGAGCAAGGGAAACACCCTTGTCGACCACAAAAAGATAAAAAATATAAAAGGCACTGCCATACCCTAATTTCGTCCGGGGAATATTACTTAATGACATGCAACCTTTGATTGGCAGCTTCGAGATACTTGGCACCCTTTGTTGCACAATATGTGAAGTCCCGAGACGCGCCGGAAATCAAAAGAAAGCATGGTTACGCGATCCGTGAAATTCCGTAATATGGCGGAAACCAAAAGGAGGTGTTGTTACGCAATCCGTGAGTTTCCGTAACTTCTTCGAAAGCTAAAAAAGAGTAAATACATGATCTGTAAGGTTCCGTAGCCTTACGGAAAGAAAATAAGTATCATTACGAAATTCGTAAAGTTTCGTAACGTTACAGAAAAAGAATCAGCAAAAAAGGGGAAAGGGGGGTGTATTTAGTAAAATGGGGGTGCAAATAGTAATTTTTGTATCTTGGCCCTTCTAGAGGTTTCTGGGCAATTTCGAGCTAGGTGGCAACCACCTCCCCCGTTTGGTTAAAAAATGGGATTCCGGGGCTTCCGGGACACCCGTAATGCTTCCGTAAAATTCGCATAATCCTAAATAAGCATATTTCACTTAATACGGGTGAGAGGGAAGAGAAAAAAAAGAAGAAAATCAAGTCCTATATGCTTCCGTAACTTTTCCGTAAATTACGAAAGAAGGGGGTGAACTTATCAAAATTGGGGGGTGCAAATAGAAATTTCGAAATTTTGAATTGGGCCTTCCAGAATGATTTTTTGAAGCTGGATTGCTTCTGGAGGAAGCAACCCAGCTCGCCTGGGCGAGCTGGGCGGCAACCTCCTCCCCCTTTTTCCTATAAATAGGCTGAATGGGGTTGTTCTAAGGGTCCCGGATCCCCCTGGTGATGTATTTCAGTTATTTTGGGTGAAAAAAATTGTTTCCGTGAAGAAAATCCAAGCCGAGGTACTTCCATAATGCTTCCGAGATGTTTCCGTAAGCAAATCTGTGAAGGTTTTCCTCCGTTATTCACCGTTCTTCATCCGTTCTTCGTTCTTCAACGGGTAAGTTTCCAAATCGAGCTTTTCAATTCATTCTATGTACCCGTGGTGGTCCCGATTTGTTTTGTGTACTTTTATTCTCGTTTCATTTACTTTTCGTACCCCTTGTTGACGTGCTTCAGTCATTTATTTAAGTCATTTCTCGCCTAATCAAAAAATAAAATAAATTTCCACCGATCATTT
The DNA here is from genome assembly GCF_000004515.6 of Glycine max. NCBI lineage: Eukaryota > Viridiplantae > Streptophyta > Magnoliopsida > Fabales > Fabaceae > Glycine > Glycine max. The sequence continues at coordinate 19,468,993 of NC_038254.2, forward strand.
GATTTGTAATATCCGTTAATTTCTGTTAAAATGAATTCTGACCGTTCGGTCGTGCCGTAACCACGTTGGAAATCAAAAAAGAGGTAAAATAATAATATAATAATCAAAAAATACCTTTTAGTAAAATGAAGCGAAAAAATCAATCGGACGTTTTTCTCTTTGGGATTTCTCATCCTTAATTGAATTGACTAATAACTAAAGTGAAACTAAGGCTAAAATCAACCCGCCAAGTCAAGCTCGTCCACAAAAAAGTCACTAAAAAAGATTTGAAAGTTTATTATCTCAGTTTTCCTTACCAAGTAAATGGATCATTTTTAAGGTCCAACGCCTTAAAATGATCACCTTTCAAGTAAAAAAGAATCGCTTGATTCACTCTTAAAAAAGAACTACGTAGGTCTGATTTCCTCTTCGATGGAGGGTATGTAGGAGCAAAAACCCCGCTTTTTTCGACCTCAAAAATAAAAAAGAAATAAAAGTTAAGATAACACAATTTCACAATTCTAAAAAATAGGCTGTTGTCCTTTGAGACAAACGTGAGAGGTGCTAATACCTTCCTCAAACGTAAATACAACTCCCGAACTTAGAATTTTCGTTTTGACCGGTTTCCTTCGGTTTTTCCGACGTTTTCCACAAATAAACATTGGTGGCGACTCCGCGCATCTTTCCTCCTTTGGAAAGCATACCCGTGAGCCTCGCCTCGCACGCCCGCAAAAGGGCATGTTGCGACAGGCACAAAAAGACATAAAGATGTAAAAGAGAACATAAAACAAATTGAAGTCATGTTTGCACACTGGATTAAAGGTTGTCGTCCCTTGTGACGGACATGTGGGGTGCTAATACATTCCCCGTGCATAAATACAACTCTTGAACCTTTCACTTAAAGTTTGTAGATCACGTCTTTTCCGGTTTTTCTGACGTTTTCCTCAAATAAATGTTGGTGGCGACTCCGTTCATTTTCCTTTCTTGGAAGACGCACCCGCGAGTCACGCGTCGCCCTCCCGCCGAAGGGTAGGTTGCGACAATCAGACATTATCAATACAACTCTAACATGGCACATGTGCAAGAGGGAGCATGAGTCTTTCAAAGAATACGCCCAGAGGTGGAGGGATTGGGCAACTCAAGTAGCACCTCCAATGTTGGAGAGGGAGATGATAACAATGATAGTGGACATATTACCAATGTTCTACTATGAGAAGATGGTGGGTTACATGCCTTCGAGCTTTGTAGATCTAGTATTTTCGGGCGAAATGATTGAAGTGGGCCTAAGAAGGGGCAAATTCGATTATGCCCCTTCAACAAGTACTGGCAATAGGAGGACCGGAACAGGTGGAGCTAAGAAAAAGGAGGGAGATGCTCATGCCGTAACCGCAGCTCCCACATGGCCAAAGTCCTAACAAACCCCTCTCAACCCCACTTACCAATATCCCTCGCATCAGTACAATTACTCAGCCAATATCGAATCACCCCCCTAGTTCGACGCCCATCCAACAGAGAATGCTCACTCAACCACTAAGGCCTCCCCCACAAAATCCATTTCCTGCACAGCCTCGACCAACTAGAAATCCCAACCCCAACACAAACACAAACCCAAGGAAGAACTTCCTAAAAAGAAAACCCGTGGAGTTCACCCTGATACCGATGCCTTATGCCGACCTGCTACCATTTTTGCTCAGGAACCAAATGGTTATGATGAGCCCGGGGAAGGTCTATCAACCTCCTTTTCCCCGATGGTACAATCCCAACGCAACTTGCACCTATCATGGTGGTGTTCCGGGGCACTCTATTGAGCAGTGTGTAGCCTTCAAGCACAAGGTACAAAGCTTGATTGATGCTGGATGGCTGACATTTCAAGAGGATAGTCCAAATGTGAGGACTAATCCAGTCGCCAAACATAGAGGCTCGGAGGTGAATGCAGTGGAAGAATGGGAGTCTTAGGGGCTAAAGTAGATAGGGAATGTGTCAACCTCCAGACAGTTCATATTGGAAGCATTGCGTGCGGCTGGTATGATTAACCTTGATGATGACAAAGGAGATTCTAGTTTAATGCATCCAAGGACATCGCACAATGTGGAGACATGTCCAATAGCGGAGGAGCTACTACAAGGAATGATGAACAGGGGGCAGATTGAAGTTTGCAGTGCGAAGAAAGGGGAAAGAGATGTATGTATTCAGTCAGATGATAGAAACCCGAGTAAAAGTGATAAGGCGGTGCCATGGAAATAAGCCGCACAAGGGTCCGACGGAAGGAAGGACGCGTCCGTCATACGTGTTAAGGAGGACCCGCCGTCCGCTAAAGTTACAAATATTTCTGGTACGAGTGGCATGACTCGTAGTGGACGAATCTTCATTGTGCCCGAGCTACCAGTACAATCAAAAGACAAAGGGAAGGCGAAGGCGGATATAGGCGAGAGAGATAAGGTGGGCCTGACCCCGAATGACGAGGTCCCTATTGGAAAGATCTTAGAGGAAGGGGACGAGAGAGATAAATGACACTTATTCATACAATCCTTTACAAGCCTTGAATCTCTTTGAACTTCTTCTTCTTCTTTGTACCAAAAGCTTTATGAAGTTTTCTGGTTTTCCAAACCTTGAAAACTTGTGCTATTCATCTTTTCATTCTCTTCTCCCTTTGCCAAAAAGAATTCGCCAAGGACTAACCGCCTGGATTCTTTTTGTGTCTCTCTTCTCCCTTTTCCAAAAGAACGAAGGACTAACCGCCTGAATTCTTTTGTGTCTCCCTTCTCCCTGGTCAAAGAATTCAAAACGACACAGTCTGAGAATTCTTTTGATTATTCCCTTTCCCTAATACAAAAGTGTTCAAAGGACTAACCACCTGAGAATTCTTTTGTATCCCCATTCACAAAGTATCAAAGGTTTAACAGCCTGAGATCTTTGTCTCAACACATTGGAGGGTACATCCTTTGTGGTACAAGTAGAGGGTACATCTACTTGGGTTTGACAGGGAACAAGAGAGGGTACATCTATTGTGGATCAGTTCTAGTGGAGGGTACATCCACTAGGTTCAAAGAGAACAAGGGAGGGTACATCCCTTGTGGATCTTTGCTTGTAAAAGGATTTTTACAAGGTTGAAAGAAATCTCAAGGACCGTAGGTCGCTTGAGGACTGGATGTAGGCACAGGTTGTTGCCGAACCAGTATAAAAACTCTTGTGTGTTTGTTTCCTTCTTCCCTACTCTTTTACTTTCCGCTGTGCATTTAATTTTCGCTTTTACTTTCTGTTAAGTTTTCTCTTCTACTCCTCATTCTCTTAACAATTTAGTAAAAGCCTTAAAAGAGTAATTTTTTAATTAGTAAAGGTATAGGAATAATTAATTCAACCCCCCTTCTTAAGTATTCTGAGGCCACTCGATCCAACAAGTGGTATCAGAGCTGGTTTCTTGTAGAATGGCCTCCTCAAATCCCTTGTTTCCTGAAGGAAATTCCATTCGCAGACCACCCATTTTCAATGGTGAGGGTTACCATTATTGGAAAACCCGCATGCAAATATTCATTGAAGCCATAGATCTAAATATATGGGAAGCAATAGAATTAGGACCACATATACCCACTATAGTAGATGTAAGCACAAGCACTACAACCCAAAAACATAGAGATCAGTGGATAGAAGAAGATAGGAGAAAAATCCAGTATGATCTCAAAGCCAAAAATATCATCACTTCAGCCCTAGGGATAGATGAGTACTTTAGAGTGTCAAATTGTACTAAGGCCAAGAATATGTGGGATACTCTTCAGTTAACCCATGAAGGAACCACAGATGTAAAAAGGTCTAGAATAAATACCCTTACCCATGAATATGAATTATTTAGGATGAACCCAAATGAAAATATCCATAGTTTGCAAAAGAGATTTACACATATAGTAAACCATCATGCATCTTTAGGAAAAATCTTTCCCAATGAAGATTTAATTAATAAAGTCTTAAGATGTTTAAGTAGGGAATGGCAGCCCAAGGTAACTGCTATTTCTGAAAGCAAAGATCTCTCTTCCATGTCTCTTGCCACTTTATTTGGTAAATTGCAGGAACACGAGATGGAACTTCAACGCCTCAATCAGAATGAAGAAAATGACAAAAAGAAGATAAGCATAGCCCTTAAAGCCTCATCTTCAATACAAGAAGAAAATGAAGAAGAAGATTCAGATGATGAAGAAGATTTTTCTTTCTTTGTTAAGAAATTTCAGAAATTCATCAAGAAAAGAATAATTGACAGGTGTCAGAATTTCAATAATGGAAGAAAATCACAAGATGATTCTCAAGTCCTTAGGTGCTACAAATGCAACCAAATTGGTCACATCAAGGCCAACTGTCCATCAAATGAAGAACGGTCGGAGAAAAGTGAAAATAAAAGATTTGACGATGATTCATACATTGCATGGGATGACAATGATTCATCCGATGGTTCAGAAAAGGAGATTAATCTTCTAACCAAAGATCATGAAAGTGACAAGAACATCTCTCAAGGATGAAAAACAAGGAGAAAAAGCATGATAGTCATATTTGAAGATCTAGACACTTTAATCCTGAAAAAGGTAATATCAAAACCATTATCTTATTAAAATTTCTCTTAAAGTTGAAATTTTTATTCAAACAATTTGATTATGATGACTAACAATTCTTTATTTGTTTGTCTTTTGATTGTTTGAAATCATGAGTATATTTGCTTGATTGATTTCATTTTATTTTCATGAAATATTCATTCATATATTTAAGTAAAATCAATATTGTTCATACTTGTGTTTTGATTGTTTTTTGATAAAATTGATTATCTTCATGTTTTAAATATTTTTGCATGACATGATATGTAAATTACATGATTGAAAATTATTCATAAAGTATTTTCAAATATAGTTTTCATAAAAAATACTTTGATAGTAACTCAAAACTTCTTCTCTCCTAGAAAGCCTTCTGTTTTTGTTTTCTGGCTAAAATAACCACTGGTAATCGATTACCATAATAGTGTAATCGATTACAAGCAGTTATTTCTGGCAAAGTTGCTCTCTGGTAATCGATTACCATATTTGTGTAATCAATTACGACGCGTCCCTGCACCTATATATTCAAATTTCAAATTCTGAAACCTGCAACCTTTCTCTCTCTCGAAAACCCTCGCCCCCAATTTTTCTTCCAGCCATATCTCACTCAATTCTTGTCCAAATCACTCCCCGCAAAGCCCAAACTCCATCTTTTTTCAATCTCTTTCATTTGAACCGATTGAAATCCCGAAAAAAATCCTCAAATGGCGGAACCATCGAAAAAGCGGAAAGGAACCTCGAGTCGGAGTCAGCGGCATTCAGGGTCATAGGAAGCCCCAATTCCTCCCTCCATTCCCTCTGGATCATTATTCTCATCAGAGGAACAACATATATGGTACACAAACCTCTTTTGCTCTCGTTCCATTGTAGACCCAAAATTCATTGATATGGAGTTCTTCTCAAATGAGAATTTTGAATGCTTCCAAGCATTTGAAAACTTCAATCTTATTCCATTCATGTCTCTGAAATTACCTGTCTATTCTGAATTAGTCAAAGCTTTCTATTCTAATTTAGAAATCCATGAAGGTACCCTAATTTCTGAAGTTTATGGGATTAAGATGGTCATTGACCAATCCCTATTTTATGACTTAACAAAATTGCCTAGTGAAGGTGTACCTTTTGAGGGTGCACTGATTGATGAATGGAAATTCGATTTCTCTGTGCATGATGCCCGCCGGTTGGTTTGCACCAACCAAGTGGATATGACCGAAAGACTTCTTGCCGGTTCATTGGCTTTTGAGAGCCGCATCCTCCATTACCTTATTGTTCGCATCTTACTCCCTAGATCTTCAAACCTTGCTCAGGTTTCTGAAGAAGATCTCATTGTCATGTGGGCCTTTCAAAAAGGTTTACAAATTGATTGGGCACACCTTGTTAGATATCACATGCATAAGGCATTGCGATTGAATGCCCCTTGGCCTTATCCTCATCTTATTACCCTTTTCCTTCAACAATTCAACATCCCTCTTGATTCTGAACCTTATGTTCCAATCAAGAGATCATTCCTTATAGGCGCTTCAGTCATAGCATCCTTTGGTTATATAAAGGAGCATGATGGCTCTTGGGTGAAGAAGGGTGCTAGAAATATTGGTGAAGAAGGACATGAAGGAGAAGATTCATCCCTTCTTTCGAAGATTATGGAAAGGTTTGATAGTCTTCAAACCTTTGTTGGTGAGAGGTTTGATACTTTGGAATTGCAAGTGGATATGCGCTTCAATGAAATGGAGTCAAGAATGACTAATGTTGAAGAAGATGTATCTTACATCCGGTCAAGCTTTGATCTTCCACCACCGCCGCCACCATCATCTTAGACTTATATTTTAATATTATTAGTACTTTGATTTTCAGCCTTGTATTTTGGCTATATTATTATGATATTTGAACAATTTACTATTTCCCTATTTGCATGGTATGTTTGAACAAATATTAAGTATGTTATTTGACTATATGGGTTTTATAGTTAATCTATTCATGGTTGATTGCTTCATGTTTTTTTATGGTTCTTGCTTTTTGCTTCATGATTTGGTTGATTTTTTTTTTAATGCTGTATGAATGTTTAGTTATATTTGCATACTTAAATTTTGATACGCACTTTGGCTTTTTGTTGATGCCAAAGGGGGAGAGAAATGGGATTAAATCAAGAACTCACATGAGTAATTATTTTAATTTTAAGATAAGCATAAATTCAAAAACAAAAGGGGAGAATTTATAAGAGTGGTCGTCTAGGAAAAAGTGTGTGTGTGTGTTTCTTGATTTCAGAAGTTGTCATCATCAAAAAGGGGGCGATTGTAGAAGCAAAGCTTCATGGTGAATCAAAGGTGATTCAAAGGTGTTTTGATGATAACAATGATGATAACAAAAGATGATGACAAAGGTGATGACAAAAAGCTCAAAGATCAATCAAAGAACAACTCAAGTGAATCAAGAACAATTCAAGAGTTCAAGAAAAGAATCAAGAAGAATTCAAGACTCAAGAAGAAAGCCTAGAATCAAGAATCAAGATTCAAGGTTCAAGATCTCAAGAATCAAGAACAAGATTCAAGACTCAAGATCTCAATAATCAAGAACAAGATTCAAGACTCAAGATTCAAGAATGAAGAAAAGACTCAATCAAGATAAGTATTAAAAAGTTTTTCAAAACTTTGAATAGCACATGAGTTTTTGACAAAACCTTTTAGCAAAATTGTTTTGAAAAAGTTTTCAAATTGAATTTACAACGTTCCAATTATTTTCAAAAAGCTGTAATCGATTACAATGATTTGGTAATCGATTACCAGTGCCTTTGAACGTTGAAATTCAAATTCAAATGTGAAGAGTCATATCCTTTCATACAAAAGCTTTGTGTAATCGATTACACTAATTTGGTAATCGATTACCAGTGACTGTTTCTGATAAATCAAAAGATGTAACTCTTCAAAAGGTTTTTGACTTTTTCAAATTGGTTTTAAGTTTTTTCTAAAAGTAATAACTCTTCTAAATGGTCTTCTTGACCAGACATGAAGAGTCTATAAAATCAAGGCTTTGTTTTGCATTTTTAAGACAATTCATTCTTTCATACTTTTACTTTTCCAATCAATTCTTTACAAGCCTTGAATCTCTTTGAACTTCTTCTTCTTCTTTGTACCAAAAGCTTTATGAAGTTTTCTGGTTTTCCAAACCTTGAAAACTTGTGCTATTCATCTTTTCATTCTCTTCTCACTTTGCCAAAAAGAATTCGCCAAGGACTAACCGCCTGAATTCTTTCTGTGTCTTTCTTCTCCCATTTCCAAAAGAACGAAGGACTAACCGCCTGAATTCTTTTGTGTCTCCCTTCTCCCTGGTCAAAGAATTCAAAACGATACAGTCTGAGAATTCTTTTGATTCTTCCCTTTCCCTAATACAAAAGTGTTCAAAGGACTAACCGCCTGAGAATTCTTTTGTATCCCCATTCACAAAGTATCAAAGGTTTAACAGCCTGAGATCTTTGTCTCAACACATTGGAGGGTACATCCTTTGTGGTACAAGTAGAGGGTACATCTACTTGGGTTTGACTGAGAACAAGAGAGGGTACATCTCTTGTGGATCAGTTTTAGTGGAGGGTACATCCACTAGGTTCAAAGAGAACAAGGGAGGGTACATCCCTTGTGGATCTTTGCTTGTAAAAGGATTTTTACAAGGTTGAAAGAAATCTCAAGGACCGCAGGTTGCTTGGGGACTGGATGTAGGCACGGGTTGTTGCCAAACCAGTATAAAAACTCTTGTGTGTTTGTTTCCTTCTTCCCTACTCTTTTACTTTCCGCTGTGCATTTAATTTTAGCTTTTACTTTCTGTTAAGTTTTCTCTTCTACTCCTCATTCTCTTAACAATTTAGTAAAAGCCTTAAAAGAGTAATTTTTTAATTAGTAAAGGTTTAGGAATAATTAATTCAACCCCCTCTTCTTAATTATTCTGAGGCCACTCGATCCAACACGCTTTATTGGCACAGAATAAGTTGCTTACTGAGCAACTTGAGATTTTAACAGAAACACTTGGTAAGTTGCCAACTAAACTGTCTATTGGTCAACCTACACATTCTTCTGTTTTGCAGGTTACAGGTTATACCATCTGTGGTAAGGCTCATGAAACAGGCCAATGTATTCCCATTGAAGAAAACACTCAAGAAATTCATTATATGGGAAATCAACAGCGACAAGGGTATACTCGAGGAGGATTTTCAGGCTTCTAGCAGGGTCCTTATAATCAACAAGGACAATGGAGGTCACACCCTGGCAATCAGTTCAACAAAGACCAGGGTGGACCTTCGAACAGGCCAATCCAACAAGGGCCTAACATCTTTCAGAGGACTACTAAGTTGGAGGAGACTTTGACTCAGTTTATGCAGGTAACAATGTCAATTCATAAAAGCACTGAGTCAGCACTGAAGAACCTAGAGGTCCAGGTGGGACAACTGGCCAAGCAGATAGTTGACAAGTCATCCAACAGTTTTGTGGCAAATATAGAAAAGAATCCCAAGGAGGAATGCAAAGCTGTGATGACAAGGAGTAAGAGGTTTGTGGAGGCTGAGGATGAGGAGAGTGTTGTGCACAAGAAGAAAGCTGCTGAAAAGAAAGGTACTGATGGCAAGAAAAATGATGTGAGAGGTGAAAGCAATCAGGAAAAAGCGAAACAAATAATGGTCAAGAAAAAAGAATTTAATGACCAAGAAAAAGAAAAAGAAGTAGAAAAAGGAAAGGAAAATAAAAAAATTGAAAAAGATGAAAAAAATGAGAATGAAGAGAAGAGTAGAAGTGATAAAGCTATGAACGAAGGTATGGAAGTACCATATCCTGTGGTACCTTCCAAGAAGGAGAAGGACCGTCATTTGGCGAGATTTTTAGATATTTTTAGGAAACTGGAAATAACCATGCCCTTCAGAGAAGCTTTACAGCATATGCCACTCTACTCCAAGTTCTTGAAGGATATGTTAACAAGGAAACATAAATATATTCACCAGGAAAACATTGTAGTGGAAGGAAATTGTAGTTCTGTTATTCAAAAGATCCTTCCACCCAAGCATAAAGACCCTGGGAGTGTAACTATTCCTTGTTCAATTGGAGAAGTCACTGTGGGAAAAGCTCTTATTGACCTGGGAGCCAGTATTAATTTAATGCCATTCTCCATGTGCAGAAGGTTGGGAGAGTCGGAGATCATGCCCACTAAGATGACTTTACAACTTGCTGACCGATCCATTACTAGACCATATGGAGTAATTGAAGATGTGCTGGTCAGAGTGAAGCATTTTATCTTCCCGGCAGACTTTGTGGTAATGGATATCTGTGAAGATACTGACATTCCTGTAATATTGGGAAGGCCATTCATGTTAACTGCAAGCTGCATAGTTGATATGGGTAGAAAGAAGCTGGAGATGGGTTTTGAAGATCAGAAAATTGATTTTGATTTGTTTGTTGAAGAAAAGCCTGCTCCAGAACAAAATGTTTGCTTACATGTAATGGAAGTGGTTCAAGAGGTTTTGGAGGTAAGAACCAAAACATGATATCACTCATTGAGGTAAAAGCGCCAAGCTAATGATGTTAAAGAAGCGCTTTCTGGGAGGCAACCCAATTTTAATTTTTGTTATCTTTGTTTTTCATGCATTGTATCATGTGGAACTTGCTTTATAATCTGATATTGGAGTATATCAGATGGGTTTTGAAGATCAGAAAATTGATTTTGATTTGTTTGTTGAAGAAAAGCCTGTTCCAGAACAAAATGTTTGCTTACAGGTAATGGAAGTGGGTCAAGAGGTTCTAGAGGTAAGAACCTAAACATGATATCACCCATTGAGGTAAAAGTGCCAAGCTAATGACGTTAAAGAAGCGCTTCCTGGGAGGCAACCCAGTTTTAATTTCTGTTATCTTTGTTTTTCATGCATTGTATCATGTGGAACTTGCTTTATAATCTGTACATTGGAATATATCAGCTTATCCTTGAACTTTAGATATAAGGGTCTCAATTTCTTGAGAAAGGGACTGAAAAATAACTTAGAAAATATTTTCTGAAAACTAGTCCTTTCGCTAAGCACAAGCCTCACGCTAAGCGCATCTTTGGTCATGCACTAAGCCGCGAGTCTCAAGCGCTTAGCACTCAACCCTTGCATCTTAGGCTGATTTGGTCTGCTAAGCTGGCCAAGGCTAAGCTAAGCCAATTTTGTAGATGCAAGCTTCATGATAATGAATCAAGTATGATTCAAGTAGTTTTGATGATGACAAAAAGCCCAAAAGAATGATGTCAAGATTGATTCAACAAGTTCAAGATCAAGATTAAAGAAAGGACATAAAGAAGAATCAAGATTCAAGAGAAGATAAATTCAAGATTCAAGAGAAGAAACCAAAAAGCAACAAGTCAAGACTTCACAAGGGAAGTATTGAAAAAGATTTCTAAAAAACCAAACATAGCACAATTTTGTTTTACAAGAAAAGTTTTTCAAAATTTTTCTAAGTTACCAGAGTATTTACTCTCTGGTAATCGATTACCAATTACCTGTAATCGATTACTAGTGGTAAAGATTAATTTCAAAAGCTTTTAACTGAATTTTCAATGTTCCAAATGCTTTTTAAATGGTGTAATCGATTACAATATATTGGTAATCGATTACCACTGTATCTGAACATTGAAATTCAAATTCAATTGTGAAGAGTCACATCTTTTCATAAAATGCTTTGTGTAATCGATTGCATGGTTATGGTAATCGATTACCAGTGACAAGTTTTGAATAAAAAGTCAAGAGATGTAACTCTTCCAATGGTTTTCTCAAAGATTTTCTCAAGGTTATAACTCTTCTAATGGTTTTCTTGACCAGACATGAAGAGTCTATAAAAGCAAGACCTTGACTTGCATTTCAATAACACTTACAACTCTTAGAATTTCTTAAACAACTTTTGAGAAATATTGAAATCTTTGCTTCTCATCTTTCTTCTTCTTCCTTTGCCAAAAAGCTTTTCAAGTTTTTTGTTTTCCAAACCTTGTTCTTTTGCAGAAAACAAAAGTGTGCTATATCTTTTCATTCTCTTCTCTCTTTGCCAAAAAGAATTCAACAAGGACTAATCGCCTGAATTCTTCTTGTGTCTCTCTTCTCCCTTTTCCAAAAGAACAAAGGACTAACCGCCTGAATTCTTTTGTGTATCCCTTCTCCCTTTTCAAAGAATTCAAAAAGACACAGTCTGAGAATTCTTTTGATTCTTCCTTTTCCCTTAAACAAAATATTTCAAAGGACTAACCGCCTGAGATATCTTTTGTTTCCCCTTTACAAAGATTCAAAGGACTAATCGCCTGAGAACTTTGTCTTAACACATTGGAGGGTACATCCTTTGTGGTACAAGTAGAGGGTACATCTACTTGGGTTGCTGTAACTGAGAACAAGAGAGGGTATATCTCTTGTGGATCAATTCAAGTGGAGGGTACATCCACTTGGTTGTTCAAAGAGAACAAGGGAGGGTACATCCCTTATGGATCTTTGCTTGTAAAGGTTTTTACAAGGTTGAAAAGAAATCTCAAGGACCGCAGGTTGCTTGGGGACTGGATGTAGGCACGGGTTGTTGCCGAACCAGTATAAAATTCTTGTGTTTGTCTTCTTCTTCCCTACACTCTTTAATTGTCGCTGTGCACTTTATTTATCGCTTTTACTTTTGGTTAATTTTCTATTTCTGTTCTTTACTTTTGTTAACATTATAGTAAAAGCCTAATTGAATCTAGTAACATTAAGAAGGATAGATTTTTAATTAGTAAAGGCTCATTAATAATTAATTCACCCCCCCTTCTTAATTATTCCGAGGCCACTTGATCCAACAAGTGGTATCAGTGCAGGTATCTTGTAGAAAGTTTAACCACTTCAAGATTTATTGCCTCTTTAAATTCTTTGTTTTTCAAAAGTGATTTCAGGAATAGGTCATTCCAAGATCATGATGAAGACCAAGTCAACTTGTGTCTCATGACAAAATCTCATGAAAACAACAAAGAAGAATCTGTAAGGAAGAAGTGGTACATCGATAGTGGATGTTCCAAGCATATGACGAGAGATGTATCCAAATTTACAACCATTTCTCCCAAGAAAAGTGGACACGTTACATATGGCGTCAACAACAAAGGCAAAATCATTGGAGTTGGTAAAATAGGTACGAGTTCCTCTACTCCTATTGAAAATGTGTTACTTGTAGAAGGTTTAAAGCATAGCCTATTAAGTGTTAGTCAATTATGTGATAGGGGATATAAAGTATCTTTTGATTTTGAAAAATGTGTTATCAAGCATGAGCATGACAAAGATATTGAGAATATAGGTTTCAGAGAAAATAATGTTTACATGATTGATTTAAAACAAAAATCTGAAAATGATAAATGCTTTCTAAGTAAAGATAATGATCCTTGGTTATGGCATAAGAGAATTGCTCACATTAACATGGATCATCTAAATAGATTAATTTCAAAAGACCTAGTTGTTGGTTTACCAAAATTAAAGTTTGAAAAAGATAAATTATGTGATGCATGCCAAAGAGGTAAACAAACAAAAGCATCTTTTAAATATAAAAATATTGTCTCTACCACTCAACCATTACAATTATTGCATATGGATCTGTTTGGACCCTCTAGGGTCATGAGTTTTGGTGGTAGTTACTATGCTTTAGTAATTGTTGATGTTTATTCTAGATATACTTGGACTTTATTTCTTACTCATAAAAATGATGCATTTCATGCATTTAGAAGACTTTCCAAAGTCATCCAAAACAAGAAAATTCTCAAAATTATCTCCATTAGAAGTAATCATGGAGGTGAATTTGAAAATAATGATTTTGAAATATTTTGTGATGAACATGGCATAGAACACAACTTTTATGCACCTAGGACACCCCAACAAAACGGAGTAGTTGAAAGGAAAAATAGATCTTTAGAAGAAATTGCTAGAACCCTTTTAAATGACACTCCACTTCCAAAATATTTTTGGGCAGAAGCTGTCAACACCGCATGTTATATTATGAATAGAGCCTTAATAATACCTATTCTTAAGAAAACCCCATATGAACTCTTTAATAATAGAAAACCAAACATTGCTCATTTACATGTTTTTGGATGTAAATGTTTTGTCCTAAACAATGGTAAAGAAAGTCTAGGTAAATTTGATGCTAAGGTAGATGAAGGCATCTTCCTTGGTTATTCCTTACATAGCAAAGCCTTTAGGATATACAAAAAAAGAACCATGACAATTAAGGAATCAATACATGTTTCTTTTGATGAAACTAATATTACCTCTTTGAGAAAGGAGTTTCTTGATGATATTACTGATTCTTCGGAAGATATACACAACCAAGAAAGAGATCTAAAAAGGAAGAGAAATGAAGAAAACAAGGATGCTCAAGATAACATAATCCATGAAAATGATGATCTTCCCAAAGAATGGAGAACCTCAAGAAATCATCCTCTTGACAATATCATCAGAGATATCTCAAAAGGGGTAACCACTAGACTTTCTCCTAAAGACATGTAATAATATGGCTTTTGTTTCGTTAATAGAACCTAAAAACTTTAAGGAAGCCATTATAGATGATCATTGGATAGTAGCTATGCAAGAGGAATTAAATCAATTTGAAAGAAATGATGTATAGGAATTAGTAGAGAAACCTTCAAACTATCCAATCATACGAACTAAGTGGGTATTTAGAAACAAATTGGATGAAAATGGTATAGTAATTAGAAATAAAGCTAGACTGGTAGCAAAAGGATATAACCAAGAATAAGGTATAGACTATGAAGAAACCTTTGCACCCGTAGCCAGATTAGAAGCCATTAGGATGCTTTTAGCCTATGCATCTATTATGAATTTTAAACTATATCAAATGGATGTCATGAGTGTTTTCTTAAATGGTCTAATTCAAGAGGAGGTATATGTAGAACAACCTCCTGGGTTTGAAGACTCACAAAAATTAGATCATGTCTATAGATTAAAGAAAGCACTCTATGGATTAAAACAAGCACCTAGGGCTTGGTATGAAAGATTAAGTAAATTCCTATTAGAAAAAAATTTCACTCAAGGGAAGGTAGATACCACCATATTCATATAAAAGAAGGATAATGATATCTTATTGGTACAAATTTATGTTGACGATATAATTTTTGGATCTACCAATGAATCTATGTGCAAGGAGTTCTCTATTGATATGCAAAGTGAGTTTGAGATGTCCATGATGGGTGAGTTAAATTACTTTCTTGGACTACAAATCAAACAAACAAATGATGAGATCTTTGTCAACCAAGCAAAATATTACAAGGAACTCATTAAGAGACTTGGAATGGAAAACTCAAAACACTTGGCTACTCCTATGAGCACCAGTTGTTATCTTGACAAAGATGAACCTGGTCAACCCGTTGATGCAAAGCAATACAGAGGTATGATTGGATCTCTACTCTACCTATCTGCAAGTAGGCTAGATATTATGTTTAGTGTATGCATGTGTACAAGATTTCAATCAAATCCAAAATTTTCACATCTAATGGCAGTAAAAAGAATCATAAGATATCTATTAAGAATAGTTAACTTAGGATTATGGTACCCTAAGAATTCTTTATGCAATTTAGTAGGATACTCAGATTCGGATTTTGCTGGATCAAAAACAGATAAGAAAAGCACTAGTGGCACATATCAATTCATAGGGTCTGCTCTTGTTTCCTGGAATAGCAAGAAGCAAAATAGTGTAGCATTATCCACAACAGAAGCATAATATATTTCTGCTGGTAGTTGTTGTGCACAGATTTTGTGGATGAAACAACAACTATCTGATTATAGAATTGTATTAGATCACATTCCCATAAAATGTGATAGCACAAGTGCCATAAACATATCTAAAAATCCAATCCTTCACTCTAGAACCAAGCATATAGAAATTAGGCATAATTTTATTAGAGATCATGTTCTAAAAGGTGACTGTGTTTTAGAATTTGTAGATACTAAAAATCAACTTGCAGACATCTTCACAAAACCACTAAACAAAGATTCTTTCTACAACATTAGAAGAGAATTAGGACTGTTAGATGCTAGTGACTTAACCAAATAATTTATATTTTTATGACATTTGAATACTTAGTATTTCTTTTAATATTTGATTAGTATAACTGAACATGATTATATTTACTTACTCTTAATTTTTATAAGTTTTAAACTTAATTATTTTGATGATATATGTCTAGTGTTATGTGCTTACATTTGGTATTATGCTTTATAATCATTCATGCATGTTTTACATTTCTTAAGCACTTTGTCCTTTTGTTGATGCCAAAGGGGGAGAGAAAATAGGAATTAAATCAAGAACTCATATAATTAAATAACTTAATTTTAAGTAAAGCTTAAACTCAAAAACAAAGGGGGAGAATATACAGAATTAAGTGACTAATCGACTAGGAAAAAGAATGTGTATGTGTTTCTTGATTTCAGGGTTGTCATCATCAAAAAGGGGGAGATTGTAGAAGCAAGCCTCATGATGATGAATCAAGTATGATTCAAGTAGTTTTGATGATGAAAAAAAGCCCAAAAGAATGATGTCAAGATTGAGTCAACAAGTTCAAGATCAAGATTAAAGAAAAGACATCAAGAAGAATCAAGATTCAAGAGAAGATGAATTCAAGATTCAAGAGAAGAAACCAAAAAGCAATAAGTCAAGACTTCACAAGGGAAGTATTGAAAAAGATTTTTCAAAAACAAACATAGCATAGTTTTGTTTTACAAGAACAGTTTTTCAAAATTTTTCTAAGTTACCAGAGTATTTACTCTCTGGTAATCGATTACCAATTACCTGTAATCGATTACCAATGGTAAAGATTGATTTCAAAAGCTTTTAACTGAATTTGCAACGTTCCAAATTTTTTTAAAATGGTGTAATCGATTACAATATATTGGTGATCGAGGCCGTACCCGAATCAAATAAACATTAAAATGTAGTAACTAGGAAGTGATCCTAGGTCGTTTCCCAACGAGCAGTGACAAGCCAAATGTTCATAATATACTTGCAGTAACAGTAACAGTAACGATGGGGGGGGGGGGGTTGTTTGCTTTTGTAAATTAAACAGCGAATATATGTGAATTAGAAAATATCAGAATTAAAACACGTTGCTTCCCCTTGATTCACAAGCAAGTCTCTTATCCTAGGTTACGAGAGTTTATCCTTTATCAGTTTAACCACTTAATCCAACCCTAAATTAAATTACTAAGCGAAATTCAACATAAGGCATTCATTATGTGATTAAGCATCACATACACCAATTACTCATAAACGATCATTAAGCATGAACGTAAATTAAGCGCAGAGACAATTAATCAAGCACTAAGCATGCATGAATTAAAAGCAACAAATTCAAAGTAATTAGTGAAGAGGAAAAACTAAACAGAATTTAACAGTAATAATAGAACCTCAAAGAGAACTGTGCTTGATCCTCAAGGGAAAACAACGCTGCGGACTTAGCCTTCCATTAATCAAATAGAGAATGAAATTTTATTGATAAAACTAAAAGTCTGAACTGGAATTGAAAAAAAACGAAAATAAAATAGAAAGAGAAGAGAGACTAAAACTAAAAACGAAAAATAGAAGAGAGAGAGGAGAGAGAGAGAGAGTCTCCCGTGAGGGAGAGAGGGGGCCCCTAAACTAGAACCTTGGTGCTGTTATATAGTTTTTTTCAGCCCCAAAGCTTACAAATATGTTTTAAATCCAAGCCCATAAGTAAAATCAAATCAAATCTAGATAAGATAAGATAAGATAAGATCTAGATGAAATAATATCTAGATGAGATCAAATCTAAATAATATCTAGATAAGATAAGATCTAATTTTATAGAATAAATTAGTCTGCCCTCTTCAAGTCCAAGCCCAATTCTAGATTCAAGCCCAATGCTAGATTCAAGCCCAATGCTTCATTAATTCCTGAAATTAGATTAAAAACATCAAATTAGCTGAATGGGCCCAAATAATAAAACTGCCTAATTAATTGACAATTAAGACCAATCAATAATTAAAATGGTGCAAAAAGGGTTTAGAAAATAGAAGAAAATGATGGCACATCAAAACCCCCCATACTTAGCCTTTTGCACTCCTGGGCAAAATGAAACAAAGAACAAAATCCAAGGATATCAGAGGGAGACAAACAAAAACATTCACATATTTCTCAATGAACATCAAGGAATAAAAGGAATGGGTAACATCTAACATAAGGAGATCCAAAAAGTCAAGACATTCATGAAAATCATCCAAGCAACCCAATCATGGCAAAATAGTTAATCAGCTCAAGAATGAAAAGTGATAAAGCCTCACAAGATATACACTCTATCTCTCAAGTGTCTAGGCTACTATTTACCCTCAAAGCACCCATGAAAGCAAACACCACATAAACTTGGCAAGATTCTAAAATTGACAATCAACCCATAAACACAAGCACATGAGGATCAAAAGGTCTTTTAAGGTTGTAATGGGGCCAAGGACAAGGTATAGAGAAATATGGAATAAGTGGCTAAATCCCAAAGGAATAGAGGAGCAAAGGGGAATAAGTGCATATTAAAAAAAAAAAATAAGAAAATAAAAAGAAGTAAAGATAAAAATTAAACATGAAGAGTAGAACCAAGAGTTTCATCATTCTTGTGCCATTTAAGATCTTATTCACTCAACTTTATTGCTTTTCTTTTTCTTTTTCTTTTTTTTTTTCGAATTTTTTTTCGAATTATTTTTTTTTTTTTTTTTTTTTACTCTTTGGCCTTTGAGAAACAACATTTCATTCAGCATGTCCAACATTTAACCAATATACAATGTACATCAAGTATGGCCCAAAATACATCATGAAGCATAGCCAACAAAACAAGTTGTCCAATGAAAAACAATTCCAAAGCTCCAAAATTCCTTAAGGATATGGTAATATCATGGTTTTTCACTTAAGGCTTGTAGTGAGCTTCAAAACAAGGAAAGGGAAACAAGGCTCAAAAGGGCTATCAAAGGAATTAATTCAAGGTAAGTCCATTTGGCTAGAAGCTTATAAGAACAAAATTGCCTTAATCATTTCCAAATATGCATGTGAATTAGGACGCATCAACAAGAATCAAGCCAAGGCTATTGTGCAAGCAATCAATGGGGCAAAACACACCAAATGATTATAATGATGGATGGCTCAAATTCTCACAAAGGTAAAATCATCACTTTCAAATTGAGCTTTCAAAACTATCATGACATGTAGAGAAGAATCAAGGATTTCAAGTCACAAAATGTCAAGAACTTTTATTTTCAAAACAATTACCCATTTCTTGAACATATCCTATAATTCAAAGAAAAACATGCAAAGTCGTACGTGCACACAAAATTGACCCAAAATATTAAACTGAAAATCTGACGAAACTAACAACATTAACAAATTAACACAACTAACAAATTAACAAAACCAACAAAACTAGCAAAACCAAAGAACACTCCCCCCCCCCCATACTTAAACAACACATTGTCCTCAATGTAGCACAATTAAAAGATTAAAAACAATTAAATCATCAAAGAGAATCGGACAAGTGTAATAAAAGCAAAGAAGGAGATAGGAAAAGAAAAACTCCCTAAGTCATGGTGGAGGAAGAGTAGGGTGGAGTAAGGAAGTCTCTTCCACCACTACGTCCACTAAAGAAGGGTTCGTGAGGAATGGCTTAAGTCGATGTCCGTTGACCTTGAAGCTCTTGTTTGTGGAGTCGCTTTTGATCTCAACTGTACCATAAGGAAAAACATTAGTAACAACAAAAGGACTAATCCACTTAGACCTTAACTTACCACTCATGAGTCCAAGCCTAGAATTATACAATAACACTTTTTGCCCAACCACAAAGTCTTTTTTAACTATCATGCTATCATGGAACTTCTTGGTCTTTTCTTTGTAGAACTTGGCATTCTCGTAGGCGTCTAGGCGGATTTCATCTAACTCACTCAGTTGCAACTTCCTTTCCTCGCCAGCTTGATCCATAGAGAAGTTGCAAGTTTTCACTGCCCAGTATGCTTTGTGCTCAATTTCCACTGGAAGATGACATGCCTTTCCAAAGACAACCCGATAAGGAGACATTCCTATGGGTGCTTTGTAGGCAGTCCGATGTGCCCAGAGAGCATCATCAAGCCTGGTACTCCAATCTTTCCTGCTTGGCTGCACAATCTTCACAGCAAAACACCCAAGACTAAAACAGGGACTTTGTTTGTATTTAGATTAATGCAAACCCAATTTAAAAGCAAGAGATAAGAATTTAAAATAGAAGATAGAAGATAAGGTAAAGAAAAGATAAGATATTTAAAGATAAAATTAGAAGATAAAAGAAAAGATAAGATATTTAAAGATAAAATTCGAAGATAAAAGATTGAAAGATCAAAATAGAAGATAAAGATAATAGATAAGATAAGATAAAAAATTTAAAGATAAGATATGATAAAATATTTAAATTGCGATAAAGATAACTACTTCTAAGAAATTCAAATAAATAAGATCTAAATCTACTAAATCTAAATACTTACTCCTAAAACCCAACAGTAAAAAAATAAGGAATAACTACTTCTAAGGAAGACCGACAATGAAAATAAGGACTAAAATCTATATATTAAAATCGCTAAAACCTGACAAGTCTAATTAGCCTAGATATATGGATTCTGGATTTGTCTGTCATCAATACCAGTGAACTAATCAACACTAACACACATACTAACACAATACTAACAATTAAACATAAAACACGAAAGGATTAAACACACAACAATAGCTAGCTATTATGAACCTTTGGACACTGCTCCCTGGCAACGGCGCCAAATTTGATCGAGGCCGTACCCGAATCAAATAAACATTAAAATGTAGTAACTAGGAAGTGATCCTAGGTCGTTTCCCAACGAGCAGTGACAAGCCAAATGTTCATAATATACTTGCAGTAACAGTAACAGTAACGATGGGGGGGGGGGGGGGGGGGTTGTTTGCTTTTGTAAATTAAACAGCGAATATATGTGAATTAGAAAATATCAGAATTAAAACACGTTGCTTCCCCTTGATTCACAAGCAAGTCTCTTATCCTAGGTTACGAGAGTTTATCCTTTATCAGTTTAACCACTTAATCCAACCCTAAATTAAATTACTAAGCGAAATTCAACATAAGGCATTCATTATGTGATTAAGCATCACATACACCAATTACTCATAAACGATCATTAAGCATGAACGTAAATTAAGCGCAGAGACAATTAATCAAGCACTAAGCATGCATGAATTAAAAGCAACAAATTCAAAGTAATTAGTGAAGAGGAAAAACTAAACAGAATTTAACAGTAATAATAGAACCTCAAAGAGAACTGTGCTTGATCCTCAAGGGAAAACAACGCTGCGGACTTAGCCTTCCATTAATCAAATAGAGAATGAAATTTTATTGATAAAACTAAAAGTCTGAACTGGATTTGAAAAAAAACGAAAATAAAATAGAAAGAGAAGAGAGACTAAAACTAAAAACGAAAAATAGAAGAGAGAGAGGAGAGAGAGAGAGAGTCTCCCGTGAGGGAGAGAGGGGGCCCCTAAACTAGAACCTTGGTGCTGTTATATAGTTTTTTTCAGCCCCAAAGCTTACAAATATGTTTTAAATCCAAGCCCATAAGTAAAATCAAATCAAATCTAGATAAGATAAGATAAGATAAGATCTAGATGAAATAATATCTAGATGAGATCAAATCTAAATAATATCTAGATAAGATAAGATCTAATTTTATAGAATAAATTAGTCTGCCCTCTTCAAGTCCAAGCCCAATTCTAGATTCAAGCCCAATGCTAGATTCAAGCCCAATGCTTCATTAATTCCTGAAATTAGATTAAAAACATCAATGAAATTCTGATACTGAGGACAGATGTCGTACAGGATGTCACGACATCGCGCTTCAGAACATGTAGATTGTATATGACAGTATGAACAGATTAAACAAGTAAATAACACAAGAGAATTGTTAACCCAGTTCGGTGCAACGTCACCTACATCTGGGGGCTACCAAGCCAGGGAGGAAATCCACTAAAATAGTATTAGTTCGAAGATCTAACAGCCACTGTATACAACCTTCTCACCTAACCACTACCCATGCAACTTCTACCTAAGAGCCACTCTTAGATATGAGAACCCCTCTCACTCCCTCTCAATCACTCACCCGTGTTTACAAACAAATCAAAGACACACCAGAGATTGCTCTCTGAACAATAGAGATCAACTCTACACACTCAGGTCCAACACTTGATGTTAGGGTAGCATCAAGGTGGCTCACAAAACACTCAAGTCACAAAACTCACAAAATAACTCTTCAATCTCTGACTTGATTAAGAACCCGTGCAGCCTTCATGTTTATATAGCAGTGTACGTATCTGGGCTGCAACAACTTGCGCTGGATAAGATCTATCATTCTCCTGAAAAATCTGCACTTAAAGATCTAAAAGATAAAGTTTTATCTTTTAGTTTTTATCTTCAATCTCTAATCCCTGAACGAAACTATTCAAGTTTGTAATTCAAACTTTAATTATCTTTTAATTCATTCCTAAAGATAGAGCGCCTAATCTGTTGCTGACTGCACATTAATCTGTTAAAGATATAACAGATTTATGTGTCCAGTATTTTCGGGCAGGATGTCCTGGACATTGTATCCGACATCGTGGATCCTGCAGCTTCAATTCTTCATTTGACATTTTATCTTGCCTTGTGCATTGTGCAGCCCAATCTGATTCCTTGACATAATGTTAGACATCATGTGCAGCAACTCCAGCTTTCCTTCATTGTCTAAGTGCTTATGTTTTAACAAAATTTTAGCCAATCTTTTAAAACTCAGTAAAGCTAAGCACTAACAATCTCCCCCTTTGGCAAATTTTGTCTAAAACATACTTAGACACTTCCTGAGCAGGTACGAGCAGTCATGCAAGTGGGATCAGCAACTTTCATTATCAGAGTAATCAAGCACAGCAGTATCTGTAGTGGTGACAGCAAAATTCTGCAAGTTGCAAATCTACAAGTCTTTTCCAGGATGTCGTGACATCAGCTTTCTGCTCCCCCTGTCTCCATGCTCTTACTGCTGTGAAGTGAATATTCTGCTAGGCAGCAGTTCACTGCAGCATATCAGCAGCAGCAGTATAAATACTACTCCCCCTCAAAATCATAAATCATGCATAATATCCTACTACTCCCCCTTTTTAGACAGAATTTGGCAAAAGTAGAATGCATGAAATTAATGTGCAAATATTACAGACCAATAACAATCAATTGTTCAAAGGGACATGCCCCAAAAAAAATAAAGGTCTGATGGTCATGGGGTGGCATCAGAATCATCATCATCTGATTCTGTATCCTCTGCTGCATCTTCTTCTTCCTCAGCTGCTTCTCCATCATCAACGCCATTGTCTGAGAGTCTTTTGATCAGGCGTTCCAGCTCCATTTTCTTCTCTGTGTTGGCTTTGATGGTTGCTTCCAGCACCTTGCATGTGTCCTTGAGTTCAGCAATCAAATCATCCTTGGACACAGCACCTGAATCAGCAGCTTTCCCTGATGTCGAGACAATGTCTGGGACATGTGTCCCCTCAAACAGTTTGTAATGCAGGGATAGAGGAGATTCTCTCTTCTTCACAGAGTCAATGTTGTTTAAAATATTGGGATGTTGACTCAACATAATGCCACACAATACAGTTGGGAAGGCAATGGGTAATTTGACAGCAAAAGATTCTGAATGCTTAATAGTTTGATCAAAAATATAGTTTCCAAAATTAAATTTGGACTTGGTTCCAACAGCATACAGAAATTTACCCAAACCTGTGGCAACAGTGGAAGTATGATTGGTGGGTACCCAGTTGGCAGTGCCAATCCTATGCAGGATTGCATACTTCACACTTAGCTTCCCTGCAGAAAGCTTCCCTTTCTTTGGCCAATGCTGGACTTGCTTGGCAGTGATTTCCTTGGCAATTTGATGCTCAGAAACAGCAATATCCACCACTCCTTCAGCTGGTCTGCCCAGGTACTTGTTGATTACAGCAGGGGAGAATCTAATACATTTTCCTCTGACAAACACTTTCTGATACTCATCACTCTTTCTGTTTGTTATGTCAGAGGGAATGTTGACAATGAATTCCCTGACTAGACTTTCATAACAATCTCCCAACTTGGTGACAGTTTTCAGCAGTCCAGCAGCCTTGATGAGGTCCATGATCTCCTTGCAATCCAAGGCATCTCTTCCCAGTTCTCTTTCTAAAGCAAGTCTGCGTTGATATACAAATTTCCACCTTTCAACATTGCCAATGGAGTGGAATGAAATGTTGTCCAATGGGGCATCAGGGACATTTCCAGGCACCTTTTTCCCTGATTTCTTGGCTCTCTTGATGTCGGGAACATCTAGTTCGACATCATCATCAGAATCAGATGAGGAAATTTCTTTCCTCTTCTTGGAAGGGATTGCAACTTTGCTCCATCTGGATGTGGTAGGAGTGATTGGTGTGCTCTTCTTCTGTGCAGTAGTTTTGATTCGTCCAGACCTAGTAATGGGGGTTTTTCCCTTTCTGCTTTGTAATCTTTCTGCAATGCCAGGTGCCAACTTTTTGGCAATGGGTTCCTCATCAGATTCTACTTCTTCTAGGTCAATGAAGTCACCTGGAGCAGGTTCTGGTGCCCTTAGTGCAGGGGTCTCCTCTGTGGCTTGATCCTCTTCCTCTGTTGATTTCTCTTCACTGGATGAAGAGAGGACTTCAGCATTTGGGGTGGAAGATGTTGGGACATCTTTATCAGCATCAGGGACAGAAGCATTTTTCAAATGCTATTCACAAAACTGCGGATCTTCTTATCCATCTCAGTGTCTTCTTCCCTAGGGCTTGTTGCAAAGCTAGGGTTTTCAGAATTCTTCACTCCCTGTTGTCTTTTAGGGACCAGTTTCTCAGGAACAGGGCCTGGACCAGGAATCATTTGTATGGATTGGATATTGAGTGCAGGTTGTTCCTGGTTTGATGGAGTTTTGGAGGATGATGGAGATGATGGTACAGAGGGTGAAACAGGGGATGAGGTTTCTTTTGGTGAGGTAGCCATGGAGAAGCAGAGCTTTGGGAGTGGTTTCGTGAATATCTGAGAAGTGTTGGGGAATGCTGATGAAAACGAGATTGCCACGAAACTGTAAGTTTGAATGAGGAATGTAGGAGAACGTGTGAAACGGAGGTTGAATTTGTTTTGGCCCAGTAGTGAACGTGCTATTAATGTTGAGTGAGAAGTTTGAGCACGTTCAGATAGAAGTAACTGCTATAACTCCTCTAGCAGACAAATGCCCAGCTTGCCCCTCAGTTTTTCAAACTGATTTGCATCCAATGCCTTTGTGAAAATATCTGCTACTTGTTCCTCAGTGGCAACATGCTCCAGTGTGATAACTTTATCATCAACAAGATCTCTAATATAGTGATGTCTAATGTCAATGTGCTTGGTTCTGCTGTGTTGAACAGGATTTTTAGAAATATTAATAGCACTCATGTTGTCACAGTACAATGTCATGACATCTTGTTCGACATTGTACTCCTTCAGCATCTGCTTCATCCAAACTAGTTGTGAACAGCTGCTTCCTGCTGCAATATACTCTGCTTCTGCAGTAGATAGGGACACACAGTTCTGCTTCTTGCTAAACCATGAAATAAGATTGTTTCCCAAATAGAAACATCCACCAGAAGTGCTTTTTCTGTCATCTGCACTTCCAGCCCAATCAGCATCACAATATCCAACCAGCATTGAATCTGAACAATGACAGTACATAATCCCATAGTCACTGGTGCCATTTACATATTTCAGAATTCTCTTTACTTGATTCAAGTGACTTATCTTGGGATTGGCTTGATATCTTGCACAAACACCTACTGCAAAGGTGATGTCAGGTCTGCTTGCTGTTAAATATAGTAAGCTCCCAATCATGCTTCTGTACAGACTTTGATCAACACTGGTGCCAGCTTCATCCTTTGACAGCTTCAAGTGAGTAGGTGCAGGTGTTCTTTTATGGCTGGCATTTTCCATCCCAAACTTCTTGACAATGTTCTTTGCATACTTGCTTTGTGAGAGGAATATGGAGTCTTCCATCTGCTTCACTTGGAGTCCCAGAAAATAAGTCAGCTCTCCAACAAGACTCATCTCAAATTCAGATTGCATCTGTTGGACAAAATGTCGAAGCATCTCATTCGACATCCCTCCAAACACAATGTCATCAACATATATCTGTGCTATCATCAAGTTTTCAGCATCTTGTTTGACAAAGAGAGTCTTGTCAATTCCTCCCTTCCTATACCCTTGCTGAGTAAGGAACTCTGTTAGCCTTTCATACCAAGCTCTTGGAGCTTGCTTCAATCCATAGAGAGCCTTCTTGAGCCTGTATACATGATCTGGATGAGTTGGATCTACAAATCCCTTTGGCTGCTCCACATAGACTTCTTCATTCAGGTATCCATTCAGAAACGCGCTCTTCACATCCATCTGGTACAGCTTGAATTTGAGGATGCAAGCTACACCAAGTAACAATCTGATGGACTCAAGTCTAGCAACAGGGGCGAAAGTTTCATCAAAGTCTACACCTTCAATCTGAGTGTAGCCTTGAGCAACAAGTCTGGCCTTGTTTCTGGTTATAACACCTTCTTCATTGGTTTTGTTCTTGAAGATCCACTTGGTGCCAATCACATTAGTTCCCTCGGGTCTAGGAACTAGCTCCCAAACTTCATTCCTTTTGGATTGCTCCAATTCTTCTTGCATAGCATTGATCCAGAACTCATCAGTCAGTGCCTCTTTCACATTCTTTGGCTCTGTTTTGGAGACAAAGCATGAATTGGAGACAATCTCAATCTCCCTTGATCTTGTAGTGACTCCTCTGTTTGGATCTCCTATAATCAGCTCCTTGGGGTGCATCTTCTGGATTCTAATGGAGGGACTCTTGTCAGGTTGATTGATGTTTGGTTCATCTGTAGCAGAATCAGAGTTTTCTGCATTTTCTGCATTTTCTGCACTTTTAGCTGTATCTGCTACATTGTCTCCCGATGTTCTGACATCGTCTTCGACATCCTTCTTTCTTGCTGGAGTTAGATCATCAACAACCACATTGATGGATTCCATCACAGTTCTGGTTCTGGAATTGAATACTCTATATGCTCTGCTGTTTGTAGAGTATCCCAAGAATATTCCTGCATCACTCTTGGGATCCATCTTTCTCCTTTGCTCTCTATCTGCCAAAATGTAACATGGACTTCCAAAGATGTGGAAGTGCTTGACAGTTGGCTTCCTCCCTTTCCAGATTTCATACAGTGTGGTTGGAGTCCCTCTTCTAAGTGTGACTCTGTTGTGGATATAGCATGCTGTGTTCATGGCTTCAGCCCAGAGATTATAGGGAACTTCTTTGGCATGAAGCATGACCCTAGCAGCTTCTTGCAAAGTCCTGTTTTTCCTTTCAACTATGCCATTTTGTTGTGGTGTGATGGCTGCAGAGAACTCATGAGTGATGCCTTCAGATGTGCAGAATTCAGTAAACTTGCTGTTTTCAAACTCTCTGCCATGGTCACTCCTAATTCTCTTGATGACACAGTCTTTTTCTCTTTGAAGTCTTAGACTCAACTCTTTGAATACTTCAAAGGTGTCTGATTTCTCTCTGATAAAGTTGACCCAGGTAAATCTGGAGAAATCATCCACAACAACATAGGCATACCTCTTTCCTCCAAGGCTTTCAACTTGCATAGGCCCCATCAAGTCCATGTGAAGTAGTTCTAGCACCCTGGAAGTGGTCTGATGTTGAAGCTTCTGGTGGGACATCTTGACTTGCTTTCCAATCTGACATTCACCACAGATTCTGCCTTCTTCTATTTTCAGATTGGGAATGCCTCTAACAGCACCTTTGTCAATGATTTTCTTCATGCCTCTTAAGTGCAGATGTCCAAATCTTTGATGCCATATTTTGACTTCATCTTCTTTGGAGGATAGACATGTGGAGGAGTAACTGGTTTCTTGAGGTGTCCATAGGTAACAGTTGTCCTTTGATCTGCTGCCCTTCATTAGAACTTCACTCTTCTCATTTGTCACCAAGCATTCTGACTTTGTGAAGTTTACATTGAATCCTTCATCACACAACTGACTGATGCTGATCAAGTTTGCAGTCAGTCCCTTCACCAGCAGTACTTTGTTCAGACTAGGAAGTCCATCATGGACTAGCTTTCCCATTCCAGTGATCTTTCCTTTAGAGCCATCTCCAAATGTCACATAGCTAGTGGAGCAAGGTTCAATGTTCACCAGGAATTCTTTAACTCCTGTCATGTGTCTGGAACAGCCGCTATCTAGGTACCAATCTTCCTTAGCTGATGCTCTAAGTGAAGTATGAACCACAAGACTAACAATCTTGTGTTTTGGAACCCACATCATCTTCCTTCCGCTGCTGCTCCTTTGAGTTCCATGATGTGGATGGCCATGTAGATGATAGCAAAAGGGCTTTATGTGACCATACTTGCCACAGTAGTGACACCTCCACTTCTTTCTTTTGCTCTTTTTCTGCTGCGTTCCATGATGCCGAGACCGATGTTGTGACATCGTGGCTCCAGTGCTGTTTTTGGCAGGAACAAATTCTGTCATGGTTGTTCTGCCAGCAGATTTATGATTAAATCCAAGTCCTCTCTGGTTTCCAACATTCTTCCCAAGCTGTAGCACCTCATCAAGCATATCTGAGCCTTTATTCAGCATCTTTATTGATTTTGTCATGTTTTCCAGTTTAGAGTTCAGAAAACCAATTTCTCCTTTAAGCTCAGAGATCTCCTCTTCATGTGCCTCCTTCTCAGCCTCCAGATTTGCAATGATCTTCTTCAGTTGAGCTTCTTGCTGAAGAATCTTCTCACTTTTGATGCATAGTTCTCTATAGGATATAGCAAGCTCATCAAAAGTGATTTCAATATCAATATCACTTGAATCTTCATCAGATTCAAATCTCCCAATGAGTGCATTCACATCTCTGTCAGAATCACTTTCTTGTTCACTCTCTGTATCATCAGACCAACATACAGAAAGTCCTTTCCTCTGCTTCTTGAGATGGGTGGGACATTCAGCTTTGATGTGTCCATAGCCTTCACACCCATGGCATTGAATTCCTTTGCTGTGACTGGGCTTTTCATCTGACTTCTTCTGGTATTCACTACCTTTCCTGATGTCGAAAGGGATGTTCCGGACATGTGGTTTCTGCCTCCTGTCCATTCTTTTCAGCACTTTGTTAAACTGTTTTCCAAGGAGCACAACTGCGTTAGTCAGACCTTCATCAGTATCCAGGTCATACTCATCTTCTTCTCCTTCATCATTGGACACGAACGCCAGGTTCTTGCTCTTCTTTTCAGTCCTATCCGAGAGTCCTAGCTCAAAGGTTTGAAGGGAACCAATGAGTTCATCTACTCTCATGTTGCAAATGTCTTGGGCCTCCTCTATTGCAGTGACTTTCATGTCAAATCTCTTAGGCAAAGATCTGAGGATCTTTCTCACCAGCTTTTCATCTGTCATCCTTTCTCCCAAGGCAGTGCAAGCATTGGCAATTTCAAGAATGTTCATGTGGAAGTCATGAATGCATTCTTCCTCCTTCATCTTCAGATTTTCGAATTTTGTAGCCAATAGTTGCAATCTGGACATCTTCACTTTGGAGGTTCCTTCATGAGTGGTTTTCAGAATCTCCCATGCATCCTTGGCAACTGTGCATGTGTTGATCAATCTGAAGATATTCTTGTCAACTCCATTGAATAGGGCATTCAAGGCTTTGGAGTTTCCAAGTGCCAATTCGTCTTCTTCTTTTGTCCAGTCTTCTTCTGGCTTCAATTCATCAGTGGGCTTTCCTTCTGCGTCCAGCATCTTGGGATGTTCCCAGCCTTTGATGACAGCTTTCCAGGTTCTGCTATCCAGTGATTTGAGGAAGGCCACCATCCTTGCTTTCCAGTATTCATAGTTGGTTCCATCCAGAATTGGTGGTCTGTTCACTGGTCCTCCTTCTTTCTCCATGTTCATCAGAATTTATCTCCCTAGATCTCACTCAGTGATTTAGAGTGCCTGCTCTGATACCAATTGAAATTCTGATACTGAGGACAGATGTCGTACAGGATGTCACGACATCGCGCTTCAGAACATGCAGATTGTATATGACAGTATGAACAGATTAAACAAGTAAATAACACAAGAGAATTGTTAACCCAGTTCGGTGCAACGTCACCTACATCTGGGGGCTACCAAGCCAGGGAGGAAATCCACTAAAATAGTATTAGTTCGAAGATCTAACAGCCACTGTATACAACCTTCTCACCTAACCACTACCTATGCAACTTCTACCTAAGAGCCACTCTTAGATATGAGAACCCCTCTCACTCCCTCTCAATCACTCACCCGTGTTTACAAACAAATCAAAGACACACCAGAGATTGCTCTCTGAACAATAGAGATCAACTCTACACACTCAGGTCCAACACTTGATGTTAGGGTAGCATCAAGGTGGCTCACAAAACACTCAAGTCACAAAACTCACAAAATAACTCTTCAATCTCTGACTTGATTAAGAACCCGTGCAGCCTTCATGTTTATATAGCAGTGTACGTATCTGGGCTGCAACAACTTGCGCTGGATAAGATCTATCATTCTCCTGAAAAATCTGCACTTAAAGATCTAAAAGATAAAGTTTTATCTTTTAGTTTTTATCTTCAATCTCTAATCCCTGAACGAAACTATTCAAGTTTGTAATTCAAACTTTAATTATCTTTTAATTCGTTCCTAAAGATAGAGCGCCTAATCTGTTGCTGACTGCACATTAATCTGTTAAAGATATAACAGATTTATGTGTCCAGTATTTTCGGGCAGGATGTCCTGGACATTGTATCCGACATCGTGGATCCTGCAGCTTCAATTCTTCATTTGACATTTTATCTTGCCTTGTGCATTGTGCAGCCCAATCTGATTCCTTGACATAATGTTAGACATCATGTGCAGCAACTCCAGCTTTCCTTCATTGTCTAAGTGCTTATGTTTTAACAAAATTTTAGCCAATCTTTTAAAACTCAGTAAAGCTAAGCACTAACAATCAAATTAGCTGAATGGGCCCAAATAATAAAACTGCCTAATTAATTGACAATTAAGACCAATCAATAATTAAAATGGTGCAAAAAGGGTTTAGAAAATAGAAGAAAATGATGGCACATCAATTGGTAATCGATTACCAGTGTATCTGAATATTGAAATTCAAATTCAATTGTGAAGGGTCACATCTTTTCATAAAATGCTTTGTGTAATCGATTGCATGGTTATGGTAATCGATTACCAGTGACAAGTTCTGAATAAAAAGTCGAGATGTAACTCTTCAATGGTTTTCTCAAAGATTTTCTCTAGGTTATAACTCTTCCAATGGTTTTCTTGACCAGACATGAAGAGTCTATAAAAGCAAGACCTTGACTTGCATTTCAATAACACTTACAACTTTTAGAATTTCTTAAACAACTTTTGAGAAATATTGAAATCTTTGCTTCTCATCTTTCTTCTTCTTCCTTTGCCAAAAAGCTTTTCAAGTTTTTTGTTTTCCAAACCTTGTTCTTTTGTAGAAAACAAAAGTTTGCTATATCTTTTCATTCTCTTCTCTCTTTGCTAAAAAGAATTTAACAAGGACTAATCGCCTGAATTCTTCTTGTGTCTCTCTTCTCCCTTTTCCAAAAGAACAAAAGACTAACCGCCTAAATTCTTTTGTGTCTCCCTTCTCCCTTTTCAAAGAATTCAAAAAGACACAGTCTGAGAATTCTTTTGATTCTTCCCTTTCCCTTAAACAAAATATTTCAAAGGACTAACTGCCTGAGATATGTTTTGTTTCCCTTTTACAAAGATTCAAAGGACTAACCGCCTCAAAACTTTGTCTTAACACATTGGAGGGTACATCCTTTGTGGTACAAGTAGAGGGTACATCTACTTGGGTTGTTGTAACTGAGAACAAGAGAGGGTACATCTCTTGTGGATCAGTTCAAGTGGAGGGTACATCCACTTGGTTGTTCAAAGAGAACAAGGGAGGGTACATCCCTTATGGATCTTTGCTTGTAAAGGTTTTTACAAGGTTTAAAAGAAATGTCAAGGACCGCAAGTTGCTTGGGGACTGGATGTAGGCACGGGTTGTTGCCGAACCAGTATAAAATTCTTGTGTTTGTCTTCTTCTTCCCTACACTCTTTAATTTCTGCAGTGCACTTTAATTATCGCTTTTACTTTTGGGTAAGTTTTTATTTCTGTTCTTTACTTTCTTAACATTATAGTAAAAGCCTAATTGAATCTAGTAACATTAAGAAGGATAGATTTTTAATTAGTAAAGGTTCATTAATAATTAATTCAACCCCCCCCCTTCTTAATTATTCTGAGGCCACTTGATCCAACAAATTTCAATTCGATCTAAATTCGGCTAAGCGACGGTCTGACCACGAAGCGTATTGTATTCTTTGGCTAAGCGCGACTCGTTGCCGCCAAGCTCATATCCTTGCAGCAATGTAAGCGCTAAGTGATTCCTTTTCTGCTAAGCGTTTTCTCCTCTGTACTCAAGATGCATCAGTTTAGCTAAGCCATCCCAGGGCCCGACTTAGCGAGAGTTGTAGGTTTTTTGATCTGCAGAACTCGCTAAGCGGTCTTATCTGCGCGCTAAGCCAAGCCTTTGTACTAAAAAAAATTGATTTTGAATTTCAAACGTCGGCTAAGTGCGCAGATATGCTAAGTGAGCCTCATTGAGAAACCAAACGTCTCTCTGGCTCGCTTAGCGCAACAGTCCGCTAAGCGAGAAGGTCAAAAACTGCTTAAGTGAGTGTAACAGCAGTTACACTCACAATTTCCAGACTTCGCAAACTCTTTCCCTGCATTCTCTCTCTCCAAAAAATTTGTGCACCATGCATCTGTGCTTTCTTTTTGCATTGTCTACTCCCAATCACAAAGCATCAACGATACAAGTAAGTTCCGTACTTCCTTTTCTCTTTTACTTTGTTAAACCTTAGGTTAGAAAACCTTAAATTTAGCTTTAGATTCTTAAGGTTTGAATGTTTTTGTTTAAGTAGTTAAAGATTAGGACTTTATATATGTTTGTACTGTAGAAGTCATTTTAGTTGGTTTGCATGTTTGATTTTCCTTTTAGAGGCTCAAAAAGTGCAAGAAAATAAACTGCATTTTCTGGCTTTTTGGAAAACACAATGAACTCGTTAAGCGAGCATGCTGCGCTAAGCGAGTTCATCAGTATTCATTGAATATACGCGTTCTCGGAAGAACTCGCTATGCGCGCCTACTGTGCTAAGCGAGTTCATCTTTTGAGGATGAACACTCATCCTCTTGCTGAGATACTTGTGGCTAAGCGAGGCTGAATTGCTAAGCCCAGGTAACTTTTGTCAAATTTTTTGTTGTAAATCGCGTGCTAAATCGAGCTTACCTGAGCTAAGTGCATTTCGTTGCGGCAAATCCCATACTTAGTATATTTTCTGAAGTGTATGGTGCCGCTAAGCGCGAACCTTGAGAAGCTTAGCGTGAATCCTTGTGGCAATGGTTAGGCTTAGCGGGCACTTTCCAACTAAGCCGATTATGAAGAAGCTGAATTTTTGCAACTTCCGCTAAGCGGCCCCACATGTCACTAAGCGGCAATGTGTTTTTTTGTGAAGGCCAGCTAAGCGGACCATATCTCGCTAAGCCGCCAGTATCTTTTTCAGTTTTATTTTTTAGTTTTTGAATTTGAATAACTTGTGTCCTGTTTAATTGATTGGTTCTTTTATTTGGAGATGGCTTCTAGGAAACGCAAGAGTATTGGTACAAGACCCACATCACAATATGATACAAGGAGATTTCACTCCTTACATGCTTGGAACCAGTACACAGATAATGTCCTAGGGAGAAACATCTTGCCTGAGAAGAAGGTGGAGCTTTACCACACTAAGCTAGATGATTTTAAGACTGAATTGGAGAGGCATAATTTCCATAAATGCCTCACCAATTTGGTTGATGGGAGCATAGACTTGGCTTTGGTGAAAGAGTTCTATGCAAACTTATACAGCTTTGAGGGCCCTTCACCAAAGCACGCCAGAGTCAGAGGCCATTTAGTGAAGATTAATGCTGACAGTCTCAACGTATTCCTAGAGACACATGTGGTATTGGCAGAGGGTGAGACTTTAACCACATACTCCAGATACTGCAGGCTGCCCACAGATTACAGAAAGATTGAGGCTGCCTTATGCATACCGGGCCGAGGGTTCATTTTGAATGCTAAGGGCCATCCTGGGAGGATTCTCAGGAAAGATTTGACTACTTTATCCCAGGTGTGGAGTGTTCTCTCATACTCCAACATGGCCCCTACATCACATACCTCTAACAGCATTACTTTTGAACGCCTGAGCTTGGTCATTAACTTGGCCTACATCAGGAAGAACTGTTGGAATCCCGAGGATCTAGCAGTTTCTATCCGAGGGGCTAGGAGGGCGAGGGCGAGGCCAACTGAGACAGATTCTCAGCACTTTGAAGCCATGCTTTAGAGCATTCATCAGGGACAGATCATTTTATTACAAAGTTTACAGGTGGTGGTGCCTCCAGGATCTATTCCTTCAGTTGAGCAGTTCAGGGAGATGGTAGCCTGGCCTGGGACTCAACCTTCTCTTCACAGGGAAGATGAAGGACCCACAGCCCAGGTACCATAGCATGTGGAGGATAAGTCATCTGAGGCCACTATTCTAGAGCCATTCGTTATAGGGGAGGAGGCAAGTGAGACACAGGTGAGACAGGTAACTGCTGCAACTCCTAAGAGATTTCTTGAGGCCACTTTAGAGCCTTCTGCACCAGTGAAGTACCTACCCTCACCTCAGCACGCAGCAGACCCCTCCACACCTATCCTAGAGATACCTGAGGACCCGACCACACCAGTCCTGACTCTAATAGCCTTACTTTTGAACGCCTGAGCTCGGTCATTAACTTGGCCTACATTAGGAAGAACTGTTGGAATCCCGAGGATCTGACAGTTTCTATCCGAGGGGCTAGGAGGATGAGGGTGAGGCCAGCTGAGACAAATTCTCAGCACTTTGAAGCCATTCTTCAGAGCATTCATCAGGGACATATCATTTTATTACAGAGTTTATAGGTGGTGGTGCCTCCAGGATCTATTCCTTCAGTTGAGCAGTTCAGGGAGATGGTAGCCTGGCCTGGGACTCAACCTTCTCTTCACAGGGAAGATGAAGGTCCCATAGCCCAGGTACCACAGCATGTGGAGGATAAGTCATTTGAGGCCACCATTCCAGAGCCATTCGTAATAGGGGAGGAGGCAGGTGAGACAGGTAACTGCTGCAACTCTTGAGAAATATCTTGAGGCCACTTCAGAGCCTTCTGCACCAGTGGAGGACCTACCCTCACCTCAACATGCAGCAGACCCCTTCACTCCTATCCTAGAGATACCTGAGGGCCCGACCACACCAGTCCTGACTCTGGACACTTCTCCTCTAGCTACTCCAATACTTCATCTGATAGATTAGGAGGATGTTCATACACAGGACTAGTCATAATAATTCTAAATTCCTGATGATTTTTCTGTTAGATCAAGTGGTCTTGGAATAATTAAGAAGGGGGGTTGAATTAATTATTAGTGAACCTTTACTAATTAAAACTTATCCTTCTTAATGTTACTAGATTCAATTAGGCTTTTACTACAAAGTTAAGAAAGTAAAGAACAGAAATAGAAACTTAACCAAAAGTAAAAGCGATAATTAAAGTGCACAGCGGAAATTAAAGAGTGTAGGGAAGAAGAAGACAAACACAAGAGTTTTATACTGGTTCGGCAACAACCCGTGCCTACATCCAGTTCCCAAGCAACCTGCGGTCCTTGAGATTTCTTTCAACCTTGTAAAAAACCTTTACAAGCAAAGATCCAAGAGGGATGTACCCTCCCTTGTTCTCTTTGAACAACCAAGTGGATGTACCCTCCACTTGAACTGATCCACAAGAGATGTACCCACTCTTGTTCTCAGTTACAACAACCCAAGTAGATGTACCCTCTACTTGTATCACAAAGGATGTACCCTCCAATGTGTTAAGACAAAGTTCTCAGGCAGTTAGTCCTTTGAATCTTTGTAAAGGGGAAACAAAAGATATCTTAGGCGGTTAGTCCTTTGAAATCTTTTGTTTAAGTGAAAGGGAAGAATCAAAAGAATTCTCAGACTGTGTCCTTTTGAATTCTTTGAAAAGGGAAAAGGGAGACACAAAAGAATTCAGGCGGTTAGTCCTTTGTTCTTTTGGAAAAGGGAGAAGAGAGACACAAAAAGAATTTAGGCGATTAGTCCTTGTTGAATTCTTTTTGGCAATGGGAGAAGAGAATGAAAAGATATAGCACACTTTTGTTTTCTACAGAAGAACAAGGTTTGGAAAATAGAAAACTTAGAAAGCTTTTTGGCAAAGGAAGAAGAAGAAAGATGAGAAGGAAAGGTTTCAAGATTTCTCAAAAGTTGTACAAGAAGTTTAAAAGTTGTAAAAGTTGTTTGAATGCAAGTCAATGTAGATGCAATGGTCTTTGATGTTTTGATGATGATCATGATGATGTGTTACAATTGATGCAAATGGGCTTTTCAAGATTGAATTCAAGACAATACTTCAAGATTACAAGTCACAACATCAAGATGATCACTAGAATATTAGGAAGGGAATTCCTAATTGAATTAGCAAAGGTTTGGCCAAGTGATTTAAATTAAAAAAAGTGTTTCTCAAAGGTTTTACTCTCTGGTAATCGATTACCAGAGGATGTAATCGATTACCAGTGGCCAAATACGTTTTATAACAGCTACAAAAATTTGAATTCGAAATTTTAGACTGTGTAATCGATTACACAATTTTGGTAATCGATTACCAGCAATTAGTAAACGTTTTAATTCAAATTTTAAAAGCTGTAATTGGTTACCAGACAGGATTTTCAGAAAAATAATTTCAAGAGTCACAACTTTTCAAAGGCTTTATTCATGACCACCAATGGTCTATATATATGTGACTTAAACACGAAATTGCTCAGAGATTTTCAGAACAACAAGTGTTTATCCTCTCAAAGAGCAAATTCATTTTATCCTCTTAAGAA
Source organism: Glycine max (assembly GCF_000004515.6). Classification (NCBI taxonomy): domain Eukaryota; kingdom Viridiplantae; phylum Streptophyta; class Magnoliopsida; order Fabales; family Fabaceae; genus Glycine; species Glycine max. The sequence goes on from NC_038254.2 coordinate 19,505,633, forward strand.
TTCCTTGGCCAATTCAATTGCAATTCATTAAGGAATTATTTGAGTGCTCAATCTGTAAAATCCATCTCTTTCTAGAGAGATTTGTTCTTCTTCTTCTTCTCATTCTCTAAGGGATTAAGAGACTGTGAGTCTCTTGTTGTAAAGGATCTTTAAACACAAAGGAAGGATTGTCCTTGTGTGTTTAGAACTTGTAAAAGGAATTTACAAGATAGTGGAACTCTCAAGCGGGTTGCTTGGGGACTGGACGTAGGCACAAGGGTGTGGCCGAACCAGTATAAAACTGAGTTTGCATTTTCTCTTCCCTTAATCTCCTTTATTTATTATTGCTTTATATTCATATTCAAATTGTTTCATTTGAATTAATATTTAAGAAGATTGTCATTAAGGGAATTCATAACTTGAGTAAAAAGTGAAATAGATTTTTAATTAGGGGAAATAGTTTGGAATATCTTAATTCAACCCCCCCCCCCTTCTTAAGATATCTGAGGCCACTTGTATAACAAGTGGTATCAGAGCTTCATTCTTGTATAAAGTTTAGAAGCTTCAAGAAAAAGATGGCCTCAGCAAATTCCTTATTTCCAGAAGGGAATTCTATCAATAGACCTCCAATCTTTAATGGAGAGGGTTACCACTACTGGAAAACCCGAATGCAAATTTTTATCGAGGCAATAGATCTAAATATCTGGGAAGCCATAGAAATAGGGCCTTATATACCCACCACAGTAGAAAGAGTTTCAATAGATGGTAGTTCATCAAGTGAAAGCATAACCATAGAAAAACCTAGAGATAGATGGTCTGAAGAGGATAGAAAACGAGTACAAGACAACTTAAAAGCCAAAAACATAATAACATCTGCCCTAGGAATGGATGAATATTTCAGGGTTTCAAATTGTAAGAGTGCTAAGGAAATGTGGGACACTCTTCGATTAACACATGAAGGAACTACAGATGTTAAAAGATCTAGGATAAATGCACTAACTCATGAGTATGAATTATTTAGAATGAATGCAAATGAAAATATTCAGAGTATGCAAAAGAGATTTACACATATAGTAAATCATCTAGCAGCCTTAGGCAAAGAATTTCAAAATGAGGATCTTATAAACAAGGTGTTAAGATGTTTAAGTAGAGAATGGCAACCCAAAGTAACGGCCATTTCTGAATCAAGAGATTTGTCTAACATGTCTCTTGCCACTTTATTTGGAAAGTTGCAGGAACACGAGATGGAACTATTGAGATTGCACCAAAATGAAGAAAATGACAAGAAAAAGAAAGGAATTGCTCTTAAAGCATCATCCTCAATTCAAGAAGAAAGTGATCAGGATAATGATCCAGATGATGATGATGATCTAAGTCTTTTTGTAAAAAGATTCAACAAGTTTCTTAAAGTAAGAGGAAATCAGAGGCGACCAAATTTTAAATCAAAGAGAAGGACAGAAAATTCATCCTCTACTCTAAAATGCTTTGAATGCAATCAACCTGGACATCTGAGGGTTGATTGTCCCATCTTCAAGAAAAAGATGGAAAAATCTGAAAAGAAAAATCATAGTGAAAAGAAACTGAAGAAAGCATACATCACATGGGATGAAAATGATTTGGAATCCTATGAAGATTCTGAAAATGAAGAGATAAATCTCTGCCTTATGGCCAAAAGTTACGAAAGTGATGAAGAGGTAACATCTTCAAACAACTTATCTATTTCTTTTGATGAATTGCAAGATGCATTTGCTGATTTGCATAAAGAATCAATTAAACTTGCAAAATTAGTTTCATCATCAAAGAAAACAATTTCAAATTTAGAAAATGAAATTTCGAAATTAAACAAAGAATTAGATCTTCATAGAAATGAAGTCTCAATCTCTAAAACAAATGAAAAAGTTAATATCTCCACTATTAATGACAAGAAAATAACAGATTCTTGTAGTTGTTGTGATAAATATGTAAAAGAAATTAAAGAGTTGAAAAATTCACTTGCAAAATTTTCATATAGTAGAAATAATTTAGATGTTATATTAAGTAAACAAAGATATGTGTCTAATAAAAATGGACTATGGTATAAATCTGAAAAACAACAAAAGGTTCATAAAAACTTTTCCACTTCCACACAAAAATGTAATTCTAATTCTATCACTTGTTTTTACTGTGGAAGAAGAGGACATGGCATATCAACTTGCTACTTCAAGAAAAATTACAGTAACATTAAAATGATATGGGTCCCAAAAGGATCCTCAGTTTATACTAACATGCAAGGACCCAATAAAATTTGGGTACCTAAGTCAAAAACTTGATTATGCAGGTATCTTTGAGAAAGAAGTGGTACATAGATAACGGATGCTCAAAACATATGACTGGAGATGCATCAAATTTTACACATATATCTCCAAAGAAAAGCGGGCATGTAACATATGGTGACAACAACAAAGGTAGAATTCTTGGAGTGGGTAAAATAGGTACAAATTCTTCAAACTCCATTGAAAATGTTCTACTTGTTGAAGGCCTTAAGCACAGCCTGCTTAGCGTTAGTCAACTATGTGACAAAGGCTATCTAGTATCATTTGATTCTCAGAAATGTCTTATAGAACATAAGCATGACATTAATATAAAGCATGTAGGACATAGAGTCAATAATGTTTACATGATAGACTTAAGCATAAAACAAGAAAACAATCATTGCTTTCTTAGTAAAGATGATGATCCATGGTTATGGCATAAAAGAAATGCTCACATAAACATGGATCACTTAAATAAGTTAATTTCAAAAGATTTAGTAGTTGGTTTGCCTAAATTGAAATTTGAAAAAGATAAACTATGCGATGCATGTCAAAAGGGCAAACAAACAAGAGTCTCATTTAAACCTAAAAATGTTGTTTCAACCACTCGACCATTACAGTTATTGCATATGGATCTATTTGGTCCATCTAGAACCATGACTTTTGGAGGAAATTACTATGCTCTAGTTATAGTTGATGATTTCTCTAGATATACTTGGACATTATTTATTACACATAAAAGTGATTCATTCCAAGCATTTAGGAAACTTGCTAAAGTCATACAAAACAAGAAAAATCTCAAGATTGCATCCATTAGAAGTGATCATGGGGGGTGAATTTGAAAATAAAGATTTTGAATTATTTTGTGATGAACATGGTATTGAACATAATTTTTCTGCACCAAGAACCCCTCAACAAAATGGAGTTGTTGAGAGGAAAAATAGGTCATTGGAAGAAATTGCAAGAACTTTATTAAATGATACTTCTCTTCCAAAGTATTTTTGGGCTGAAGCTGTCAATACTGCATGTTACATCATGAATAGGGCCTTGATAAGACCTATTTTAAAGAAAACCCCATATGAGTTATTTAATGGTAGAAAACCTAATATCTCTCATCTACATGTTTTTGGTTGCAAGTGCTTTGTACTTAATAATGGTAAAGATAATCTAGGAAAATTCGATGCAAAATCTGATGAAGGCATTTTTCTTGGATATTCATTACAAAGCAAAGCATATAGGATATATAATAAGAGAACTATGAATATCGAGGAATCCATTCATGCTACCTTTGATGAATCTAATGCTATATTGTCAAGAAAGAATATGCTAGATGACATTACAGATTCTTTAGAACATATGAACATTCATGAACAAAATTCCAAAGGAAATGATAAAGGAAACAATGAAGATCCTCCAGAAGAAGTCAAATCCAATGATGAACTTCCAAGAGAATGGAAAGCTTCAAGAGATCATCCCCTCGACAACATTATTGGTGATATCTCAAAAGGGGTAACAACTAGACACTCTCTTAAAGATTTATGCAATAATATGGCTTTTGTATCCATGATTGAACCTAAAAATATAAAAGAAGCCATAATAGATGATAATTGGATCATTGCCATGCAAGAAGAACTAAACCAATTTGAAAGAAACAATGTGTGGAAATTAGTAGAAAAACCTGAAAATTATCCTGTCATAGGAACAAAATGGGTTTTTAGAAATAAATTACATGAACATGGTATAATTATTAGAAATAAAGCAAGGTTAGTAGCAAAAGGGTATAATCAAGAAGAGGGAATAGACTATGAAGAAACATATGCTCCTGTTGCAAGATTAGAAGCCATTAGAATGCTTTTGGCATATGCATCCATAATGGACTTTAAACTTTATCAAATGGATGTTAAGAGTGCCTTTCTAAATGGTTTAATTCAAGAAGAGGTATATGTTGAACAACCCCCTGGTTTTGAAATTCCTGATAAACCAAACCATGTTTATAAATTACAAAAGGCTCTTTATGGTTTGAAACAAGCCCCTAGGGCGTGGTATGAACGCTTAAGCAATTTTCTTCTAGAAAAAGATTTCTCCAGAGGTAAAGTGGATACCACATTGTTCATAAAGAGAAAGCATAATGATATTTTGTTGGTTCAAATATATGTTGATGATATAATTTTTGGATCCACTAATGATTCATTGTGCAAGGAGTTTTCCCTTGATATGCAAAGTGAATTTGAAATGTCAATGATGGGAGAACTAAAGTACTTTCTGGGATTACAAATCAAGCAAACTCAAGAAGGTATATTCATCAATCAATCCAAGTACTGCAAGGAATTAATCAAAAGATTTGGGATGGATTGTGCAAAACACATGTCTACATCGATGAGCACTAATTGTTACTTAGATAAAGATGAATCTGGTCAGTCTATAGACATAAAACAATATCGAGGTATGATCGGATCTCTTCTTTATTTATCTGCTAGTAGACCTGATATTATGTTTAGTGTATGCATGTGTGCTAGGTTTCAATCCAACCCCAAACAATCACATTTAAGTGCAGTAAAGAGAATCATGAGATACCTATTAGGAACAATCAATTTAGGATTATGGTATCCTAAGAATTCAACATGTAACTTAATAGGACATTCTGATTCTGATTTTGCCGGATCTAAAACTGATAGAAAAAGTACAAGTGGAACTTGTCAATTTATTGGATCGGCTCTTGTCTCATGGCATAGTAAGAAACAAAACAGTGTTGCTTTATCCACTGCTGAAGCGGAGTATATCTCTGCCGGTAGTTGTTGTGCACAGATTTTATGGATGAAGCAACAATTATCTGACTATGGCATCATTCTTGATCGCATACCTATTAAGTGTGATAATACTAGTGCCATAAATCTATCCAAAAACCCAGTTCAACACTCTAGAACTAAACATATAGAGATTAGACACCACTTTCTTAGAGATCATGTCCTAAAGGGAGATTGTGTATTAGAATTTGTTGATACTAAGAATCAACTTGCTGATATTTTCACTAAACCTCTCCCCAAGGAAGTGTTCTTCTCTATTAGAAGAGAACTAGGTCTCTTAGATGTAAGAGATTTAGAAAAATAGGGATTGATTGGTTGATTGATTGGTTGATTTACTCTTATTGATTGTAGATTATTTTGTTTGTTTGATCATGTTTGAATTCTTGTTTTTATGATAGAATTTATGATTTCTTGTGTATATAATAATTGAATGATTGAATTTAGTGTATTAGTAGTGAAAATTAGGATGTATTTGAGCATAAACATGGATATTCTCTTAAGAAACTAGCCTAGGATAGGCTCTGGTAATCGATTACCATCCAGTGTAATCGATTACACATGAACAGGCAGCCTGTAATCGATTACAACATCCTGTAATCGATTACCAGAAGGCTTATTGGGCCTGTAATCGATTACCAATACCTGTAATCGATTACAATGCGTCATCTTCTATAAATACTCATGAAATCAGAGCTGCTGCGCAGCCAAAGCCTCCTCCATGTTTTCCTCCATACCTAGAACTTCAAACCTTTGATTCTCACTCAATTCTTCACCAAATCACGTCCCGTAAAGCCCAATCTTCCTCTTTTTCACTCCTCTTTCACTTCCACCGATCAAAATCCAGAAAAACTTCATCAAATGGCAGAGCCATCGAAGAAGAGAAAGGGATCATCCTCCACCGCTGCTGCTGCTGCCCATCGCCGCCATGGCCCATCCGGAGCACCCACAGCACCTATTCCTCCTTCTTTGTCATCTCCAAGATCATCAACATTGTTTTCATCCGATGATCAACGTCTACGGTACCTTTCTCAGTTTTCTTCAAGAATAATCTTAGACCCTAAGTACCTAGACGTAGAGTTCTTTAATGATGAAACGTTTGATTGCTATCAAGTGTTTCAAAATTCTGGTCTTGTTGATTTCATGTCATTAAAATTGCCATATTATCCTGAACTTGTAAAAGTCTTCTACTGCAATTTAAAAATTCAGGATGGTATCATTATGTCTGAGGTGCATGGTACTTCTATGGTCATTGATCAGTCACTATTCTTTTCTTTGACTCATTTACCCAGTCAAGGTGCACCTTTTGAGGGCACCATTGTTGATGACTGGAAATTCGATTATTCGAGTCATGATGCTCGTCGCATGGTCTGCAATGATCAAGCTGAAATGACCGGTAGATTGCTGGCCGGGTCATTAACATTTGATAATCGCATCATGCATTATATCATTGTTAGAATTTTGCTTCCTCGGTCTTCAAATTTAGCACAAGCCTCTGAGGAGGATTTGATTCTTATGTGGGCTTTTCTTACCGGTCGTCAGATCGACTGGGCTCATTTGGTTCGGTACCGAATTCAAAAGGCATTACGGGCCAATGCACCTCTTCCTTATCCACAATTGATTACTCTGTTTTTGCGTCATTTTCAAATTCCGCTTGATGATGAACCCTTTGTTCAAGTCAAGCGTTCTTTTGCAATTGGTGCTGGTGCAGTGACCTCCTTTGGGTATCGTAAAGATCGGAATGGACAATGGCTGAAGAAGGATGCACTCCCTCCTCAAGATGAACGTACTCCTTCACCTCCCCCTCAGCGTGAAGATTCCGCACTCATGAATGAAGTCCTCTCCGAATTACGGGGTCTTCGTTCTTATGTTGGTGACCACCTCGACTCGTTAGATTCATGCTTTGCCGGTATGGACATTCGCCTTACACAGCTAGAAGAGGATGTCGGATACATTCGTCAGAGTTTCAATCTTCCACCACCACCTCCGTCTTCTTAGATTTTATTTTCTTATTATATGTCTTTTATAAGCCGTGTATTTTGGCTTTTAGTTTCTTAGAATTTACACTATTATGCTAAGTACTTTGCTTATTTATCTTGTGGTTTTTTAAATTTCAGTCTTGGACGTTTTGTGGTTGTTGACATTTTAAGTTATTTGGATTCTGGTTTGATTACTTCTTCTTTGTGAGTTTGGCTTATTGTGTTTTATACTCTGATATCTATATCTTTCTACTCCATTGTTATATCTGTGTTGATTTCCGAGTTCTTTGGCTTTTTGATGTTGCCAAAGGGGGAGAAAAGGTTGTATAAAAGCTTAAGAAAAAGCTTAACAAACTTAGAAATCAAGTGATCATGAATTACGAAATATAGGGGGAGTAAACGCTTTATCTATATACAATTGTTTGTTGTTTGCTTGAATCTTGATTTCAGGTATTGTATTGTCATCATCAAAAAGGGGGAGATTGTAGATGCAATGGTCTTTGATGTTTTGATGATGATCATGATGATGTGTTACAATTGATGCAAATGGGCTTTTCAAGATTGAATTCAAGACAATACTTCAAGATTAAAAGTCACAACATCAAGATGATCACTAGAATATTAGGAAGGGAATTCCTAATTGAATTGTTAAAGGTTTGGCCAAGTGATTTAAATTAAAAAAAGTGTTTCTCAAAGGTTTTACTCTCTGGTAATCAATTACCAGAGGATGTAATCGATTACCAGTGGCCAAATACGTTTTATAACAGCTACAAAAATTTGAATTCGAAATTTTAGACTGTGTAATCGATTACACAATTTTGGTAATCGATTACCAGCAGTTAGTAAACGTTTTAATTCAAATTTTAAAAGCTGTAATCGATTACACAATTACTGTAATCGATTACCAGACAGGATTTTCAGAAAAATAATTTCAAGAGTCACAACTTTTCAAAGGCTTTATTCATGACCACCAATGGTCTATATATATGTGACTTAAACACGAAATTGCTCAGAGATTTTCAGAACAACAAGTGTTTATCCTCTCAAAGAGCAAATTCATTTTATCCTCTTAAGAATTCCTTGGCCAATTCAATTGCAATTCATTAAGGAATTATTTGAGTGCTCAATCTGTAAAATCCATCTCTTTCTAGAGAGATTTGTTCTTCTTCTTCTTCTCATTCTCTAAGGGATTAAGAGACTGTGAGTCTCTTGTTGTAAAGGATCTTTAAACACAAAGGAAGGATTGTCCTTGTGTATTTAGAACTTGTAAAAGGAATTTACAAGATAGTGGAACTCTCAAGCGGGTTGCTTGGGGACTGGACGTAGGCACAAGGGTGTGGCCGAACCAGTATAAAACTGAGTTTGCATTTTCTCTTCCCTTAATCTCCTTTATTTATTATTGCTTTATATTCATATTCAAATTGTTTCATTTGAATTAATATTTAAGAAGATTGTCATTAAGGGAATTCATAACTTGAGTAAAAAGTGAAATAGATTTTTAATTAGGGGAAATAGTTTGGAATATCTTAATTCAACCCCCCCCCCCTTCTTAAGATATCTGAGGCCACTTGTATAACAGTCAAGGTCTTGCTTTTATAGACTCTTTATGTCTGGTCAAGAAAACCGTTGGAAGAGTTATAACCTTGAGACAAATCTTGAGAAAACCATTGGAAGAGTTACATCTCTTGACTTTTTATTCAGAACTTGTCACTGGTAATCGATTACCATAACCATGTAATCGATTACACATAGCATTTTATGAAAAGATGTGACTCTTCACACTTGAATTTGAATTTCAATGTTCAGATACACTGGTAATCAATTACCAATATATTGTAATTGATTACACCATTTAAAAAACATTTGGAACGTTGCAAATTCAGTTAAAAGCTTTTGAAATCAAACTTTACCACTGGTAATCGATTACAGGTAATTGGTAATCGATTACCAGAGAGTAAATACTCTGGTAACTTAGAAAAATTTGGGAAAAATTTTCTTGTAAAACAAAATTGTGCTATGTTTGGTTTTTGAAAAATCTTTTTCAATACTTCCCTTGTGAAGTCTTGACTTGTTGCTTTCTGGTTTATTCTCTTGAATCTTGAAATCATCTTCTCTTGAATCTTGATTCTTCTTGATGTCTTTTCTGTAAACTTGATCTTGAACTTGTTGACTCAATCTTGACATCATTCTTTTGGGCTTTTTGTCATCATCAAAACTACTTGAATCATACTTGATTCATCATCATGAAGCTTGCTTCTACATTCTCTGTTTGGATTATTATTATTATGATTATGGTTTCAGTACTGTATTTCTTTTATGTTTATATACACTGCTAGTTTTGTTTATGGGTAGTTGATTTGATCATTCTGACGCATATGGAACAGTTTGACTTGATTTTGATGATATGGCAGTGAAACACTTTTATCTTTTTGTGAAAATTGGTGTATGATTTGATTTTGAATTAAATGCATGATTGTGATGGAGTTTGTGTTTCTTTTCATGAGTTTGAGCAAGTGTGTATGCTAAACAAAGAAAGAACAAGAATGTGAATTTGTAATTAGAATTGTTAGTCAGTAGAAAGATTGATTGAGAAAGAAAAGCTTGAACCAAAACCGGTGAGAGTGTAACCTTAAACTGTGAGTGAACGACTAGCTGTGAGTAATAATCTTTGCATCAATCTCTAATTTTAGAATGAAATGTATGAATGAGGACATGATGAAGGCCATGATTGTGTATATACAAGCCATTTGACCAAAAATCTTACCTTGAATGATAATTGTATCCTTTGCACCCTTCATGAGCTAAATGATATTGTCAAAAATTTGAACCCTGAACTTAAATAATTATCTCCAGATACCTTGCTTAGATTTTAGGAGAGCATATGGTTCAAGGCAAATTTACCCCAAATTTGGGGGAGTGGAGTTGATTGGGATGTAGAGTAAAAGGTAAAGCATCAGCACACACAACAAATAAGTTGTTGTTAAAAAAAAGATCAATCAAAGAAAATATGTGTTGTTATAATAAGGTCAGAAGCAAATGAAAGTGAAAAGTTAGTGAGCAAGCCAATTGTATTAAAAAGATCACTTGGATAAGTCTAGGATTTGTGCTCTCTTAGAATCTAAGCCTTTGAATCCTAGAAAAACCAATGAATTTTTGTAGCCAAGCCTCACTACAAGCCTGAGAAAGTCCTTCTGATTCTGTTTATACATTTTTGACTTTATTACATGAGATGAAGTTCAAAGATTGGACCTTTTGCTAGTTGTTATTAATGAATAACTTAAACACTTGTGCTTGAGTGAAACAGTAGTTGTGAGACTGTGGTTTAAGCTACTTTCCTTAATAACTGTCTTATGCCTAACTTCATCTAATTGTACAGGTTACATTTTATTCTTCTCTTTGAATAATTGCATATTTTGTGAAAGACAACTGATGAGAGCATTTTGCTTCATTCTTGTGTCATGCAATCATTAACTTTTGTTACATACATCTTTGTACATAGTCATTACATGTTATTGTCACTTGGGGACCAGTGAGCTATTCTTTATTTGCTTGAGGACAAGCAAAACTGTAAATTTGGGGGAGTTGTTAGTCGATGAATGAGACTAACTTTTGTGTACAAAACTTGTGTAAATTGTATCAAACTCCTCCAATTTATGGTTATTTTGTAGTGTTGTAATTACTTTTTGTTAAATATAGGTAATAAATACTTAGTACTTCCATTTTGTGTGTTTAATAATCATTTTCTCTCAATTTCAGGTTAATTAAGCGAGTTTGTATAGTGCTGATTTTCACCCTCTCGCTAAGCCAATCTGCTAGCTTAGCGAGCCATCCGCTGAGCACAACACTCCTTGGCTAAGCGCGAGGAAGAATTTGAAAGAAGGATGAGTTGTGCATGTTCACTGAGCAAAGGTTCATCCCGCTAAGCGCACCACTTCAGCCCATCCGCTGAGCGAGAAAAGCATACGCTAAGCCAAAATCCACTAATGCGCGCCAAGCGGTTCATAGTTGCGCTAAGCGCACAAGCATGAACAAAGCCACCTATTTAAGCCTAAAATCAGATTTTGGAATGGAGTTTGGCCTTTTCTTGAAGCTTCTGCATATCTAGAGAGTTCTAGAGAGAGAAAGGTCCAAGTTCCAAAAAGTTTGAGAGATTTTGTTGTGTGAAGATCTGCAGAGACCAGAGCTTGAAGAGGAAGTCGTCCTAAGAGCTTGAGATGAGTTTGTGGGTGATTGTGAGGTCTTAGAGGTGGAGGAGACATCCCCACTACTTGTATTTCTGCAATCTTTCATCTTCCTCTTCTCTTTGTTGTAAAGGAAGCTTCCCAGTTATGGAAAGCTAAATACTCTGTTGGATCTTCCTTGTAGGTACTTGATGTAAATATCTTTTTATCTATCTAATGATGTTTTGTGTGTTCTATGTGCTATCAGTATTTCATTCTAGTATGCTTTTACCTTGATCATGTAGATGCATGCTTTGTTAGGGTCATTCAATAGTGGAAACTGGTCTGATTCTTAGAACTTGATAGGACAGGGCTAGTTTGTCGTACTATCACGAGGGATCGGGATACGATAACCTAGTTGTTGTATGTTTGTCTTAATGCGGTCCTGGCTGAGTTTAGTCCAACAAGAGGAATCTAGGGACGATGCATGATCAGGATTAGGCTAGACTATCATGAGGAATCGGGGTTTAGCATTTTAGGAGACACCATAGAACGCATAAGCATTGTTAAGTAGAGAATATCCTTTTAACATTAGGCACCTATTAGGAAGACCAACATGTCGTCTATTTTTCTTTACACATCATTACTCACTTGATTTTCCTTTTTATAGTTAGGTTACACACCTATTCATAGTAAACATATCTCTTTTCACACTAGATACCTATTCATTGAAATAGCTTTACCAAGTAACACAAGTTCCCCGAAAGTTCGATACTCGGTTCTTACTGTTTTATACTACTTGTGTGATCCGGTGCACTTGCTGGAAGTGAACACATGCCCAAAACTACATTGGATAAGCTGCCTTTTAACGCGTCCCACATGAGGCTGAGCTCCATGGTGGTGCGGGCTTTCGATGGTAGCCTTTAGGATGTAAGGGGAGAGATAGATCTTCCAATTCAAATTGGGCCCCACACATGTTAGATAACCTTCCAAATAATGGGCATAAGCTCTACCTATAGTTTCTTGTTAGGCCGGCCTTGGATCCACTCGGTTGGGGTGGTCCCGTCAATGCTGCACCAGAAATTAAAGTTTGTGGTGGAAGGACAGCTGGTTATAGTATCAGGAGAGGAAGACATACTAGTAAGTTGTCCGTCTTCTACGCCTTATGTTGAGGCTGTAGAGGAGTCGTTGGAAACATCATTCCAAGCATTGGAAATTGTGAGCAGTTCTTATGTGGAATCTCCTCCAGTGCAGCCACGCTTATCTGGTGCTACTTTGATGGTGGCTCGGGTTATGTCAAGGGACAGATATGAGCCTGGAATGGGTTTAGGCCGAAACGAGGATGGCATGGCAAGCTTGGTGGAGTTCACTGAGAATCATGGAAGGTTCGGGTTGGTTACGAGCCTACATATGCTGACAAGAAAAGGGTCACCTTAGAAAGGAAGGAGAGAAGCCTGGCCCATCTACAAGGGCGAGGACTACAAGTGGAAAGGGTCCCCATTTGTCACATCAACGAAAGCTTTGTCAGTGCAGGATAGATGCGTGAGGATCAGGTTGCAGTGATAGATGAAGAAACCCCTCAAGACTGACCAAATTGGGTGCAACCATGTCCTCCAAACTTTGAATTGAGGAATTGGCAAATTGTCAAACGACCTGATATTTCCATGAAAAATTCAATGTAATCCAATAGTTCTAACCCTATTGTTGGGCCTAGGCTTTGGGGTCTACTCTTTTGTTAGATCCGATGTTGAGTCCTGTAAGAGTAACAATACCGAGGACCCGAACGTCGACTATGAGCAGCCGATAAGTCAAACGAAGGAGGAAGAGAATGAAGATTGAGGACTTCCCCCATACTTGAGAAGAATGGTGGAGCAAGAAGAAAAGGAAGTGAAGCCACACCAAAAGGAAACAGAAGTTGTGAACTTAGGCATTGGCGAAGAGAGAAAAGAGGTCAAGGTCGGCACTTGCATGTCCACAAACATCTGAAATGATTTGGTGACTCTGTTGCGAGACTACTAAGACATCTTTGCTTTGTCCTACCAGGATATACCTTGTTTAAGCTCAGATATCGTGCAGCACAAACTACCTCTGAATCCCGAGTGTTCCTCGGTAAAGCAAAAACTGAGGAGAATGAAACCCAAGATGTCCCTAAAAATAAAGGAGGAAGTGAAGAAGCAATTTGATGTTGGTTTCTTGGCCATTGCTCGGTACCTGGAATGATTCGCCAATATCGTGTCGGTCCCTAAAAAGGATAGGAAGGTGCGAATGTGCATGGACTATTGAGATTTAAACCTAGCCAGTCCAAAGGATAACCTTCCTTTACCGCACATCGATGCTCTCGCAGATAACACGACCAATTTTGCCCTGTTTTCTTCCATGGATGGGTTTTCGGGCTATAATCAGATAAAGTTGCACCGAAGGACATGGAAAAGGCAACCTTCATCACTCTATGGGGAACTTTCTGCTACAAGGTGATGTCCTTTGGGCTCAAGAACGCTGGGGCAACATACCAGCAGGCCAAGGTGGTGTTATTCCACGACATGATGCATAAAGAGATCGAGGTCTATGTGGATGACATGACCGCTAAATCAAGGACCAAGAAGGAACACCTTGTCAATTTGTGGAAGTTTTTCGAGTGACTGCATAAATACAGGTTAAGGCTGAATCCCGAAAAGTGTACTTTTGGGGTTAAATCCAAAAAATTGCTCGGCTTTGTCGTTAGTCAGAAAGGAATAGAGGTAGATCCAAACCAGGTAAAGGCAATCCTCGAAATGCCCAAGCCACACATCGAGAAGCAGTCCATCCAATGGGACAATGATTGTCAAGTGGCATTTGAAAGGATTAAATGGTGTCTCATGAATCCTCTTGTGCTCGTACTACCGGTGCCTGGAAGACCCCTTATCCTATTCATGACAATATTAGATGAGTTGATGGGGTGTGTGCTAGGACAGCACGATGAATCTGGGAAAAGGGAACGGGCTGTTTATTACTTGAGCAAGAAGTTCACGGCATGCGAGATGAACTACTCTTTGCTAAAGATGACGTGTTGTGCCTTGGTATGGGCAGCTCACCGTCTGAGGCAGTATATGCTGAATTACACTACTTGGTTAGTGTCCAAAATGGATCCTGTCAAGTACATCTTCGAAAAGCCTGCTCTCACTGGACGGATAGCTCAGTGGCAGGTTCTATTGTTAGTATTTGATATTGTCTATGTCACTCATAAGGCAATAAAGGGGAGTGCCTTGGCAGATTACCTAGCTCAACAGCCCATCAATGATTATCAACTTATGCATCCAGAATTCCTTGATGAGGATATCATGACCTTGTTTGAGGAGGAAGTAGAAGATGAGGACGGGGATAAGTGGGTTGTGTGGTTTGATGGTGCATCTAATGCACTAGGCCATGGAATTGGGGCAGTATTGGTTTCCCTGATCAAACAATATATACCTTTCACGGCTAGGTTGTGCTTCGACTGCACAAACAACATAGCGGAGTACGAGGCATGTGCCCTGGGGATCAAGCAGTGATCGACTTTAGGGTCAAGTTACTCAAGGTATACAGGGACTCGGCATTGGTGATTCATCAGTTAAAAGGTGAATGGGAGACCAGGGACCATAAATTGATACCTTACCAAGCGTACATTAGGAAATTGATGGAATTCTTTGATGACATATCATTTCATCACATTCCTAGAGAGGAAAATCAGATGGCCGACGCCCTTGCCACTCTAGCGTCCATGTTCAAAGTAAGCCTTAGTACTTCGATATCAAACGATACATCATATATCAAATTCAGATGTCGTAGTGAGCTTGCACATTGCTGTTTGATAGAAGAAGAGGAGGATGGTAAGCCTTAGTACTTCGATATCAAACAATACATTGAAGACAAGGAATACCCGCCTGAGGCCTCTGACAATGACAAGAGGACATTACAAAGGTTGGCGGCCGGTTTCCTCCTAAGTGGAAGTATCTTGTACAAGAGAAACCATGACATGGTGTTGCTTTGATGTGTGGATGCAAGAGAGGCTGAACAAATGCTAATAGAAGTGCATGAAGGATCATGCGGTACGCATGCCAATGGACATGCCATGGCCCGAAAGATTCTGAGAGCAGGGTATTACTGGCTCACTAAGGAGAGCGATTGTTGCGTTCATGTGGGGAAATGCCTTAAGTGCCAAACCTTTGCTAATAATGTTAATGCTACACCTGTACCATTGAATGTCTTGGCAGCACCTTGACCATTCTCTATGTGGGGCATAGACGTGATCGGGGCATCGAACCTAAGGCTTCAAATGGGCATCGCTTCATCCTAGTTGCCATTGATTACTTCACCAAATGGGTGGAAGCAGCTTCATATGCTAGTGTGACTAGGAATGCGGTGATCAGATTCATTAAGAAAGAGATAATTTGCAGATATGGGTTGCCCAGGAAAATCATCATTGATAATGCCACCAATTTAAACAACAAGATGATGAAGAAAATGTGTGAGGACTTCAAAATCCAACACCTTAATTACACGCCTTATCGGCCAAAGATGAATGGGGCAGTTGAGGCTGCCAATAAGAACATCAAGAAAATCGTTCAGAAAGTGATCGTGTCCTACAAGGATTGGCACAAGATGCTCTTCTTTTCATTGCATGGTTATCAAACTTCTGTGCGCACATCTACTGGGGCAAGCCCTTTTTCTTTGGTGTATGGAATGGAGGTTGTGCTCTCATTTGAGGTGGAGGTTCCTTCTTTAAGGATCCTAGCAAAGTCAGGATTGAAAGAATTAGAATGGGCCCAAGCACACATTGATCAATTAAATCTTATCGAGGGTAAGAGATTGGCCGCCATGAGCCATAGGCGACTATATCAGAGTAGAGTGAAAAACGCTTTCGATAAGCAGGTGCGCCCATGTAAGTTCAGCAAGGGGGACCTTGTTCTAAAGAAAGTGTTGCAGGTTCAAAAGGATCACAGAGGGAAATGGGCCCCAATCTATGAAGGGTCGTTTGTTGTGAAGAAGGCTTTCTCGGGAGGAGTGTTGTTGCTTATGAACATGGACGACGAAGAGCTGCCTTCACCTATGAATTCTGACATCGTCAAGCGATATTACGCGTGATGCTTGGGGCAATTCGAAGGATCAATATTTGGACTTCCTCAAGGACTCATTAGGATATCCAAGTCTTAAAATTTTTGTAAACCATAATCATAACATTAATAAATATGGATTAATGATTTGCATTTCTCCCTCCAGTATCATGTCCTTTATATTTTATTGTATTTTAGAACGTACACTCTCGTCCTTGCTCACTCATTCAGGAGCCATTTGGCACATTCATCAGGGGTGTCGTAAGCGTTAAGTAAAATTGAACACAACAACACCCGTTTAATTATTACATTTAGCGTTCGATCATAAACATGCATGCATCTGCATCTTATCATCAAGGGATCCTGCAAATCGGAAAATGAATGAAGAGTCATTTTGGGTGATGGTCAGCACCACACCAACTTGGGTGAGTCTAGGGGCAAGTGAAAAGGTGATACAAGTATCTTGTAGTATTTTTTTGCATTTACATGATAACGCTTTCTTTGTCAAAGCATTAGGGCAGGTACTAACAGGTGCTAGGCCCATGATCAGATCGATCACCACCCAGCATCCGGCTAAAGACGTTAAAGAAGCACTCCTATGAGGCAACCTAGTATCTCTAGCTTTGCTCTTTAATTTCATGTTTCATACTTATTCATTTTCTTGAATTATCTCATGAATTCACCTAAGCTTATACATAATTAATAAGGTTTAAAAGGGAAATATATATAACAAAAACTTTGCAAAAAACAAAAAAATTCAACTCGCCTAGGTGAGCATGGTCTGACGAAAAATAAAAAGGAGGAGGGGTGAAGCCATATTTCACCCTATCTTCCCCCATTTTCTTCAAAACTCACCAAAAGCTCCCCAAGACCCACAGGAACCACCATTTTTGCACCAACTTCAAGCTTTTTCTGTGCATTTGTCTCAATTATTCTTGTTTTCCATTCATCCCACTCAAGTAAGTGTCATCTCCATCTATTTTTAATTTTTCCTTGTGGTATTTGGTGCTTTATTTGTTGTTTCTTTGCAACATTTGTGAAATAAGTTATGTGTAAACCCATGGTCTGAATGCTTTGATTAAGGGCTGCAATGGATGGCTCTAGTCCTATCCTTGATTCTATTGTAAATTTGCATGTCATATTGCTCCTTATCCCTCATTTTTACATGTTTTAACATGCGCACACCATCTGTTTGATGAAATGCCACAATGACCATTCCATGTGTTGTTTTGAAATTTGAATGAGTAATGAGCTTTATGCATGTCTAGCCATCATTTTAGATGTATGATCAACTTAGGTTGATAGATTAAATGTCAAGAGCATGAGCTGAGCTTGGAAATCTAGACATTGCTTTACATGAATGCTTAAAATTATTTGGTTCAAATTGGTCTAAATTGTTGGTTAAATTTGTTGCACTATGATGGGCACATTGCACCTAAATTTCTATAGGACGTGATTTCTTTTTTTCGAAATAATGAGTGCTGAGTTGTGATTTGTGCTATTAGTTGTACGATAACACATGCAATTAGCAAAAACCACACAAAGTTGATTGACTTCTTGCTTGCTACTTAGGATAACTAAAATAATGGTTATGTATTTCATGCAAACTAACTCTTTTATGGATGTGTCGTTGTAGGCAATGGCTCCAAAGAAGCTTCTTACTAAAAGGGCTAGGAAGACCACCACAGGGGAGGGATCCAGTGCATCCCTGCAAGCAGAGAGTGAGTTTGACGGACACCACTTCCGAAGCGAGGAGCATCAGTGTCGTTTCAAAGCGATCAAGGGTTGGTTTTTTATCAAAGAGAGACGGGTCCAACTAAGAGAAGGGGAGTACACAGAATTCCAAGAGGAGGTTGCCAGGAGGCAATGGACCCAAGAGCCCATGGCTAAATATGACCCCGAGATAGTCATGGAGTTCTATGCAAATTTCTGACCCACCGAAGAAGGAGTCATGGATAAGCGCTCCGGGGCCAATGGATCCCCTATGATGAAGATGCTATCAACCAATTCCTAGGGTATCCGTTGGTCCTAGAGGAGGGGCAATGTTGTGAGTACACCGAAAGAAAAAGCCAGGTCTCAGGTTTTGATGAAGAGATCATAGGCCAGCTACTGTGCTCCCCGGGACAGGACTTTGCACGGAGCGTGACGAGAAGGCGGGTGCAGATCATGCATAATAGCATGACCACCTTGACCCAGATCTGGATGACGCTTCTGCTCGGCAACATCCTACCCAGTGACCATAATTCTAATCTCCCACTACCTAAATTCCAGTTGGTCTATGCTATCCTGACCCATATCAGTGTTCATATAGCCTAGCTTATCTCGGATGCCATCTACCAGTTTGTAGGCATTGCAACTCCGAGACACCTAGTGGACCCAGAAAATTTCAATAGGACACTGGGATTTCCAACTTTGATCACAGGTCTCTGCCAATTCTATGGGGTGCTGATTACCCCCACAAAGCTCATCTGGCCTCTCATTAATAGGCCTTTCATTGAGAAGTACCACATGCCAAGACAAGCACAGCAGCCGGGGTAGGACCAGCGGCAGCAGCTGGCCGCAGACGCTCCACCGCCACCTCTATAGCATCTCTAGAGTCCATCTCGGCTCACATGTAGAGGATGGAACTCTACATGCAGCATTTGGCTGACCAACAAGCGACAAACTATAGAGGCCAGGCGTAGTTAAACGACAACTTCTATCAATATACACTGCACCAGAAGCGCCAGGACCCCAACCCTTACCCGTGGCTTACTGCCGACCAGTTTAGGTCCACTGTTGCATGGCCTAGGGACAGGCCTAATTTTCAGGCAGGGGCAGGTCCCACAGAGGCCTCAAGGGATGAAAACAAAGCTGAGGAAGATGGAGACATGGCAGATGTGATGGATTTCTTCCTTTGAGGAGACTGAGCCTCTTGACCAGGACCTTCTAAATTTATGAACTTGTCTTTATCTTATTTATCGCTTTTAGTATTTTGTTATCTTATTTCCCTGTGATGTTTGTTTCAAACACGAAAACTAAACCGAAAAAAAACTTACGCGTGGTTTCATTTCTATTTTTTTGCGCGCCCTTTGTTCTCTTGATAATGTAGTCTCAAATTACAACTTTGTCTAGGTTTCAAATTTTTTCTAACATGCTTCTAAAAGAAACAATCACAAGTTTTCTTCAAAGTTTGCGGATCAAAACACAAAAGGTTTTTTTTTTTAAAAAAAGAAATGTGTACCTAGAGGGTGAAAACAACGAAAGACTTTCCCAACTACCAAAATGGACTCGGATGTTTTGTAGGGACTTGATAAAAGAGCAATTGTTGAAACACTAATTTGGCCTGAATGTGGAAACAGACCCTAAGCCTTAGTGATCACGTGACCACAAATTTTTATGTTGAGTGTCTGCATGGGTATGTTTTGCGATTGATTTTGCATGAATTTCTAATTATCATAATATGCGATTCATGGAGATGATTTGGGCATTCCTTTCTTTTTGAGTCGTTGGCCAAACAGCTGTCCCAATATACATTATTTTCTGCCATTTGCAAGCCTCATGAGCCAAACATTTGATTTTTACCAACAACCCTGACCTAGGATGGAAGTTTCCTACCTTACCCTAGGATAAGAGAGAAGGGGTATCTTCCAAAGGGGACTTCTATCATCCTTTGGTTAGTCATGTTCATAAAAAAAAGGAGAGAGAAAAAAGAAAAAGAAAAAGAAAACAACAAAGAAAGGAAAAAGAAAAAAAATGAAAAAGGAAAAAAATCAATCAATCAAAGATAGAAAAGAGCAAAGGAAAATAGAAAAGAAAAACAAGTTCTTTGGACCAAACAATGTCTAAACCATGTACAGAGTTGTCGAGAGGAGTAAAAGGGAGGGGAGCAGTAGTAACTTGGTTAAGACATGAGGGGATAGGAAGTGATCGCCCGTTTAAGTTACTAACCAAATCTTTGGGCCCGCTCTCTTGTTCTACACAAAACAAAAGGGAAAAGAAGGGAAAAGCCAGAGCAGCCAAAACCAATTTCCTAGAAAGTCCGACCTTAGAAAGTCCTATTGATCCATGATGATTATGCATATTATCCTTGATTTGATGGGAAATGACCTGCAAAATCAATTTATGACATATCTATGATTTGGAATTAAGATGAAAACACTTGTCTATGTGAAGCTTTATACACCTTGTGCAGTTTTCCTCTGTTCAGTTGGACCCAGTGTTTCTTCTAATGTTCTTTTAGAAACGAAATGCAAATGTCTTAAATCTCATTTTTGGTTATGAGAAATTCTATTTGTATGCTTTCATTCCCCATTAGTCGTATTGTTTTTGAAAAAAAAAAGTGTGTTGTTCTGATCGGTTTGGGGGTTTGTTTCTTTACCAAGCGTGTTCGCATGTTAGTGAAAGATTTCAAGACTTCAATGTCTTCTGTCTTGACGCTTCAAGACTTCAATGTCTTCTGTCTTTACATTTCAAGACTTCAATGTCTTCTTTCTTTATATTTCAAGACTTCAATGTCTTCTGTCTTTACATTTCAAGATTTCAATGTCTTTTGTCTTTACATTTCAAGACTTCAATGTCTTCTGTCTTTACATTTTTCAAGACTTCAATATCTTCTATCTTTATATTGCAAGACTTCAATATCTTCTATCTTTATATTTCAAGACTTCAATGTCTTTAGTCTTTACGTTTCAAGACTACAATGTCTTCAGTCTTTATGTTTCAAGACTTCAATGTCTTCAGTCTTTACATTTCAAGACTTCAATGTCTCCTATTTTGTTGTACAAGACTACAACATTTTTGTTTAGTTCTTTTGATACTTCATCCGTTTATTCTTTTTTACAGGTTTCACTTCTTTGGTTTTTGCCAGTTGCCGGTCGGATAGCAAGATCGCTCGGATGAAATTAGTGTCCTTATCTTTACTTACCTTTTCATTTTCAATAAAAGATAAGTAAAAAGGGGCAACTGTCTCCGGGAACTATAATTCATTGATATTTTGATTCTCGTTGACCGAAAGGTGTTGTTCGACACCATTTTTTGCACAAGGCGTGAGATTGTTCGACGTTTTGGTCAAGGATGCGAAAAATACCCAAGGGGAGGGGCAAAAGGGTCATTTCAAGCAATTTTTTGGACCCTGGCTCACCTGGGCGAGCCAATTTCTTCAAGACTAAGCATCAGCTCGCCTGGGCGAGCTACCATAGTCCCAAATGCCCTCGTTTCCTATAAATAGGCGTGAGGGAAGCTGAGGAAGGGGTTGGGCATTCAGCATTTAGTGGTTTTTGAGAGAAATCAGAGACAATAAGAAGAAAGAAGAGAAAAACAAGGTTGAAGCGCTACCGAATTGCGATTGTAAGCAACTTCTACATCATTCTTCCTTCGGTGTTCTTTGTTCGTCATCTGGATAGTTTTTGTTTTAAGGATTTGGATACGATCTATGCACCCTTAGGGGTCCTCTTTGTTGTTTTGTGCATCTTAATCTCTTTCTTCTATCATCAGTAATCTTTTTTCTTCTTGTAAAGTAAATTTCAACCGATCATTAGTGCCGTAAATCATCTTTTTAAAGAGATTGAAGGTTAATGAACAAAACCAATATAAAATCAACATATAACTGAATTTCTCTCCATTAGAGTCACTTGAGATCGTTCAATGTCCAACGCCTTAACGACCTCTTTTTTTGTTCTTATTAGTTAAAAATGAATCTTTCAAAAGCCTAGAATCAACTCAACGCACAACTTTCTCGCTTTAAAGAACTACGTAGGTCTGAATTCCTCGTCACACCTGAGGATACGTAAGAGCAAGGACAACATCCTTGTCGACCCCAAAAAAGTAAAAAATATAAAAAGGGAAAATAAATAATTTTGAAGTCACATTGCACACACTCGATTAAAGGCTACCATCCCTTGTGACAGGCGTGCGGGGTGCTAATACCTTCCCCGTGCATAAAAAACTCCCAAACCCTTATTTTTAAAATTCGCAGACCTTTCTTTTTTATTTTTCTAACGTTTTCCTCGAATAAATGTTAGTGGCGACTCCTGCACATTTTTCCTTTTGTGGAAGACGCACTCTTATTTTGCCTCGCCCTCCTATCGAAGGGTAGGTTGTGACTAGAGACCTTTTCAACCTACAAACAAAATCTTCCTTTCCTTGCATCTCAAAACCTTTAGGTTGTTTCATCCAAATTTAGTTGTTTTCACATCAAGTTGCTCTAGCTACATGTCCATAGTTGCAACAAGAGGTAGTAAAACACGAATGGACATGTGTCTAATGAATAGAGAGAAAATCTCATTGTAGTCCACACCTTTCTTCTAATTGTAGCCTTTATCTACAAGACGTGTTTTATACTTGGTGTCTTCAATGCTTGACAGCCCAAATTTGTTCTTGAAGATCCATTTTGCATCCAACAACTCTTCTACCTTTAGGTAACCCAATCAAATCCTAAGTCTTATTTTTATGAAGGGATTTCATTTCCTCATTCATAGCCATCATCCACTTATCAACTTCAAAACAAGTAATTGCTTCATGATAAGTGGTTGGTTTAAATGAGTTAACCTCTTCTGCTACCTGGAGTGCATAGGAGACAATGTCATCAAAGCCATATCTTTCAAGTACTTTGACTTGCCTTTGAGACTTCCTAAGAGCAATAGTCTTAGGCTTTCTCATAAGGTTCTCACTCGTCTAATTAGTCTCATCCATTAATTTAGATTGGCGTTGTTGGAGTTGTGTCTAATGATTTTGTTTGGTATCATTAGGTGTTGCAGAGTGCTCTTGATCAGTAAAATTTATGATTGTGGGGCTCTTAAACTCCACTTGCTTAGTAACATCAATTTCCTTGTTTGGGTCTTCCTTGATTGTGGGGGTCTTGTTTTTCCTAGCTTTTATCTTTAATTTTTGCAATTTCTTCTTTTAGAACTTTTTGCTGATTTTGGGGGCCTCTGGAGCTCTGGCCAGAATGACCTGTTTTTGCTATAAAAAAACTATCAAAAATTTATTAAAAATAACTAAAACATAAAATTCTATCTTAGACAAAGTAAAAATTGAATTTAAAGCTAATTTGATTAAAAAACAAGGCCCAAAGTTAACTAAAATGCCAAATAAACATCACAAACCTATGAGGTCATCCTTCTTCCCTTGTAGCATTACCATGTATTTCTCGAATTTGGCCATCCTTTCATCGTCTCCTTGCTTATGGATGCTTAGCTTGCTAAAATCAAACAATAGAGGATAAACTAAGGATTTCATACCTTGGGTTGAAGGGTTGGCTTGTGCTTTCATCTCTTCCTCTAGCATGGTGCTTTCTTCTACCTCTTTTTCTTCTTCCCCTTCCACATCACACTCTATGGTGGAGATAATAGCCTTGCAATGGCCCTTTGGGTTCTCCTTGGTAGTTGCAGAAAAACCAATTGAAGAGGTTTGCAATTTTTTGGCCAATTGATCTATTTGAGTCTCTATGCTTTTGATCATGACTTTGGTGTTTTTGTGGTTGGTGATGACCACTTTGGTGAGTTTGGTCAAGGCTTCTTCCAACTTTGCAGTGCGGTCCCATAAATTTGGTCTTTTTTGTGGTTTGTTGTCTCCCACTTGGTTGTAGTTTCCATGTATGTTTTGGAAAATTCTATGTTGGAAGTTAGTGTACGGTCATTATTATCCTCCCATGTGGTTAACCTCCTTAGTTGGTACCTCGATGTATTTTGATGTTTGATGGCCTCCTCTGCATTCTTCACACATGAACGCTTGTTGCGTTTTCTTTGAGATGGCCACTTGGAGTTGTTGCGGGATTTGTTGGATTGCCTTAGTCATTGCTTCTATTTGATACTGCATCTTTTATTGAAGAGCTAAAAGGTTATCTTAAGCATTAAATTCATACATACCTTTTGGGGGATTTGATCGATTTGTTTCTACAGTTCTCTCATTAGCCGTCAAATCTTCAATTATGGTCTTCACTTGAGTGGTGGTTTTATAAAGGTAGTTTCCTTTGGCCGATGCATTGATCATCCCCCTGCAATCGTTAGTGATTCCTTTCATAAACATTGAAATTTGCATGAATTGGTTGTATCCATGACAAGGGCAACTCCTTAGGAAAGCTTTGTATCTCTCCCATGCGTCAAATAGCGATTCAGTTGGAGCTTGTTTGAAGTTGACGATGCACTCCTTGATAGCTTCAACTCTAGACTTGGGGAAGAAGTGATTGGGGAATTTGTCTTTGACTTCCTCCCATGTGGTTAGTGAATGATGTGGGTGTGAGTTGAGCCAATCGGTTGCCTTTCCCCCTGGAGAGAAGAGAAAGAGTAAGAGTTTAATATGTCCATCATTAATACCTGGCAGCCTTACCAATAAGCATAATTGTAGAAACCTTGTGAGACAAGCATGGGGTCCTCAGTGCTTGCTCCCATGACTTGGTTGTCGTTGAGATTGTTGTGGACCCATGAGGGGAAATTGATTTGGTTGTCCCCGATGTTTGGTAGTCTAATGGGTTGGCTCATGTCGGTTTCTTGACCGATTGCAAGTTCCGCAATGGTTTGCTCTACTTCCACCATTCCTTCATTGTTTATTTTGGTTACTTCGATTGATGAGCTTGAAAAGGATCTTTCTTCGAACAGTTACTTCTTAGTGCGCAAAGCTTCTCCCTTTAGTTTTTATAAAGTGTTTTCGATTTTGAGATAAGAGGATTCAGAATGGAAATTTTCCATCTTGTACCTAGCATGTAAGCATAAAATAGAAACTTTGAATAGGGTTCAGTAGAGTGGTCAGTTTAATTATTTTAAATAAAAAATAAAAGATATAAAAATATTATTAAATTTTTAAAAATTAACTAAAAAGGGAAAATATTAAAATTTGAAAATAAAAGATAAAAATCATAAGTACTAAAAAATAAAATCAGAAAATAAAAGATATATTTTTAATTAAAATTTAAAAAAATGTATATTAGAGATATAATCTGAAAATTGTTTTTTTATTATATCTAGATTTATTAAAGGAATAGTTAGCATTTTAATTAAGGAAAAAGATAACAAGAAATAGAAGATATATTAATTTTTAGTTTTTTTTAATTTGATACATTAGAAGATAAATAAAATCTGAAAATTAAAAACTAATTATCCTATAATGAACAAAATATATATATACATATATATATATATATATATATATATATATGATTTTTCAAAAATATTTTAAATAAAAGGAAAATAAAATCTGAAAAATAAAATTACTCTAATTAGATAATCTAAGATGTATTTACAAATAGATAAAAACAAAAAAAGATATATATATATATATATATATATATATATATATATATATATATATATATATATTTTCAAAATTTTATAAAATCTAAAAATAGAAATTAAAGATAGCTAGTCTAATATTGTAGATTATATTAGTTGGTAAAGATATATTAAAAACAAAAATAAAAGATATATTTCTAATATATATACATGAAAAATAGAAAATAAAAGGGAAAGAAAAATATGAAAATTATAAATCTACCCACTAAATTATACATATTATATTTACTAATAGATATTACAGATAAAAATTTAAAAACTGAAAATTAAAAAAATATCCATATGTTATTCAAAAATTAGGTGTAATTTGGGAAGGAAAAATTAAACCCTAAAAATATTTACAAGATAATTGGATATGATAATTACAAAAGATATGTTAGTAAATACAAAATCTGAAAATTACTATCAATTACATAATATATTTATAAGATAAAAATTAAAATTAAAATTTCAAATTAGAGTGAGATATCAACCAAATCTTTAAAGATATGGTAGATATTATTTGAATTTTCAATTTCAAAATTTTTACTAACTACCTAGAAGATAAGAGATATTTACAATCTAATAAAATCTAATCTATAACTAACTACCTAAATCAAATCTAAAAGATATATACATCTACTCCATTTTACTATTTACTAACTTCCATTCACGAATTGATAGCTTAATAAAGAGAGATCATTCCCTATCTAAAGATCCTAGCAACTACCTATAGACTCTAGTCTAGATGCCCATGCCTTTTTTTATAATATCTTCTCTATAATCTAACTTTGTGAGCATCAACTCAAACTATGTTTTAGTCCTCGACTCATAGTCCATTTCGTCTAATTTGTTTAACTCTTTTTGCTTCAAAGATTTCTTATAACATTCGCAAGCCTTTTTCTGATCTCTTTTCAAAGTTATGACCTACATCTCATCACTTAGGAATTTCATGGCCAAATGGACTATTGAAACCACTGCTCTGAGTGTGATCAAAGTTGGTATGCCCAATATGGCATCGTAGGATGATTGCAATTATACAATAATTAATCTAATGACAATCGTTCTAGTTATTGGCACCTCACCAAAGGTTACATGCAGCTTCACCTATCCTATTGGAGTTATGTGGTGACCAAAGAAACCTATGAGGTCATTATTATAAGGAAGCAACTTTAACTATGGAATTCTAAGATTCCTGAAGAAATCAGAAAACATTATGTCTGCAGAGCTACCTATATTCACTAATAATTGATGTACCTCCTTATTATTGGGGAAAGCCTTCACCAATAAGGGATCATCATGGTTTGGACATGTATTTATCATCGAATATCAAGGGTGGAGGTCATCTTTTGACCAACTCGTGGTTTCTTCTACTATGCGCAGCGGTCAAGGCTTCCTTCGCATGTCATTTTAGAGTTTTGTTTGATGGCCCTCAACCATCAAACCCTTTTCTATAACATATATCACCTCATGTTCTCACTGAGGGGAATTCGATCTCCTCTCAAGAGAACCTGACTTATGTTTTAAATCAAATCCATCCCGATGTATTGACTACACATGGTTTTCTACCTCTCTTTTTGGAGTCCTATATTTGTATCTTAGGGAGCATTCCCTTGAGCATCCTCTTCTTTGATGTTGGTCAGAACTTTTAGATCTTTGTCTTTGCTCATCACAGTTTAATCAATCATATCGAAACCTATAATTACCTCCTTGGTTTCACACATATCTATCTAGTTTGCCCAGACGTATGAGAATTTCAATGCATTTTTTAATTGAAAACAATCATCAGTGTCATGCCCCATCGCGTAGTGATAGCGACAATATTTTGGCTGATCTCTTCCACCATTCCTAGTTCTTAATGGCTTAGGAACGTCAAGACCAACATCTTTTAATTCCACTGATATAAGTCTAAATTGACCTAAACTCTAAGGATTGCCATGCTTGGAAATCAAAGCTTTAGAATAAGAGTTGGTACCTCTAGGTAGAGTTCCATGTCCATGGAAGTCCTTCAAGGATCTCAAGATATCCACCTTCAAAAGGTTCCAAAATTCCTTGACGAAAAGGAAGTCAAAACAATCAAGTCTGAGGCTGTTTAAACTATCACATTCTCTTATAGCAACTTTCACCTCTTCCTTTTCAGAGTCCACAATTAAATATGCATTATCTTTATTGGATATTTTACTAAATTGGACACCATCTAACTTTGGTCTTTCAAAACACTCATCTATGAATCTATTATCAAAAAACTTCTTTACTTCCTCCTTCACCCTACTAGGATTCTCTTCCCACACTCCATCTGCATGTAGTCCTTTCAAATTATTTTTTCTCTCCAATTTATGACAAAGCGGAAGTATTTTTCATTTCCACCCCCCTCCTTTATCCATCGAGCCCTAGACTTTTGAAGAAACAATGTTTCCTTGAATTTTGTGACTTTCCAAAAGTCTTGTTGAAGTTGCAAACTCTTCTTGAAACTTTCCTCACCAAGTCTCCATGCTCTTCCAACTCATTCAAGTCTTTGACAATTTGTTGTTGTTTCCTATTGATGAAACCAAACTACTCCACATTCCATCTCTTCAAAGCCACTTTGACGCCTTTCAATTTTTCTTGAAGCACAAATGCCCTTCATCCCTTCACCAAATTGCTCCTCCAAGCCTCCTTGACCACCTCACTAAACCTTTTATCTTGGAACCAAGAATTAAGGACCCTAACCCAATCACTAAGAATGCTCTTGACCAATTGGGCAATGATCTGAAATGTCCCTATCAAAGACATATTGTGAGAAACCATGCCAACACTCCAACCAATCACTAGAAATAAGTACCCTATCAATCCTACTTTTTGCTCTGTCATTTGGACAGTACCATGTGTAATTTCTACCCACCATAGGAATATCAATAAGTTCCAAATCATCAATGAAATGGTTCAACTCTTCTATTTACCTTCTCTCATGTGAGAGGTTCCAGACCCCTTGGCTTTCTTTATTCCGTCTAACACAATTGAAATCCTCATGACGCACCATTTATTGCAAGATGAGGTTGCCTCGTAATTTCTCTATTCTTTTCATAGTCTTCTTTTCCCCTGCATATCACACAATGAGTAAATATGTTGACTAGTACCACCTCTCTATCCCCTTCCTTCCACTTCCCCTCCAATGCAAGAATGCCATTTGTTCTAAATGTATTAGCTAGGAGAAACACCTATTTACTCCACAAACACACCATCCCACCAGAAATATGTATAGAAGGGGACATCTTCCATTGAACCTCAAAATCTCACCACAAAGCATGACACAACACTTTATTTTTACTTTCCTTTTTTTTCTTGTAGGAAAAGCAAAGCATGTGTAATTCCTAGGGTAAGACATGATTATTTAGTGAGGAACGTCTCGAATAAGGTTGTCAAGTGAGTTTCCTTTGAGTGTAAAAGGCTTGTATGTACTTGCTCTATAATACTTTAATATAATAGAAACCTTAACCTTATCTTTGGGTGAGGAATTTCAACATTTCAGAAAATATAAAATGTTTCGAATTTGAATTGCTTTGATTTTAATTTCTTTCGTTTTCCAAATGCTTTGTTTGGATAAATCAATTTAAATTTCTTAATTAAATTTTAAATTCTTTATTTGGATAAGGCAATAGAAAATAAAAACTATCTAATTTTGAAATATTTAATTAAAAAAATATTTTAAATATTTAATTAAAATGCTTTTTATTATTTAATTAAAAAATATTTTCAAATATTCAATAACTTTAAAAAAATGATAATTTTGACCAGGTTTTTTCGATTGACGACAACCAATGATGTTTTTATGCTAACATCAACTAGGACTATTTTTTGGTCAATGTTGACTAAAGCTTATTTTGCCAAAGTATGTCTAGAATATTTTTCAACAGATGTCGGTCTAGGCTATTTTTCAGTTAATGACGACCAAGACTATTTTTTGGCTGGCATCGTCCAAGTTTTTTTACGATGTCGGTTGATGATACTTTTTGGCCTACATAAATTAAAAACATATCCTTTACTAGCTGACATCAGCTAAAAAAAATTTAGGTCGATGTCGTCCAAAAAACCCTAGCCAACGTCAGCCAAAAAACCTAGTCCATATTGGTTAGAAAAACTGTAGCCAATGTCAGCCAAATAACCTTAGCCAACAACAGTCGATAAGACCCTAGCCAATGTCAACTAAAACACAACCATGCCTAATGTTGGCCAAAAGAACCCTAACCAATGCCAATCAAAAAGCCCTAGATGACATCCACTATAAATAGCCCTAATCGATGTAAGCCAAAAAACCTAACTGATATCAACCAAAAAAACCCTAGCTGACGTCGGCTCAAAACAATCCAGGCCGATGTCAGTCGAAAAAAACCCTAGTTGATGTCAACAAAATAAACCTAGCCAATGTCAGCAAAAAAACATCATTGGTCGGCATCAGCCAAAAAATCCCTAATCGACATTGGTCGAAAAAACCCTAGTCAACATCGACCAAAAAACCTTTAGCTGATGTCAAGAAAAAAAATAGCCCTATTCAATGTTGACTTGAAAAGCGAAGTTGATGTCAACCTAAAACCCTAGCCAATGTGGGCTAGAAAATATCTATGCATGATGTCGGTCAAAAAACCCTACTGATGTCAACCGAAAACCCTAGTCTGTGTCGGTCAAAAAAACCCTGGTACAACTTCATCTAAAAATAGCCATGGCTAATGTTGACTGTCGCCATCAACTGGAAGGCAAGACGAAAAGAAAGGGCGCGTCTTCCCAAAAAGGAGAACGTGCGGGAGTCGCCACCAACGTTTATTTGAGGAAAACGTTAGAAAAACCAAAAAGAGGTCTGAAAATATTGAGAAGAAGGATTCGGGAGTTGTTTATGCATGGGGAAGGTATTAGCACCCCACGCACCCGTCACAAGGGACGACAAACTTTAATCGAGTGTGTGAAACATGACTTCAAAATTGTGTATTTTCCCTTTTTTATATTTCTTTATTTTTTGGGGTCGACAAAGGTGTTGCCCTTGCTCCTACATATCCTCAGGTGCGATGAAGAATTCAGACCTACGTAGTTCTTTAAGTCTGAATGTTTGTGTGTTAAGTTGGTTTTATGTTTTTTGAAAGATTCATTTTAATTGTGAACAAAAAGTCGTTTAAGGCGTTGGACCTCCTTGAAATGATGTTTTAAATTTGAAAAGCGGAGAGAATCGTTAAGTTGTTGGACCTTGGAACAATTTGAAGTGGCGTTTGATAAAAGAAAAAATTTTGGTTGCAAATTGATTTTATCTTGTTTTTGTTTATCAACTTTCAATATCTTTAGAGACAACGTTACAACACAAGTGATCAGTTAAGGTTAATCTTCACAAAAAAATGAGGTTACCGACGATGAGAATGAGGAGATGAACATGCATAAAACAACAAAGGGGGCCCATAAGGGTGCATAGATCACATTCAAATCTTAAAAACAAAACTAACCAACGGTCGCACGAAGAACACCAAACAAGGAATGATGTAGAGATTGATCGTGGTCGCGATTCGACGGTGCCTCGGCTTCATTTCCTCTTCTTTCTTCTTCTTATTTCTCTCTTCTGTCAATTTCCTCACCCTCTGGACCTTGGAACCTCCCCTCAGCCTCCCTAGCACGCCTATTTATAGGAAAATGGGCACTTGGGGCAATGGCAGCTCGCCTAGGCGAGCTAAGCCTTAGTCATGAAGCAATGAGCTCGCCCAGGCGAGCTAGTTTCTTAACATGGAAGTCTTTTGGTGGCCCAGGCGAGCCAAAGGCTAGCCTGGGCGAGCTAGGGTCCAAGAAAACCAAGGAAAAGACCCTTTTGCCCTCCTTTCTTGGTATCTCTTGCCTTCCTGATCGAAACATTGAATGTTCCTTGTTTTGCACTGTAACTGGAATTCAACACCGTAAGTCGACTAGCACCGATAGTCCCCGGACGAAATTAGGGTATGACATCAACTAAGAAATAGTTATGGTCAATGTCAGCCAAAAAACTCTTAGCTGACATCAACCAAAAAACACTAGTGAATGGCAGCTAAAAAATAGTCATATCCAATGTCGGCAAAAAATTCTAACCGACATCAGCCAAAAAATCATAGCTAACACCAGTAAAAAATATTTCAGCCAAAAAAACCTAATAAAAAAATCCCTAGCTGACGTGGGCCGGAAAAACCTAGCTAATGTCAACCGAAAAATCCCTAGACAACGTTGGCCAAAAAATAGTTTTGAGCGATGTTAAGTGTCAGACCCTAATTTTGTCCAGACAAGTTTAAAAAAACAAATAAATAACAAAAAAACAAACAAAAAATGCAAAATATATAAATAAAAAAATCAAAGTTTACCACGAAACCAAAATCTTTCAAAAATAATAATAAAATAAAATCAACCCAACACACAAATTGTTTTCTACCAAAAGAACTACGTAAGTTTGAGTTTCTCATTACACCTAAGGATACATTCGAGCGAGACAAAATCCCTTGACGGCCTAAAAAACTAAAAAAAAAACATAAAATTTCCTTTTTTTCCCTAAAAAAATAAAAAATCCCTTTCTTTTTCTAAATAAAAAAAATATAACAAAGATAACTCATGTTCTTAAGGGAAAATAAATAATTAAAAAGTTATTTTATTTTTAGCAGGCTTGATTAAAGGTTGTCGTCTCCATGATGAGCGCATGGGGTGCTAACACCTTCCCTACTCCTAAACGACTCCCGAATAAACGTTGGTGGCAACTCCCCTAGTTTTCCTTTTTGGAATACCTCTTTGTATCTTTTTTAATCGCTGTCCCGTCATAGCCCATGTTGCGACAAATGGCGACTCCATTGGGGATTGGTTAGAGAGTTAAGCCATTTGATCGAGTGTGCAATTTTATTGTGACTTTTTCTTTATTTATTTTCCTTTTTTCTTTTATATTTTCATTGTGCTCATATTCATTATCGTTTCATTTCGTTACTATTCTTTTTATGGTTTTTCACTCATGCTTGTATATATCCTTTGCTACATTGTTACTTCTTTGTGTGTATCCTCGTATCTCTTTATTACTTTCGTAGTTATAAGTAAATTGTGTTATTAAATCCTAGGGTAGATGACATGTTCTATATTTGTTGTATTTGCCTAGGAATTTTCTGGTTGTTTTGCAAGAGGGTTTAGGTAGTTCTTAGGTTCATCTGTTCACACATAACACCTACACTTTTTGCACACATTTTAAGATATTGGGCCTACCCGGGTTTCTCTAAGCCATAGGGAGTAGAGGTCGATCTGTGGTCATACTGGATATCCGACTTGCTTAATGAGAGTGAAAATCGTTTAAGAGTTTTTCTCTTTTTGTGATGCATTATCGCTAGTAGTCCCTATCGCTACAGTGTTGTTACTTAAGAGGATGATATATCTAGAGTCTATTGAGGTTACATGAAACTACCCTAGGAAGTTGCCATTGGATAGCAAAATTTTAGACCCTTTCCACTAGGTTCCTGAATTATGGACACATAGCATACTCACCCCACCCTGTTGCCTATATTCGTTGTATTTGCCTAGGAATTTTCTGGTTGTTTTGCAAGAGAGTTTGGGTAGTTCTTAGGTTCATCTATTCACACATAACACCTACACTTTTTGCACACATTTAGAGATATTGGGCCCTATACCTGGGTTTGTCTAAGCCATAGGGAGTAGAGGTCGATATGTGGTCATACTGGATATCCGACTTGCTTGATGAGAGTGAAAATTGTGGCGTCCCTAAATTAATGACTGGTTTAATAGTAATAATTTAAATAACAAAAACTATGGTAATTTTGTTTTCTTCTTTTTGTTTTTCATTTCTTTCTCTTTTCACCATAACTAGGTTTAGAAGGAAAATCCTCACTATAGAGTCCTGAATGGCCAGTTCACAACTCTATTCGGAGTCATTTCTTTCTTACCGTTCATAATCTCTAAACTATTTTGCTTTTTCAAAAGGAAGAATGTACCAGCCATTACTTTAGGTCGTCACGTGAAAATAAAAGAATAAAATACGGTCAATAAACTCTTTTACAAATAAAGTTGCTAATGCTTCTTTTTTTTTCAAATAACAAGATCGATCATAAATGCATTCATCATTTAAAGCTGTCCAAAATATGGGAGTTTTACAAAATACTCAGTGTCATCCAGAGCAAAGGTGTCCATAGTGGTGGCTTCAGCCACATGTATACAATCATCAATTTCCTATACATCAGGTCTACCCATACAAAAACAAAAGAGTAAACCTAACAGTCAGTCCTAGATACACCCACCCTCAAAAGTATACAAAACGAATCCAAAGAGTTGTCCACTAGGATGAAGAGCCTCCGCTGATCGCCATCTCCCCCGGGCCACCATCCTTCGTAGAATCTGCCTCAGATGCCGACATGACTTCCTCGGGAGAATCCACCTCAGGAAGTGGGTCCTCATCGCCCTCTAGAAAGTCAAGAGCATCCACAGTAGGCTCAGGAGGTAGCTCCTCGGGATCCTCCTCAGGGTCTTCCTCGGATGATGTTACCTCGATCACTTGGACGGGCTCCACTAGACGATATGGTGTAGGCGTGGGTAGTATCCACTCCACCGTGCGCTGAAGCGTCCGTGCAGGTTCATCTGGATGCACCAAATAAGTAGCCGTGAATCGAATGGTGCCCCGAAATCGGCACCTCATGTTGCCTTCGAGGGTCTCCCAAGCTCCCTCTAGGCACTCCATCTCTACTCGATCACGGATTAGCTGCGCCGCCATCACGATCTACAAGAAAGAAGAGAAAGGGGTAGACTCTTTCACAAGAATCTACTATGCCGCCGCACAATGCGTCTCATAACCACTACATGCAATTAAAAGGAGTATCTTAAGGCTTTTCATCTCTGGTAATCGATTACACAGCCTTGGTAATCGATTACCAGAGGCTAAACTTGAATTACACAGCCTCAGGACATGAAATATGCAAAAATGCACTGTGTAATCGATTACACATACCTGGTAATCGATTACCAGTGACCCATTCCTCTGTGTAATCGATTACACAGGCTGGTAATCGATTACCAGAGGCTCCCTTAGCTTCCTGACTTCGTTTTCAAGCCTGGTAATCGATTACACCCCGTGGTAATCGATTACCAGAGACCATCTTAGCCTCCTGTCTTCATTTTTAAGCCTTGTAATCGATTACCCACCCTTGGTAATCGATTACCAGAGGCCATAACCCACATATCAATTAAAGTTCACAGCTGGCCAGCCACCACAAGCCTCCTTGCTTTGTGGTCTTTGTTCCTTTTATCTGTTGACTGCCAGGAGCTCGCCTGTTTAGGTACATCAGAGGTTCTCACTGACCGACTATGCCCGGGGTGGGTCGGGATTGGTCAAGCTTGGTTTTGGGCAATAGCACCCCACCTGACGTCCCCAAGGTCTCCTGACCCCCGCGACATATCTCCAGGTACCACTCTGTGGTCAACAATAAAAGCAGGAAGTTTCACCCTTCAACACTTCCTCATCTCAAGCTTATAGGATTATGGGGTACCCATCACATGTGGTACTAGGTGGCGGTCGGGCGATGGTGCACAACAAGTTTTCCACATCCACAAAGTGCGCATAAACCCACCATCCCCTGTTGCCCACCTCCATCTGAGCTCACGTACTCCCACGTAGCCCATATCCCCGTCTCTCTCAACACCGGGTCCCCATCAATCCTCCCAAGCTTCCACAACATCCAAGCAAAACAACATTCAAACAGCACAAGCTATCACAGCCAAGCAAAACAGGGCAAAGGCAGAAAACTCTGCTCAACACACCAACCAAAATCACAGCTTTTCTCACTTAAAGACCCCAGTAACAATTCCTTCGATCCAATTCGTTAACCGTTGGATCGACTCCAAAATTTTACTAGAAGTCTATAGTACATAAGCCTACATTTTGACCGTTGGGATCCACTAGCAAACATCCAGAACTCATTCTGCACTACTCTTTCCACAGCCAACCACACACAAGCATTTTTCTGCACAAGCCAAAATCCTGCTACACCTATTTTGACAGCAAAATTCTGCATAAGTGCAGATTTCGAAAATCACACTTTCCCTCATCCAATCTTGCCCAAATCAATTCCTACAAGTCCCAAATCATGCATCAATCATGTCTAACCCAAAATCAAGCTTTAAAGCACAGCAACACAGAATCTAGGTGTCCAACACCCCTCCATTCAATGGGTTTTCTAGGTTTGAGGAGTGAAATTTAGAATGAGGTAAATTTGAAGCAAACTCTCACCTCACACAAGTCCATAACATCAATCTAAACTTGCTCAAACTGAATTTACACCTAAAATTCCACCGAATCAAAATTTGACTCTTCAACACCCAATTTTGCCCTAGAAATGGCTCTTTATTCACTTTGATCATTTGTTTTTCTCTCTAGCGCAGTCCAAGCTTTCTCCCAAGTCCTAAATGACATTTCAAGCTAGTATTAACTCACTTTAACCTCCATTTACCACAGAATTCAGACTTAACCTTCCAACCCTCAAAGCCTCACTCTTTTTCCACTCATAACATCACATTCGCACTTTCTAACCCTAGGTTAGTTCTACCCTTCATCTCTAACAGTTTTCCATCAGCAATTTCAGCATATAAACATCACAAACATCATCACAAAAACCCTAAAACAGAATGGGTATGTTTAACTCATCCAAACATGGCAATTTCAACAAGCTTTCAACAAGAGTCTTCACAAATAACCATCATGAAGCAGAAAACTAACAAAACTACCCATCATATCTCCCAAAACCCCATACCCACGAAAATCAAAGGAGAAAGAAGTCCACCCAAACCTGAAATTTCGAAGTCCCACTCTTAGCCACGCACTTCACGACTCCAAAAATGCCCTCCTTTCGCGATTTGGAGCATAAATGATGGCCAAAGGTTGGAGCTTTGTGTGGAGCTTCAATGGTGAATGAAGAAGAAGAAAGCTACGTGAGAGAGGGAGAGAAAAGGCTTCTGAATTTCTTTCTTTTGGCTGAGTGAGGAGAGAGAACAGCTTTTTGGTTTTTAAATAAAAAGGGTTTTCTCTTTTTCTATTATTTTATTTAAGCTATGCCACATGTCTCCATTTGAGTGGAGCAAGAAGGGCCCACTTTCTCTTTTGATTGTGACCCATACTCAGCCACAAAAAGTGAGAAAAATCTGACCTTTGAAACGCTAAAATCCTGCCTCGGTTTGCGTGTCGTTTCTCTAGTTCCAGTTCTTCGCGTTTCTCTGCGTCCGTCAGGGCCAGTTTTCGAAAGTAAGCAATATATATATCAAAACACTCAGAATAAAACCCCGAGCGTGGTTCAGAGGTTGGTTTCATTAAATTCTAAGTCGCACGCAAAACGATGATTTTTAACTAATTAATTAAGAATTAACCCACAACCTCCCAGTTATGGATTTCTCTTCCTTAATTAGCCTAACCCGCGTATCTTGCCCCCACTACTCCTATTTCTACCAAGAACATATATGCATATACACTGAATAATACTTATATATATATATATAATCATTCAAAATACATCGTTTCCAAAAATTCCGGGTAGAAATTTCTAGGATGTTACAAAAATCATCTAGAGTTTTTTTCTCTTTTTGTGATGCATTGTCGCTAGTAGTCCCTATCACTACAGTGTTGTTACTTAAGAGGATGATATATCTAAAGTCTATTGAGGTTACATGAAACTACCCAAGGAAGTTGTCATTGGATAGTAAAATTTTAGACCCTTTCCACTAGGTTCCTGAATTATGGACACGTAGCAGACTCACCCCACCCTGTTGCCTTGATCACATCATGTGTCTCTACACAGCATCGCGATGAACATATCATTTCCGCATTCATCATTTATCATATCCATGCATTACATTTGCATGATTCATTGCATTTTCATACATATCCATTTAGCATGTTTGTTAGACAATTGTCATACATTCTATCATCATCATTCGCATGCCATGCAAGATCTAGACACATATTTGCTTATGCCTTGCATTCTCCTCTGTATCGCCAAAGTCACAATGAAGCACGAAAGCTTACATCACATTACTGGTTATGTGCGTTTGTTACCGTGGTAATAGCTATAAGCAAATCATGTTTGGGGCATACACTCATTTTTCCTGAAAATGATCGAAAGTCTTATGAACATGGTACCCAACGCGTGGTCTTTCGGGCATCTCATGTCGATCTCATAAATACATTTGTCATGCATTGCATAAGCATATCCTGCTCATTCATAATATCTCCTCTATGATAGATTTTAGAAGTATTGACAATCAAAATTTCTATTCCTTGGAACAGGGGGTCGAACCAAGTCAAGGTCAAAAGTTTAGAAGTAGCCAGCTTGTGAAACATGGGGCAACAAATGAAGCTAATGACTTACGTAATCAAGAACTATTTGTTGGACAAGTTGCCTCAGAAATTTTAAGAAGGGGGGGTTGAATTAAGATTTCGTTGACTATTCCTAATTGAAAATTTCCCTTTCTTAGATATTCCCTAGATTAAATTATTTCTTTAATTGTAAGTTACTCGAATAACAAATAAGGAGAAGTAAACTTAAAGAAATATAAACACAACAGAAAGTAAAAGAGATTAAGGAGAGAGAGAATGCAAAACCGGATTTATACTGGTTCGGCCACAACCCGTGCCTACGTCCAGTCCCCAAGTCACCAGCTTGAGATTTCCACTATCCTTGTAAAATTCTTTACAAGTAATGAACCACAAAGGACTTCCCTCCTTTGTGTTCAGTGATTACAACCAAGAAGTTATTCCCACTTCTTGCAATGAACCCCAAGGAACATTGGTCCCTTGTGTCCAGTGACAACAACCAAGAAGTTATACCCACTTCTTCCAATGAACCCAAAAGACGTTGGTCTTTTGTGTCTAGTGATCAACCAAGAAGCAAATCCTGCTTCTTGCAATGAACCCAAGGAATGTTGGTCCCTTGTGTTCAGCGTTTGCAACCAAGAAGACCTTCTCTTGAAAACAGTAACCAAGAGTAGATCTCTTGAAAAGCTTTTTGTAAGAATGGAGGAGACGAAGAGAATAGAATAGCATAAGTTTTTGTCCAATGAACATTTCTTGACCAAGCAAGTGTTGAACAAAAACTCTTAGAAAGATGTTGAGAAATAGTGTTAATCAGTATTTTTAAATTCATGCCATGGTCACATATTTATAGTCATTTAAAGGCTCTTGAAGAACCATGTTAAAAGTTGTGACTCTTGGCAAAAACTAATCACTTTAAAAGTTGTGACTCTTTGGCAATTTATTTTTCAAAACCAATCACTGTAAAAGTTGTGACTCTTGGCAATTTCTTCAAAATCAGTCACTGTTAATCGATTACCATAATGGTGTAATCGATTACACAGTTTATTTTATCAAAATTTGTTACTCTTCATGTTGAGGTTTGAAATCCAACATTCAAAAACCATTGGTAATCAATTAGAAATATTGTGTAATCGATTACACTATTTTGAAAATATTTTGTCACAATTTGTGACTCTTGAGATTTGAAATTCAACGTTCAAAAACATTGGTAATCGATTACATGCCCATGGTAATCGA
Organism: Glycine max; assembly: GCF_000004515.6. NCBI lineage: Eukaryota > Viridiplantae > Streptophyta > Magnoliopsida > Fabales > Fabaceae > Glycine > Glycine max. The sequence goes on from NC_038254.2 coordinate 19,544,706, forward strand.
TTACTACTTTGTAATACAGTTATAAAACTGTTTTGGGCTTCTGGTAATCGATTATTTTCTTATGGTAATCGATTATCAGAGAGTAAAAACTCTGGTAAAAGATATTTCTTGAAAAATTCTCTTGGACAAATTTGTGTTGTTCAATCTTTTCTTTGAAAAATTCTTTTTAACTTACATTGATGCTTTTCTTGAGGTTCTTGCATATCTTGAGTCTTCTCTTGCTTCTTTAATCTTGTTTGAATGGATCTTTAATAATTTTTTGCATCATCAAAATAATCTTGGAAGCTTTGCTTCTACACTATTGATGTGCTTGCATTTTATTTCCAATTGTATTTTGACCTTGACATGATGTGATATTGTTTTAATGAAAATTAGAGTTGATTCGACCTTGTGTTTTATTAAGCGTTCTGTGTAAAATTCTCAATACTTCAACAACTTACCATTTACATGCATTCATGCATATTTGTTTTTCCGCATTGTTATGCATTGCTCATTACAGTCTTTCCTTTAAATTAGAAAAAGTAATCATTGTGGTAAGTAAGAAAGACTATACTTTACGACACCCATGCTAGACTCGTGCCAAGACTAAGATAATGAGTGGCATAGAACAAGTACATGAGCATATGAAGATCGATATGGAGACCATGAAGGAGCAAATGAGAACGATGATGGAAGCCATGATGAGCATGAGGAAGACGATGGAGGTCAACTTTAATGTAGTTGTTGCTACGAGTACTGTTGCTGAGAGGGACCTGACTCACCCACCCAACGCATATAGGCCTCATTATGTCCAAAGCAAATCTTCTTTTCCACCATATGGTTTGCCTCCCAATTATACACCACCCACTACTGTATATGTCTCTAGTAAGAATATCGAGAATCAACAACCCTAACCAGATCACACTCATGTCCATGTCTCTCGACACATGGAGGAAACACATGAAACTCCCCAATGTTGGACAAGTGGCCTAAAAAATTTTAAGAAGGGGGGGTTGAATTAAGATTTCATTGCCTATTCCTAATTGAAAATTTCCCTTTCTTAGATATTCCCTATATTCAATTATTTCTTTAATTATAAGTTACTCGAATAACAAATAAGGAGAAGTAAACTTAAGAAATATAAACACAAAAAAAAGTAAAAGAGATTAAGGAAAGAGAGAATGCAAAACCGGATTTATACTAGTTCGGCCACAACCCGTGCCTACGTCCAGTCCCCAAGCAACCCGCTTGAGATTTCCACTATCCTTGTAAAATTCTTTACAAGCAATGAACCACAAAGGACTTCCCTCCTTTGTGTTTCGTGATTACAACCAAGAAGTTATTCCCACTTCTTGCAATGAACCCCAAGGAACATTGGTCCCTTGTGTCCAGTGATAACAACCAAGAAGTTATACCCACTTCTTGCAATGAACCCAAAAGACGTTGGTCTTTTGTGTCCAGTGATCAACCAAGAAGCAAATCCCGCTTCTTGCAATGAACCCAAGGAACGTTGGTCCCTTGTGTTCAGTGTTTGCAACCAAGAGGACCTTCTCTTGAAAACAGTCACCAAGAGTAGATCTCTTGAAAAGCTTTTTGTGAGAATGGAGGAGAGGAAGAGAATATAATAGCACAAGTTTTTGCCCAATGAACTTTTCTTGACAAAGCAAGTGTTGAACAAAAACTCTTAGAAAGATGTTAAGAATTAGTGTTAATCAGTATTTTTAAATTCGTGTCATGGTCACATATTTATAGTCATTTGATGGCTCTTGAAGAACCATGTTAAAAGTTGTGACTCTTGGCAAAAACTAATCACTTTAAAAGTTGTGACTCTTTGGCAATTTATTTTTCAAAACTAGTCACTTTAAAAGTTGTGACTCTTGGTAATTTTTCAAAACCAGTCACTGGTAATCGATTACTATAATGGTGTAATCGATTACACAATTTATTTTATCAAAAGTTGTGACTCTTCATGTTGAGGTTTGAAATCCAACGTTCAAAAACCACTGGTAATCGATTACAAATATTGTGTAATCGATTACACTGTTTTGAAAACTCTGGTAAAAGATTTTTCTTAGAAAAATTCTTTTGGACAAATTGTGTTATTCAATCTTTTCTTTGAAAAATTATTTTTATACTTATCTTGATGCTTTTCTTGAGGTTATTGCATATCTTGAGTCTTCTCTTGAATCTTCTTGATTTCTTTAATCTTGTTTGAATGGATCTTTAATAATCTTTGGCATCATCACAATAATCTTGGAAGCTTTGCTTCTACAATCTCCCCCTTTTTTTATGATGCCAAATCCTGAAATCAAGAGAATATATGCAATATTTGATCAATCATTCACTCATCTCTTTCTCCCCCTTTCTCTTTGAATTTATGCTTAATTTAAAACTTAGTAAATAATTTTATGTCTTGATTTCTAAAATACTCATTTTTCTCTCCCCTTTTGGCAACATCAAAAAGCCAAAGTACGTGGAAATGGAATAAAATAACAAACATATATCATATGCTAACAGACATAGTAACAAGACAAAAAAAAACACAATGAACGCCTATTTATCCAAGTCACTAGCATCTAAAAGACCAAGTTCTCTTCTAATGGCAAAGAATGTTTCCTTTGGGAGATGTTTGGTGAAGATGTCAACAAGTTGATTTTTAGTATCTACAAATTCTAAAACACAATCGCCTTTAAGAACATGATCCCTTAAAAAGTGATGCCTAATCTCTATATGTTTTGTTCTAGAATGTAGTACTAGGTCTTTGGATAGATTAATGGCATTGGTATTGTCACACTTAATGGGTATGTGATCAAGAATAATTTCATAATCAGACAATTGTTGCTTCATCCATAAGATTTGTGCACAACAACTGCCAGCAGAAATATATTCTGCTTCGTCATTAGATAAAGCAACATTATTTTGCTTCTTGTTGTGCCATGAGACAAGAGCAGATCCTATAAATTGGAAAGTTCCGCTAGTGCTTTTCCTGTCGGTTTTGGATCCGGCAATGGATAAAGCAATACTATTTTGCTTCTTGTTGTGCCATGAGACAAGAGTAGATCCTATAAATCAGAATAACCTATTAAGTTGCATGTAGAGTTTTTAGGATACCATAATCCTAGGTTAATAGTTCCTAAGAGATATCTGATAATCCTTTTTACTGCACTCAAGTGTGATTGTTTGGGATTGGATTGGAATCTAGCACACATGCATACACTAAACATGATGTCTGGTCTACTGGCAGATAAATAGAGAAGAAATCCAATCATACCTCGATATTGTTTCATGTGTATAGACTGACCAGGTTCATCTTTATCTAAGTAACAGCCAGTGCTTATGAGTGTGGTCATGTGCTTTGAATTTTCCATCCCAAATCTTTTGATCAGTTCTTTGCAGTACTTGGCTTGGTTGACAAATATGCCTTCGTTGATTTGCTTAATTTGTAGCCCAAGGAAGTAGTTTAAATCTCCCATCATTGACATCTCAAATTTGCTTTGCATATCAAGAGAAAATTCCTTGCACAGAGAATCATTAGTGGATCCAAAAATAATGTCATCAACATATATTTGAACTAATAGAATATCATCATCCTTTTTCTCTATGAACAGAGTGGTATCCACTTTTCCTCTAGAAAATTTTTTCTCTATGAGAAATTTGCTTAGTCTTTCATACCATGCCCTAGGGGCTTGTTTTAAACCATATAGTGCCTTTTTCAATCTATAAACATGATTTGGCTTATTTGAATTTTCAAAACCTGGGGGTTGTTCTATATATACTTCTTCTTGAATTAGGCCATTTAAAAAGGCACTTTTAACATCCATTTGATAAAGCTTAAAATTCATAATGGATGCATAAGCTAAGAGCATTCTAATGGCTTCTAGTCTTGCAACAGGAGCATAAGTTTCTCCATAATCTATTCCTTCTTCTTGATTATATCCTTTTGCAACTAACCTAGCCCTATTTCTAATGACTATGCCATGTTCATCTAACTTATTCCTAAATACTCATTTTGTTCCTATAATGGGGTAGTTATGTGATTTCTCAACTAGTTCCCAAACATTATTTCTCTCAAATTGATTTAACTCTTCTTGCATAGCAACTATCCATTGATCATCTATTATGGCTTCTTTTAAGTTTTTAGGTTCTATCATAGAAACAAATGCCATGTTATTGCATAAATCTTTGAGAGAGTGTCTAGTTGTTACCCCTTTAGAGATATCACCAATAATGTTGTCAAGAGGATGATTTTTGGAAGCTTTCCACTCCTTTGGAAGATCATTGTTTGCTTGAGTTTCGTAGTCTTGAGAATCCTCATTGTTTTCATCTCTTTTCCTTTTAGAATCCCTTTCATGAGTATGTATCTCTTCTAAGAAATCTGAAACATCATCTAACACATCCTTTCTTGGAGAAATAACATTAGTCTCATCAAAGGAAACATGAATGGATTCTTCAATATTCATAGTTCTCTTATTGTATATTCTATATGCTTTACTATTCAAGGAATAACCAAGGAAGATTCCTTCATCCGCCTTGGCATCAAACTTTCCTAAGTTTTCTTTTCCATTATTTAATACAAAACATTTGCAACCAAAGACATGTAAATATTAAATGTTTAGTTTTCTACCATTGAATAATTCATAAGGAGTTTTCTTTAAGATGGGTCTTATTAAAACCCTATTTAGGATGTAACATGCAGTGTTAACGGCTTCCACCCAAAAGTATTTTGGAAGAGGCGTATCATTTAATAGGGTTCTTTCTATTTCTTCTAAGGATCAATTTTTCCTTTCAACAACACCATTTTGTTGAGGAGTCCTAGGTGCAGAGAAATTATGTTAAATGTCATATTCATCACAAAACATTTCAAATTCTTTATTTTCAAATTCTTCCCCATGATCACTCCTTATAATTTTGAGATTTTTCTTATTTTGAATAACTTTTGCAAGTTTCCTAAATGCTTGAAATGCATCATTTTTATGAGTGATGAACAATGTCCAAGTATATCTAGAATAATCATCAACTATGACAAGTGCATAATAACTTCCACCAAAACTCATGACTCTAGATTAACCAAACAAATCCATATGTAATAATAGTAAAGGTTGAGTAGTTGAAACAATATTTTTGGATTTAAATGATGCTCTAGTTTGTTTTCCCTTTTGACATGCATCACATAGTTTATCTTTTCAAATTTTAGTCTTGGCAAGCCAACAACCAAATCTTTTGAAATTAATTTGTTTAAATGTTCCATATTTATGTGAGCTATCCTTTTATGCCATAGCCAAGGATCATTGTCTTTGCTAAGAAAACATTGATTATCATCTAATTTTTGTTTTAAATCTAACATTTAAACATTATTTTCTCTAAATCCTACATGCTCTATATCCATATCATGTTCATGTTTAATGACACATTTTTTAGAATCAAAAGATACCCTATAACCTCTATCACATAATTGACTAACACTAAGCAAACTATGCTTAAGCCCTTCAACAAGTAAAACATTTTCAATAGAGGTTGAAGATTTCATACCTATTTTTCTAACTCCAAGAATTTTACCTCTTTTGTTGTCGCCATAGGTTACATGCCCGCTTTTCTTAGGAGAAATAGTTGTGAACTTTGAGGCATCTCTCGTCATGTGTTTAGAGAATCCGTTGTCTATGTACCACTTTTTTTTCAAGGGCTCCTCCTCATCGCTTTCATGATTCTTGGTCATTAAGCATACGTTTGCTTCCTCTATCTCATTTTGATTAAGTCTTTGCAATTCTATCTCATGTTTCTGCAATTTTTCAATTAATATGGCAAGAGACATAGTAGATAGATTTTTAGAATCTATAATGGTAGTTACCATGGAATTTCCTTCTGGGAATAAGAAATTTGCTAAGGCCATATTTCTTGAAGTTTCTAAACTTTCTACAAGAAACCTACTCTGATACCACTTGTTGGACAAGTGACCTCATAAATTTTAAGAAGGGGGGGTTGAATTAAGATTTCGTTGACTATTCCTAATTGAAAATTTTCCTTTCTTAGATATTCCCTAGATTCAATCATTTCTTTAATTATAAGTTACACGAATAACAAATAAGGAGAAGTAAACTTAAAGAAATATAAACACAACAAAAAGTAAAAGAGATTAAGGAAAGAGAGAATGCAAAACCGGATTTATACTAGTTCGGCCACAACCCGTGCCTACGTCCAGTTCCCAAGCAACCCGCTTGAGATTTCCACTATCCTTGTAAAATCCTTTACAAGCAATGAACCACAAAGGACTTCCCTCCTTTGTGTTCAGTGATTACAACAAGGAAGTTATTCCCACTTCTTGCAATGAACCCCAAGAAACATTGGTCCCTTGTGTCCAGTGATAACAACCATGAAGTTATACCCACTTCTTGCAATGAATCCAAAAGACGATGGTCTTTTGTGTCCAGTGATCAACCAAGAAGCAAATCTTGCTTCTTGCAATGAACCTAAGGAACGTTGGTCCCTTGTGTTCATTGTTTGCAACCAAGAATACCTTCTCTTGAAAACATTCACCAAGAGTAGGTCTCTTGAAAAGCTTTTTGTAAGAATGGAGGAGAGGAAGAGAATAGAATAGCACAAGCTTTTGTCCAATGAACTTTTCTTGACAAAGCAAGTGTTGAACAAAAACTCTTGAAAAGATGTTGAGAATTAGTGTTAATCAATATTTTTAAATTTGTGACATGGTCACAGATTTATAGTCATTTGATGGCTCTTGAAGAACCATGTTAAAAGTTGTGACTCTTTGGCAATTTATTTTTTAAAACCACTCACTGGTAAAAGTTGTGACTCTTGGTAATTTTTCAAAACCAGTCACTGGTAAAAGTTGTGACTCTTGGTAATTTTTCAAAACCAGTCACTAGTAATCGATTACCATAATGGTGTAATCGATTACACAGTTTATTTTATCAAAAGTTGTGACTCCAAGTTTGTTGGATCAAGTGGCCTCGGAATAATTAAGAAGGGGGGGTTGAATTAATTATGAACGTGTCTTGACTAATTAAAAAATTTATCCTTCTTAATGTTACTAGATTCAATTAGGCTTTTACTACAAAGTTAAGAAAGTAACGAACAGAAACAGAAACTTAACCAAAAGTAAAAGCGAAAATTAAAAGTACACAACGGAAATTAAAAAGTGTAGGGAAGAAGAAGACAAACACAAGATTTATACTGGTTCGGCAACAACCCGTGCCTACATCCAGTCCCCAAGCAACTAACGGTTCTTGAGATTTCTTTCAACCTTGTAAAATCTTTTACAAGCCAAAGATCCACAAGGGATGTACCCTCCCTTGTTCTCTTTGAACAATCAAGTGGATGTACCCTCCACTTGAACTGATCCACAAGAGATGTACCCTCTCTTGTTCTCAGTATAACAACCCAAGTAGATGTACCCTCTACTTGTACCACAAAGGATGTACCCTCCAATGTGTTAAGACAAAGAATTCTCAGGCGGTTAGTCCTTCAAATTTTTGTAAGGGGAAACAAAAGATATCTCAGGCGGTTAGTCCTTAGAAATCTTTTGTTTAAGAGGATGGGAAGAATCAAAAGAATTCTCAAGCGATTAGTCCTTTGAATTCTCTTGGAAAGAGAGAAGGGAGACACAAAAGAATTTAGGCGGTTAGTCTTTCTATTCTTTTGGCAAAGGGAGAAAAGAAGAAAAATTAGAACACTTTTGTTTTCTGCAGAATTTTCACTTGCAGAAAAACAAGGTTTGGAAAAACAAAACATAGAAAGCTTTTTTGGAAAAGGAAGAACAAGAAGAGAGATGAGTAGAAAGGAATTCTTAGAAGTTCTCAAAAATTGTTAAAGAGTTGTAAAAGTTTTTATTGAATGCAAGTCAAGGTCTTACTTTTATAGACTCTTCATGTCTGGTCAAGAAAACCATTGGAAGAGTTATAACCTTGAGAAAATCATGTCAAGAGTTACAACTTTTGACCTTTTATTCAAAAGTTAACACTGGTAATCGATTACCATAATCATGCAATCAATTACACAATGCATTTTACGAAAATTTGTGACTCTTCACAATTGGATTTGAATTCCAGCGTTCAGATACACTGGTAATCGATTACCAATATAGTGTAATCGATTACACCATTTGAAAAATATTTTGGAACGTTGCAAATCAGTTAAAAACATTTTGGTAATCGATTACCAGAGAGTAAATACTCTGGTAACTTAGAAAATTTTTGAAAAAACTCTTTTGTAAAACAAAATTGTGCTATGTTTGGATTTTTGAAAAATACTTCCCTTGTGAAGTCTTGATTGTTGCTTCTCGATTTCTTCTCTTGAATCTTGAAATCAACTTCTCTTGAATCTTGAATCTTGATCTTGATTGTTCTTGAATCTTGAATCTTGAAACTTAATTGTTCTTGAATCTTGATTCTTGAAGCCTGATTCTTTGGAACTTGCTTAACTCTTGATTCTTTTGCATCATCAAAATAATCTTGGAAGTCATTGCTTCCACAATGTTGAGGTTTGAAATCCAACATTCAAAAACCACTGGTAATCAATTACAAATATTGTGTAATCGATTGCACTGTTTTGAAAATATTTTGTCACAAGTTGTGACTCTTGAGATTTGAAATTCAACATTCAAAAACATTGGTCATCAATTACATGCCCATGGTAATCGATTACTACTTTGTAAAACAATTATAAAACTATTTTGGGCTTCTGGTAGTCGATTACTGCCTTATGGTAATCGATTACCAGAGAGTAAAAACTCTGGTAAAAGATTTTTCTTTGAAAAATTCTTTTGGAAAAATTGTGCCATTCAATCTTTTCTTTGAAAATTTATTTTTTTACTTATCTTGATGCTTTTCTTGAGGTTCTTTCATATCTTGAGTCTTCTGTTGATCTTCACTTGAATCTTCTTGATTTCTTTAATCTTGTTTGAATGGATCTTTAAATAATCTTTGGCATCATCAAAATAATCTTGGAATCTTTGCTTCTACACCCAAGACCACACTCTAATTGGTTTTCGTGTTTATTTGAGAAATACTATTGAAGGGAATGTGTTTTTTGGAATCTTTGCTTCTACACCCAAGACCACACTCACCGGGTAGGTTCAAAACCCAAAAAGGGCAACCTAGGAAAAAGTTAGGGCATAAATATAAGGAAAAAAAGAGAAGTATGTTTATTAGAGGTTTTATCCCAAAATTCAAACTATAAGAGTCTCCGTCAAGATACGAAATGACACATGGTCGTGTTTCTTCATCCCAACCACTAATTTATGCCTTGCTACTCACTATGAGCCAAAAGTATAATTGTTTTTTTAAAATAAAAATAAAAAATAATAAATAAATAACAAAATAAAATAAAAATAATATATATATATATATAACAAAACAAAAAACCAAAGTAGGAACCACCGCCAAACTAACAGGAAGAGCAATACAAGCAACCTATGCAGCTCTAGGTTGGGCCCCAATGATGTTCAAGAAAAAAATCCGCTAAAGGCGAGTGAAGCAAAAACAGACAAAAGTTCTCCAAATTTCACAAGGAAGGCACAAAAGTGCAATGATGGTCAATGTATAAAACATATAAAGTAGAGCCCAGCCGAGAAAGTTGAAATGAATAAAAGTGCGAGCAAATAGCTCAAGGTTCTTACTCTATGTAACCCTTAAACACTCTTTGAGACTCTCTGACCTTTTCTTTCATAGCCCTCTTAACCCCCTGGCCACGTTACAAGCCCATGTGGATCAAAGATGGACTAATTTTGTTGTTGAGTTTGGATTCTAGAATGGAATACGCACCCACTTATGATTAAAAAAAACAAAGAGAAGTCCTCGAGGTTTGCACTTGCACATTTGAGAAGAAAACTCATTCAAACAAGAGCTCATGAAGGATGCCCAAAGACAATTGTGATATTAGGGTACATCCAACATCAGTTACTCACACAGAGTCCCTGGGGTTCCTTTTGAATCCAAGGGAATCCTTTGTTACATAAATTCTTTCAGGATCATCCTATCATCAAGCTTCAATGGGATAAATGGACCCATGGCATCCCTCTATGATCTTAAATCATGAAAGTTTCATTTGGTCATATACCAAAGTGTAACAATCCATTGCCATCATTGGTTCACATGGCCGATCCCGAAGCCTTATATTTCCTTGTTGTGTAGAGTAATCGAAGTTTTAAACAAAAATAAAGGGACAAACCCTAGAATCAATATTTTAGTTGATTGATTAAGTGTCAAATGGCTCCACTGCCGTCATCCAAAATTGCCAAGCAGTTAAATCAAACAAAAGAAAGGATGAGGTTGCATGAATCATTACATCTTTTAGAAAGAGGCAGTCAATCTATGTTTTCAAAAAAAAAATAAGCAAAAAAAAAAAAGAGAATGCCATGAGCATTGCACAGTTTTCATGCCTAAAAACCTTTTGCATTGCATTGTTGGGTACAAGGCCTACATTGACTTTGAAGTTCTCATGCCTCTTTTCATTCATCATAATGCATTCCAAAACTCATGTTGCATATCAGACTTTAAGTGCATAATCTTCTCTATATAGGCCAACTTTCAAGACCTAGTGTTTTCCCTTTTGAGTTTGGGATGAATCGCCCTTATAGAGAGTCAACCTCTCGCCTTCTTACAAGTTTGAACCTCTGTGTACCAGTACATGTTGGCATGTTAATAGGACTCAATATCCTCCTTTTTAGTTTCATAGGGTTCAACATCCTCCTTCTTAATTTCAAAGGACTCAACGTCCTCCTTTCTACTTTCATAGGACTCAACATCCTTCATTTATAGTTTCATAGGACTCAACGCCCTCCTTTTTACTTTCATAGGACTCAACGTCCTCCTTTTCAGACTCAACGTCCTATATTTTTAGTTTCATAGGACTCAACATCCTCCATTTTAGTTTCTTAGGACTCAACATCCTCCTTTTTACTTTTATAGGACTCAACGTCCTCCATTTTTAGCTTCATAGGACTCAACGTTCTCCTTTTCTAGTTTCATAGGACTCAACATCCTCTGTTTTTACTTTCATAGGACTCAACATTCTCCTTTTCTAGTTTCATAGGACTCAATGTCCTCCGTTTTTACTTTCATAGGACTCAATGTCCTCCTTCTTACTTTTAAAGGAATCAACATCCTCCTTTCTAGTTTCATAGGACTCAACATCCTTCATTTTTAGGTTCATAGGACTCAACGTCCTCCTTTTTACTTTCATAGGACTCAATGTCCTTTGTTTTTAGTTTCATAGGAATCAACGTCCTTGTTTTTATTTTCATAGGACTTAACGTCCTCCTTTATAGTTTAGTAGGACTCAATGTCCTCCGTTCTTAATTTCATAAGACTTAATGTCCTTCCTTTTTAATTTCATAGGACTCAACGCCCTTTGTTTATATTTTTATAGGACTTAACATCCTCTTTTTTATTTTCATAGAACTCAATGTCCTTCTTTTTAATTTCATAGGACTTAACATCCTCCTTTTTACTTTCATAGGACTCAACGTACTCTTTTTTAGTTTCATAAGACTCAACGTCCTTCATTTTTAGTTTTATAGGACTCAACGTCCTCCTTTTTATTTTCATAGAACTTAACGTCCTCCTTTCTAGTTTCATAGGACTCAACATCCTCCGTTTTTGGTTTCTTAGGACTCAACGTCCTCCTTTTTACTTTCATAGGACTCAATGTCCACTTGTTTACTTCCATAGGACACAATGTCCTCTGTTTTTAGTTTCATATGACTCAACATCCTCTTTCTTTTAGTTTTATAGGATTCAACGACTTTTGTCTTTAGTTTGATAGGACTTAATGTCCTTTGTTTTTATTTTCATAGGATTCAACGTCCTTTGACTTTACATTTCATAGCTTTAAAGTCCTTCGTTGTGATCTTTCCGAAGACTTTTGGTTCTCATATTTTGATATTTCAAAGGATCACTCGAACAGAATTAGGTCGTTGTCTTTACTTATCTTTTATTTTCAATAAAAGAAAAGGGAAAAGAGGCAGCTGCCAGACCTTAAATATGTCCAGACAAGCTTCGAAAAAAAAAAGAAATAAAAAAATACACACAAAAAAGAATGCAAATAATATATAAATAAAAAATCAAAAAAAGAAAAGAAAAAAAAAGATTAAAAAACAGAAAATATTAAAAAAGAAGGAAGAAAATAAAAGAGGAAAGAAAGAACAGAAAAAGAAAATAAAGGAAAAAGAAAAAAAAGGAAAGAAAGAAGAAAATAAAGAAAATAAAGAAAATAAAGAAAAAAGAAAGAAAGAAAAAAGGTCAATAAAAAATAAAAATAAAAAAGGAAACAAAGAAAACCAAAAAAAAGAAAAGAAAAGAAAAAGTAAACAAAAAAAGAAAAAAGAGCAAAGAAAATAAAACGAAAAAAAGAAAAAAAAAAGAAAGAAAGAAAATAAGGGGAAAAAAGAAAAGAAAGAATAGGAAAAAGAAAGAAAGAAAGAAAGAAAGAAATTAAGAAAAAACTGAACAAAAAGGAAAGGAAGAATAAAAATAAAACAGGAAAAATAATAGTAATAATAATAAGGGAAAGAATTATAAAGGACGGAAGAAGAAAGAACACTATAAAAGGAGGAGATCTCAGCATTACAAACACATGCAATTACAGTGAAGAAAAGAATTACACAAAAACACATAGAAAGAGCAAGCAGAAAATAAAGAAGGAGAAGCACGAATCTTGAAGAGGCGAAAGAAGCTCACTACATAGCATTGTTTGACACTGCAATCAAGAAAGGGGGAAGGACTTCCAAGTACCGCTTTATTCCTTTCATCTCATTCTTTCTTTCTCTTTTCTTTTTCCTTCCTTCATTCTTCCTTATCTCCCTTCTCCTCTTTCTTTTGGTCTCCTACTTGATTCGTTTCAACTCGTAGGTGAACCTTGATCGCTGGTGAGACTCTTAGAATTTTGTTTTTTTTTTGTAAATATTTGTTGTCTATTTTTTTAAAAAAAAATAAAAAAAAAAGATGAAAAACAAAAAAATAGAAACAAAATAAAAATTGTTATTAACACCATCCATTCACATATACAGTTTTTCTTTCATTTTGGGTCTGATCCATTTTTTTTTCAAAAAATAATTGTACATAAATTAAATACAACTAGTCACACCTCCATTTATATTCACACCCCACTACTTTTGGGCATAGCCCAAATAAAGTAAAATCTGCTATTTAGAGCACCCTTTTTTCCTGTTTGGCTCTATTATTCTTTTTTTTTATTATTATTGTCTGGTTAGTTCGTAGTGTATTGTAAATATTTCATCACTTATTTATTTCCCCCATGTTTTAACCCTGCACCCTTAATTACTAAGTGTATTCCCCACTTCTATTCTATGTCTCTCTATTCTCATTCAATTTATTTGTGTGTGTCTCATCTATTGATTACTTAACACTGTGGTAATCATTTTGAAATTCTATGTTAGTACTCTTTAGTACATGCTAGGTCTCCAACTTGCTTGGTAGTGTTTTAATAAGTGTGTGGGAAATTTGGTGAATGTCATGTTGGGTCTCTAACTTGCTTGACTTCGTAAATTTTACCGTAACCCCGAAATCTATTGTTACATTTTGTGCACTCCATGTTGGGTCTCCGACTTGCTTGGTAGTGTTTCAATAAAGTATGAGTAAATTTTGTGAATGTCATGTTGGGTCTTCGACTTGCTTGACTTTACAGAATTTACCACCAAACCAAAATCTTTCAAAAATAATAAAAAAATAAAATCAACCCAACACAAATTTTTTTTCTACCCAAAGAATTATGTACGTCTGATTGTTTCATTGCACCTAAGGATACGTAGGAGCGAGGGCAAACCCCTTGTCGACCTAAAAAAATAAAAAAATAAAAACATAAAATTCCTTTTTTTTCCTAAAAAAATAAAAAATTCTTTCTTTTTCTAAATAAACAAAAAATATAACAAACATATCTCATGTTCTTAAGGGAAAATAAGTAAGTAAAAAGTCACTTTATTTTAACACACTTGATTAAAGGTTGTCATCTTCATGACGGGCACGTGGGGTGCTAACACCTTCCCCGCGCGTAAACGACTTCTGAATCATTTTTCTCAAACCGTAGACCATTCCTTATCCTTTTTTGGTTTATCTTACATTTTCCTTAAATAAACGTTGGTAGTGACTCCCCCAGTTTTCCTTTTTGGAAGACCTCTTTTTATATTTTTTTTATTGTCATCTCGTGGTGACTCACATTTCGACATCAGGCAATAAAAATCTAACCAATGTTGGCCGAAAAATATCACTGACCAACATCAACTGAAAAAATTGGACAACCTTAGCTGAAAAATATACTTGGCTGACGTTGACAAAAAAATTCCCATGACTATGTCTATCAAAAATTAGCCCGACCAACATTGGATAAAAAAAATCTTAGTCGACATCAACCAAAAATGAACATTGGTCGATGACATACAAAAAAATCATGACCGAAGAAACATTGGTCGACATCAGTGAAAAACAGCTTGGGTTTGTCGATCATAAAAACCTTGGTCAACTGTAGTTATAAGCATCGAGCGAGAGAGAATCGAGAGTGAGAACGTGAGTGAGAGTGAGTGATGTAGCTCCATGTGGAGCTTGTAGGCCTTAGATCTTCTTCATCAATGGAGTCCTCTGCTTCTTGAAGGTCAATGGTAGCGGAATGGAGATGGAAGAAAGATGATTTGAGACACCACTTCAAGGAGAAGATGAGTTAAGAAGAAGCTCACTACCATAGGAAGTCATGGATAAGCACTTGAAGGTAAGAGAAGATGAGTGGAGGGAGAGGGAGAGAAGGAGCACGAAATTTTGTCCCTCAAATGAGGTCTAAACTTTGAAGTATAATTCTCAAATGATCAAAGTTGAGAAAATGCACACACATAGTCTCTATTCATAGCTTAAGTGTCACACAAAATTGGAGAGAAAATTGAATTTCTATTCAAATTTCACATGAATTTGAAATTGAATTTGTGGAGTCAAATTTTGGAGACAAAATTTCACTAATTATGATTAGTGAATTTTAGCTATGGTTCAGCTCACTAATCCAAGATCAAGTCCAAGATTCTCCCACTAAGTATGCTTAGGTGTCATGAGGCATGTAAAACATGAATGACATGCACAAAGTGTGACTATATGATGTGGCAATGGGGCGTAGCAAGCAAATGCTCACCTCCCCCTGTAAAATTTAATTGGATTGGGATTCTCCCAATTCAATTAAATTTATTTCCCAATACACACATCAAATATTCACTTAATGCATGTGAAATTATAAAACTACCCCTAATACAAAAACTAGTCTATGTGCCCTAAAATACAAGGGCTGAAAAATCCTACATTTCTAAGGTACCCTACCTACATTGTGGAGCCCTAAATACAAGGCCAAAAAATAACGAAATCCTAATCTAATATATACAAAGATAAGTGGGCTCATACTTAGCCCATGGGTCCAAAATCTACCCTAAGACTCATGAGAATCCTAGGGCCTTCTCTTGCATCTATGGTCCGATCTTCTTGAAGTTTTCTATCCAATGCCCTTGGGGATAGGATTACATCAGTGAGTACCTCCGAAAAAAGAAATTCAAATTCTTTAACTTTTGAGAGAATTTAAAATTCCACTATTTTAGTTATAATCAAAATGATTCATAAAAATAATAGAATTTCAATTCCCTTTCAATTATTTTATCCAAATAAATTATGTTATCCCTATTGAATTGCTCTATCCAAAAACACTATAAATGAGGCTTGGAGACTAGACATAGGTCATAGTATTAGATAAAGTATCGTAAACATCGGTGCTCTTTCTTTTATCCCTAAACTCCTTAATTGTTTTATTTGCATACTTTATTTTGAATTGATTAAGGTTTGGGTATCCTCTCTTCATCTTTATTAACCTTATTCTTCACAATTAAAGATTAAGGGTGAGGGTGTGAAAACAACTCAATCTATCTCTCGTCTTGAGTTATATGGCCACTCGGTTAACATCGTCATGTAGTAATAGTGGATTGTTATATTCCTTATCTTAATTTTACAAATAGTTTTGTTTATTTCTTTGGAAAATAGATAAACAACCAAGTCTAAATAGTTTTATAAACATCTAATTAAGATTATCTTCCGTACGTCATTTGTTTTTTTTTCTAAATCATAGGTATTTTTTTATTGGAGACAATCTTTTTTAAGCCAAGAAAAATCATTGCCGAGAACAAAACTCTTCCTCCAAGTATGTAATATAGTTACATATAGGAACTAAAATCCGAGACCACTAATTAACTTAAAACAACTCGACACTAATTGATTTCACTACTAGAAAAAGGCCTTTCCACGACATAGTTTTTAAGACGGTCGTGACGCAAACGTCTTAAAAATATATGCGGTGGCATTTTCGTAATTTGAAGCTTCCATACAAAGACGGTGTTACTCAAACCCGTCTTAAAATTAGTTGTTCAGGACGGGTATTACAGCACCGTAGTAGAAAACTGAATGACATTTATTTTATAAAAAAAATTATTTTATTTAAAATAATTTAAGACGGTGTGAATATGGACCGTCTTTGAAGCTAGTAGAGACAACAACGGTGATTTGATAGACACCGTCTTTAATTGGTCTAATTAAAATTTAAAAATAATGCCCGTGTGCGTCTCTTCATCTGCGCCTTCGAAGGTTCTAGATCTAGAAGTAGCTGTGAACAAAGAAGAATACCAAGTGTTTGAAGAACTCGGGCGAGGCCATTTTGGCACTGTGTTTCGCTGCTTCCAACATCGAGGACTGCGGCTGCATCAAAATGGAGGCCTTGGAGGTTGGTGGCGTGGTGGTGGTGGTTGTCGCCAGCGAGGAGACGGAAAAGAAGCAGCCCCTGGAGAAGAAGTCATTGTCATAGTCGTCGGTGAAGAAGTTGCGGAGTGCATCGATCCGGCGAAGAAGAAGGAGCTGGACGGCCTACGCGCCGAGATGCCGGTGGCGCTGGCGGAGTGCGTCGTTACTCTCTTTTACTTCAATTTTTTTTTTGCAGAGGAGATCGCAAAGCTGTTTCCGAACCTGTTCGGGCAACCGTCGGCGGCTTTGGTGCCGAGCGATTCCCACGCGCCGCCTGTAAATTAGAAGCTGAAGATTGGCGTGGTTCTATCCGGTGGTCAGGCTCCCGGCGGTCACAATGTCATTTCTGGAATCTTCGATAAATGATAATCTTCAATTGAATTGAGTTGAATCAGTGTTATGTTTTAATTTGAATGTTTGATTTTGGTTTTAGATTACCTGCAAGACCTTGCAGAAGGAAGCACATTGTATGGTTTCAGGGGTGGTCCAGCTGGCATCATGAAGTGCAAATACGTTGAACTCACCTCAGACTATATTTATCCTTACAGAAATCAAGTTTATTTTTCTATAAGTGTAGTTTTGACCCAATTTATTTTTTTCATTGTTCTTATGATAATTTATTACTGGTATATTTGGAGCTTCACATATTCCTTTGTTTATTCGAATATGGTTGTGTGGAATAAATATTTTCCTTTCACTGTCATGTTGTTTGTATTTCTTGACTTCTCAATCTGATGCTGTAAAGTTGATGCATATGACTTGCCTTCTATTGGTGGCTCATGCATGTAAATGTTTTCAATTGAAGTATCTTGTTGTTGTTTCAATTTTTTCCTAGAAATAATAATCATGAGATTGAAACTCCAGAGCAGGTTGGCCTATTTCTCTGCAAATTTGCTATAAAGATTGATCATATGAACTCTTGTACTGTTACACATCTTCTTCAAGTATGGGGAGTAATTTATTTTACATGTACAGTTTAAACAAGCTGAAGAAACAGTGCAGGAGCTAGACTTGGGCGGCCTTGTTGTTATTGGTGGAGATGACTCGAACACAAATGCATGCCTCCTTGCTGAGCATTTCAGGTTTCTCTGAAGGGAATTTTAATTTTGGCATGATCTGCATCCAGGAACAGGGACCCCCTCCCCCTCCCAATTTTCTATTTTTTCAAAAGTCATGTATGTAGTAGGCTTTAGCATTTAGGTCCATTATTTTGACTTTTAGTTGATGCAATTAAGCATGTTTGGGTCTTCAACCCTATTAGATTTATTTTTTCTGGATTTGTCCCTATCTAGGGGAAAAAAATTGTTTTTGCTTAGTTTATGATTTTACCTTCAATGGCCTTTTACCTATCCCTCTGTTGTATAATTTGTTTGGCATATACATGAGAAAAAATTAGCTTTCATAAATATACAACTTTTCCTGTTTCCTTAACTATTGTTTGTTCAATTTGGATTATACAGGAGTAAAAATATGAAAACTCGTGTGATTGGGTGCCCTAAAACCATTGATGGTGATTTGAAATGCAAAGAAGTTCCCACAAGTTTTGGGTTTGATACAGCATGCAAGGTGAATGAAGCTATGCAGTCAGCCTTCTCTGTGCATTTATTATTATGTGATTAATAATGGGAATATCCTAGTATATAATCAGAGAGCTTTTGAGAGAATCAAGTGAATTTCATTTTCTCCAGCAATGCAGTCAACATATTTCTTATAATATTATTTCTTTAACCTTGGATTTTGTACATAATTTGTTTTTGTCGTATGTGCTAGCTGATATTTCATATGATTGTATATATTCTCGGTATAAAATGTATTAGCTTGGTGTGCATATGGAATATCCAGGGGCAGGGACAAGTTCAAACACAAGGGTTTGGAGCTGGGCTTAATATAGGTCCTGATACAAGGGGATGGGTATACATGTTTAATTGTGTTCTGCATTTTCTATACTATCCTCAAAGTTTGAGACATAATAGAAAGACATGAATAACCATTTCCTACCATCTCAAAAACAAAATTGTTAGCAAGTGTCCCAAGTCTACGAATTGGGTCCCCTCCCTAGATACTTGGGTTGGATATATTATGGTACATAGGTCAATAGTAGTCAACTGAACGTGTTAAAAGAAAAAGGTTCACTTAATCTAGACTATTTTTATTTTTACTAATCGGTTCCTGATTAAAATATATCTCAAGTAAAAAAAAATAATTTATTGTAATTAATATTAAAATTTAATTTAATAATTAATATTTAAATGATAGATTTAATACAAATAATACATAAATCTCTTATTTTTATTTAATCTATCATTTAAATATTTATTTATTAAATAAATTTTACCATTAATATTAATTATAATCATGTTAATATATATTATTTTTAATTATTTATATTTTTTCTGAAGGGATATCAACCAGAAAAAATATAAATAATTAAAAATAATATTCAATTCAAAAACGGTGCTTACATCAGCAACGTCTTTGAAAGTACGCATTTTAAGACGGTGCTTATATCAGCAACGTCTTAGAATGTCTACTTTCAAAGACGTTGTTGAGGTAAGCACTGTCTTAAAATGTGTACTTTCAAAGACGTGATTACCTCAGCAACATCTTTGAAAGTAGCATTCAAAGACGGTGCTTACTTCAATAACGTCTTAGAATGTCTAGACGTTGCTGAGGTAAGCACTGTCTTTGAAAGTTGCTCATTTTCAAAGACGGTGTTTTGGGACCCGTCGTTGTATCCCCTATTTGACCGTCGTAGAATCGCTTTTTTTTAGTAGTGTTTATGTGTTTTATGGTTTCAATATGTAAGACTATACGTGTACGCATTGTATGTCACCTTTTATATTTAATTGTAAGTAATTAATTATAATTATAGTTGGTTTTAACTACGTAAAAGCAGGGCAACCTAAACTAAGTCAAGTTGATATATATTAATATTAACATAGTCCAAGCCTTTTTATAATTGGCTATTGCCCCGCTTTTATAATAAGTGTTTAATTTGGCCAATTTACCGTTGGCGTGTTTGGAAAAAGTCTTGTGTCTGAATATTAGAGGCATTTTTTGAATTGTTTATTTGTGTAAATTAATAATTATTGATGTTAAACAAGCAAGTGCAACAATATAAAATAGCTGGAAACACCCTAGACCTTATCCCTCAATTTTTGCAATAATGAAAAGCAACCGTCGTAGTAATAGTCGAAGTTACTATCGTTCGTTAATTGATAGCTTAATTAGGAGCCATCATTCTCGCAAGATGAATTCTGAAATATCAAAAATTTCAGCTCGGATCGATAATGATATGCGGAGTGATTATTCGCAGAAATCGACAATAACACGGTTTTCTGCCAGGGTTACAAATGATACCCTCAGTAGTTCGTCACACATGTCATCAGTATCCCGTGGCTATGGCTCTCGGGTGAACTTTGACATCACCAGCTTCGCATCATCCCGGGGAATTGCCCCTCCTGGCTGGACTTCGCGAGTCCATTCGGCTATCCGAAGCAATACTTCGGCAACTTGATTCATGGACGCATGTCCATAACATATATAAGGAAGCCACTTCTGGGAGAAAGTACTGTTATATATGAATGGTGGCTGTCATACCCTAATTTCGTCCGGGGACCTTTGCTTGATAACGTGCGACCATTCTTTGGTCCTCGTGAGGTGCTTGGCACCCATCATTAGGCAATTTGTGAAATTCCAGGACATGCCCAAAAAAACCAAAAAATATATATGCACAATCCGTAAGTTTCCGTGACACACCGGAAATCAAATGGAAGCATCGTTGCATAATTAAGTGAGGTTCCGTAACATTCCGTAAGTCAAAAAGGGGATGATTATGTAATCCGCAAAGTTCCGTAACATTACGGAAAGAAAACAAGTATCGTTACGAAATTCGTAAGTTTCCGTAACTTTACGAAAAAAGAATCACCAAAAAACAGCAGGGGGGTGTACTTAGTAAAAATGGGGGTGCAAATAGCACCCAGGCCCATTTGGGCCCTCCAGAAGATTCCTCCAGAAGGCGGTTGCTTCTGGAGGAAGCAACCCTGCTCGCCTGGGCGAGCTGAGCTCGCCTGGGCGAGCTGGGCGGCAACCACCTCCCCTATTTTGCTATAAATAGGGGAGGAAATGAAGAAGGAAGGGATCCCAGCCCCTTAGGCACTTCTCTCTCTTTGGAAATTGCTTGGAAAAATTGTTTCCGTGAAGAAAATCTAAGCCGAGGCGCTTCCGAAACGTTTCCGTAACGTTTTCCGTGAGGAATCTCGCAAAGGTTTGAACCGTTCTTCGACGTTCTTCATTCGTTCTTCATCGTTCTTCGATCTTCAACGGGTAAGTACCTCGAACCAAGCTTTTCGATTCATTCTATGCACCCGTAGTGGTCCACATTGTGTTTCGTGCATTTTTATTCTCGTTTTGTTTACTTTTTATACCCCCTGTTGACGTGCTTAAGCCATTTTACTTAAGTCATTTCTTGCTTAACTTAAAAATAAAATAAATTTCCACCGAACGTTTGAATTGTATTATCCATTAGCTTCGGTTAAAATCAATTCCGACCGTTCGGTCATGCCGTAACCATGTTGGAAATCAAAAAAGGAAGTAAAAATAATATAAAATAATCAAAAAACATCTTTTAGTAAAATAAAGCGGAAAATCAATCGGACGTTTTCTCTTTGGGATTTCTCATTCTTAACCGAATTGATTAATAACTAAAGTGAAACTAAGGCTAAAAATCAACTCGCCTAGTCAAGCTCGTCCACAAAAATAGGCTTTTGAAGTTTGTCATTTCAATTTCTCACTAAGTAAAATGGATCATTTTTAAGGTCCAACGCCTTAAAATGATCACCACTTAAGTAAAAAAGAATCACTTGATAAGCAAGAACTACGTAGGTCTGATTTTCTCATCCCAAATTGAGGAATACGTAGGAGCAAAGGGAAACACCCTTGTCGACCACAAAAAAGGAAAAAATATAAAAAGGGTATAAAGGATATAAGAACATAAAAGGGAACAAAAAAATCAAAGTCATGTTTGCACATTCGATTAAAGGCTGCCGTCCCTTGGGACGGGCGTGTGGGGTGCTAATACCTTCCCCGTGCGTAAATACAACTCCCGAACCTTTCAACTTAAAAGTTCGTAGATCGCGTCTTTTCCGGTTTTTCCGACGTTTTCCTCAAATAAACGTTGGTGGCGACTCCGCGCGTATTCCTTTCGTGGAACACGCATCCCGCGAGTCACGCGTCGCCCTCCCTCCGAAGGGTAGGTTGCGACAGTTGGCGACTCCACTGGGGACTTTTTTTTTAGAGAGTTAGGCCATTTAATCTTGTGCAATGTGTTATCATGACTTTCTCCTTTGTTGTTTTCCCTTTAGTTGTCTTATGTTCTTATGTATATAAACTATTTTGTTGCTTTTAGTGTGTTTTAGAATGTATGCATGAGGTAAATATTTATTCATTTGATGCACACAAACACCAACACTATTTGCACACACTGTGAGTGAAAAAGGGCCCTATACCCGGGTTCATGGGAACATAAGGAGTGGAGGTGAATCTGTGATCATGCTAGGTCTCCGACTTGCTTGATTACAGTGAACCCTCATCTAGAGCTTTTCTCTTTGAAAACCTATTGTTGCTAGTAGTCCCTACTGCTACAATATGTTCTTCAAAGGGGATGATACCTCTAGAAACCATCAAGAGAGATATAACTACCTTGGGGATTATTGCTAAAAGCCTAGTTAGTTCTCTCCCTTATAGGTCCCTTAAATAGGGGCACGAAGCAAACACGCTGCGTGCCATTTTTCACACTGCCATGCATGAGTATCATATACCCTTTTGCTTATGTTCAGTAAATATTGTCATACTGTGTACATTCCCGCATTGTGTCTTTTGCATAGGCATTGCATATGGGTTCTGTCTTGATCCCTACTGTAAACAAACCAACGGAGGGTCCGTGTCGCCTTCTTAAAAACATGCGTTGGGGCATTTTTGCTACCCCTAGACGTCGTATCTAAGAAGGGGACAAATTCCCCGGACCCCCGCATTCCTAGATTGCATCTGTGTCATATGCATTCCATCATGCATTCATCCATTCCACCCATGAGATATCGGAGTTTTGATTTGCACCAGCTTTTATCTCACTTTAGTAAGCATGGGAACAAATCAAACCGGCAAGAGGTTCTACCAAGTCAAGGTCAAAAGCCCAGATACCACCGGCATCAAGGAATTAGGGCGGTTGATGGAACCCCTCCAAATGCAATCCTTCCGCAAGACTTACGGAAAAATCTTAGAATTGACCATAGCAGAGGTGTCCATAGAAGCCATTGCATCACTTACCCAATACTACGACCAGCCCTTGAGATGCTTCACATTCGGGGACTTCCAATTAGTACCAACCATTGAAGAATTTGAGGAAATTCTAGGATGTCCTCTCGGGGGAAGGAAACCATATCTTCCCTCCGGGTGTCTCCCCTCTTTGAACAGAATTGCAACTGTGGTCAAGGATTCAGCCAGAGGTTTGGACCGCATAAAACAGACTCGGAACGGCATAGCGGGCCTACCACAGAAGTACCTAGAAAACAAGGCGAGGGGTATGGCCAATCAAGGAGACTGGTTCCCGTTTATGGATGTGTTAGCTTTAATAATTTTTGGGGTCGTCCTCTTTCCAAACGTGGATGGTTTGATAGACCTAGCAGCAATCGACGCTTTCCTTGCCTACCACCATAGTAAGGAAAGTCCGGTGGTAGCTGTCTTGGCAGATCTATTTGACACATTTGACCGAAGGTGCGAGAAGAGTAGCGCACGGATCATCTGTTGCTTACCCGCCCTCTGTGTTTGGTTGGTTTCACACTTGTTCCAACAAGACACAAGACATCCATGTCCGCTCCTGAGTCATCGCTCGTGCACTGAAAAGAGGAGAATGGATTGGGACCAGCTCTTGGCCGGGATAGGAGGTAGAACAATCAGTTGGTTCCCCCTATGGAAGGAAGGAAAAGAAGGAGTCCTTTTCTCATGTGGAAGATACCCAAACATTCCGCTGGTAGGAACGAGGGGTTGTATTAATTACAATCCCACGCTCGCTATAAGACAACTAGGGTACCCCATGAGGGGAGCACCGACGGAAGAAAGCATGTCTCCTTTCCTTATGAGGGATCTCGGCGCACAAAATTCCAAGACTATACAAAGAATTCATAAGGCATGGGAAACCCCGTTAAGGAAAGATCAAGAGCTTAGAGGCATTCGTAATGGCATCATTGGTGGGTACCACGAATGGCTGAAAGTTCGCATACGAGGTTTAGATTGGCTCGCCAAGTTAAAAGTCGTCAGCGAAGAGAATTTCGAAGCACCGGAAGAGGACGAGGAAGTCCAAGCTCTCAAAAGCGAGTTAGGAAAGGCAAAACTCGCCAAGGAGAAGTTCAAGTTGGCTGCTACACACGTTCGGAAGGAGTGTGCCGGGTTACGGGAAGAGAATGCAATTACCGCAAGGGCCCTTGAACGAGAGACCAAGAGGGCTCGCAAGGAAGAATATGGCCGGAACAAATTTCGCGGAGCTCTATGGGGTAGCAATAGTGAACTCAAGTTGCGAAGGGAAGAAAGGGACCAGTCGCGAGCACATAGCATGGTTCTGAAAGAGGAGTTGATTGCTTGTTCAAGGTCCAAAAGAAGCTTGTCTCAGCGTCTATGCGAGACAGAAACCAACATGTTAGCTATCATCGCCAAGTACCAAGAAGAGTTGGGTCTAGCCACGGCCCACGAGCATAGAATCGCGGATGAGTATGCCCAAGTATATGCGGAAAAAGAGGCTAGAGGAAGGGTGATCGACTCTTTACACCAAGAGGCAACCATGTGGATGGATCGGTTTGCTCTTACCTTGAACGGGAGTCAAGAACTTCCTCGATTGTTAGCCAAGGCCAAGGCGATGGCAGGCACCTACTCCGCCCCCGAAGAGATTCATGGGCTTCTCGGCTATTGTCAGCATATGATAGACTTAATGGCCCACATAATTAGAAATCGTTAGAAAACTTGTATGGTCTCTCAGACCTTGACTAGATATGATTTTTTTTTTTTTTTTTTTTTTTGAAATAAAATGAGTTGGTCCCATGTTTCTACTCCAAAAAGCTTGTGCAAATCAAATCACTCCTATATCTCATCTCTAGCATGCATTTTCTTTCTTTACCCACTCCTCACGTTTGGTTTTTTAGGGAAAACACCATAACTAAACGCGCCGCAAGGGATCCCTATCGCACCAGATCCAAATCTAGAACGATGGGTGATCAAGAGGAGACGCAGGAACAGATGAAAGCCGACATGTCGGCTCTGAAAGAACAAATGGCCTCCATGATGGAGGCCATGTTAAGTATGAAGCAGCTCATAGAGAAGAACGCGGCCACCGCCGCCGCTGTCAGTTCGGCTGCCGAAGCAGACCCGACTCCCTTGGCAACTACGCACCATCCTCCCTCAAACATAGTAGGACGGGGAAGGGACGCACTGGGGCACGATGGCAGCCCTCACCTGGGATACAACCGAGCGGCTTACCCTTATGGATTGCCGCCCAACTATTCACCACCCGTCTTGCAAGAAGATGCGGGCCACATTGCTTCTCCCGTCCATGAAAAGGAACCTCCTCAGCAGCCCGACGAAGTCCATAAAGACCCTCAAGATTATGCTCGGAGGGATGTCGAGTTTTATCCCCCGATCCCCGAAGGGCCGGCACCAGGCACGTTGCCTCAACCCAACCTCGCAGCATCGCCAATAGTTTTGTCTATGGAAAAGCCGCCCCCGGCAACTGAAGAAAGGAGGAAGCTCGATCTCCTTGAGGAAAGATTGAGGGCTGTGGAAGGATTTGGGGACTATCCGTTTGCAGACATGACGGATCTTTGTTTAGTACCCAATGTTGTTATTCCCCCGAAGTTCAAAGTGCCGGACTTCGACAAGTATAAAGGGACGACTTGTCCCAAAAACCACCTCAAAATGTACTGCCGTAAGATGGGCGCCCATTCTAAAGATGAGAAGCTGTTGATACACTTCTTTCAGGATAGCTTGGCCGGAGCTGCGGTAGTGTGGTACACTAATTTGGAAGCTTCCCGTATCCGTACTTGGAAGGATCTGATTACCGCCTTCCTAAGGCAGTATCAGTACAATTCTGATATGGCTCCGGATCGTACTCAACTGCAGAATATGTTCAAGAAAGAGGGTGAAACCTTTAAAGAATATGCGCAGCGATGGAGGGATTTGGCGGCACAAGTAGCTCCTCCCATGGTTGAGAGAGAGATGATCACCATGATGGTAGACACTCTGCCAGTGTTCTACTATGAGAAGCTAGTGGGTTACATGCCGTCCAGTTTTGCGGATCTGGTGTTTGCCGGGGAAAGAATCGAGGTGGGATTGAAGAGAGGAAAGTTTGATTACGTTTCCTCCACAAACGTGAACGCCAAAAGAATCGGGGCAACAGGGGCAAAAAGGAAGGAAGGAGATGCCCATGCCGTCTCTTCAACACCCGCATGGGTCAAACCCCAGCAAACACCTCATGGTACCCATCAGTACGCGCAACATCACCCAAGCTTCTCGGCTCATGCTGGGAACGCCTCTAGCTCAACACCCGTGCAGCCTAAGGCACCCACCCAGAGGGAAGCTCCCCAAGTTCCAACTCCGAACGCGACTCGACCGGCCGGTAATTCCAACACGACTAGGAACTTCCCTCCGAGACCGTTGCCGGAATTCACCCCGCTCCCAATGACGTACGAAGATCTTCTACCATCCCTCATCGCCAATCATTTGGCCGTGGTAACTCCCGGAAGGGTCTTCGAACCCCCTTTCCCGAAGTGGTATGACCCTAATGCAACTTGCAAGTACCATGGGGGTGCCCCGGGGCATTCCATCGAAAAATGCATGGCCCTTAAATACAAGGTCCAACATCTAATGGATGCCGGATGGTTGACTTTCCAAGAGGATCGGCCCAATGTGAGAACCAACCCGCTCGCCAATCATGGAGGGGGAGCAGTTAATGCAGTTGAATCCGATGGGCCCCACAGGTCCAAACCTTTAAGAGATGTGGCAACCCCTAGGAGGTTTATCTTTGAGGCCCTACAAGAGGGAGGTGTAATTCCCCATAGTGGGTGTAAGGAGGATTCCTGTCTGCTACATCCCGGCAAGATGCATGACATGGAGACGTGTTTGGAAGTAGAGGAATTGTTACAACGGATGATAGACCAAGGTCGGCTAGAAGTCGGCATTAAAGGAAAAGAAGAGCCGCGTATATGCATGCAATCTACGGAGGGGAGCGGTGTTGCGAAGCCCAAACCCTTGGTGATATACTTCACTAAAAGTGCAGCCTCGCAAAAGCCCGGACCCCCCTTGATGGCCAAACCTGTTCCTTTCCCGTACCAAGATAGTCACGCGGTCCCATGGAGATATACACCTCCGGGGAAGAAGGAAGAAGAAGTCACTGACGTCAGCTCGCTGTCAGCTAAAGTAACAAATATCACGGGACTGAGCGGTGTGACCCGTAGTGGCCGTGTGTTCGCACCTCCGGACCTACCAGTCCAACCCGCCGACGTCAAAGGAAAAGGAAAAGTGGTGGAGGAACAAGATGGCGAAGCACCCCACGCTTCGAGTAAAGATATGCCAGCAAAGGGGCCCCCAGAGAAAAGGGATGGTAGAAAGGAGGTGTCGCTAGAAGAAGCCAGCGAGTTCCTTCGGATAATTCAGCAGAGCGAATTCAAGGTTATCGAACAGCTCAACAAAACCCCGGCTAGGGTCTCGCTGCTAGAGTTACTTATGAGCTCCGAGCCTCATCGGGCTCTGCTAGTAAAAGTGCTGAACGAGGCTCACGTGGCCCAAGATATTTCGGTAGAAGGTTTCGAAGGGCTGGTCAACAATATCACTGCCAACAACTATCTTGCCTTCGCCGAAGAAGAAATCCCCGCCGAGGGGAGAGGGCATAATAAGGCTTTACACGTATCAGTCAAGTGTATGGACCATATCGTGGCCAAGGTACTCATCGATAATGGTTCCAGTTTAAACGTGATGCCTAAAAGCACTTTGGACAAGTTACCATTCAATGCTTCCCATTTAAAACCAAGTTCAATGGTGGTTCGGGCCTTCGACGGCACTCGCCGAGAAGTTAGGGGAGAGATCGATCTCCCAGTACAAATAGGCCCTCACACCTGTCAAGTCACTTTCCAGATAATGGACATTAACCCCCCCTACAGCTGCCTGTTGGGGCGCCCGTGGATCCACTCAGTGGGAGTTGTGCCTTCCACACTCCACCAAAAGCTGAAATTCGTAGTGGAGGGGCACTTGGTCATCGTATCAGGCGAGGAAGATATCTTGGTAAGCTGCCCATCCTCCATGCCTTATGTGGAAGCTGCAGAAGAATCGTTAGAAACCGCTTTCCAGTCTTTTGAGGTGGTCAGCATTTCCTCCGTGGACTCCCTCTTTGGGCAACCTTGTCTGTCCGAGGCGGCGGTGATGATGGCCCGAGTTATGTTGGGGAACGGTTATGAACCCGGGATGGGTTTAGGCAAAGACAATGGCGGCATAACTAGTCTGATAAAAACCCAAGGGAATCGTGGGAAGTATGGTTTAGGATATAAGCCCACTCAGGCGGACATGAAAAGAAGCATCGCGGGAAGGAAGAACAGTGGTCAGAGCTCGCGTTGGAAACAAGAAAGTGAAGGAAACCCGCCCTGCCACATAAGTAGAAGCTTTACAAGTGCGGGTCTGGGAGACGAAGGTCAAGTGGTCGCGATATGTGAAGATGATGTTCCAAGAACTCTGGATTTGGTCCGATCATGCCCTCCTGATTTCCAGCTGGGAAATTGGCGAGTGGAGGAACGCCCCGGCATTTACGCAACAAGCATAATGTAAACCTTTACGGTTTTAAAAGCTCTATAGTTGGGCCTAGGCTTTAGAGTTTTCATTTTGTTAAGGCTTTGTGTCTTTTGTCTTTGAATTTATAATACAAGGATCTTTCTTCATCTGTTCCTGGTCTCTACCCATTCTCATTCATTTGCATGTTTACTTCTTTTTCTGAAACGGCAGATTCGATGACGAGTCCCCCGAAGGTACTAATACCTGGGACCCGTCTATCAACTTCGAGCAAGAAATGAACCAAACGGAAGATGAAGAAGATGAGGAAATGGGACTTCCTTCGGAACTAGAAAGAATGGTCGCCCAAGAGGACCAAGAAATGGGGCCTCATCAAGAAGAAACAGAGCTAGTAGACTTAGGAATTGGCAGTGGAAAGAGGGAAGTAAAGATAGGTACAGGCATTACCGCACCTATCCGTGAAGAATTAATAACCCTGCTAAAAGACTACCAAGACATCTTTGCTTGGTCATACCAAGATATGCCCGGTTTGAGTTCTGACATTGTGCAGCACCGATTACCTCTAAATCCCGGGTGTTCCCCAGTAAAACAGAAATTGAGGAGGATGAAACCCGAAATGTCCTTGAAGATAAAAGAAGAAGTGAAGAAGCAGTTTGACGCTGGATTTCTGGCCGTCGCTCGGTATCCAGAATGGGTTGCCAACATCGTACCAGTTCCTAAAAAAGGTGGGAAAGTGCGAATGTGTGTAGATTACCGGGACCTGAATCGGGCCAGTCCCAAGGACAATTTTCCGTTACCACACATTGATATCCTCGTAGATAACACGGCCAATTTCGCTTTATTTTCCTTCATGGATGGTTTCTCTGGT
Organism: Glycine max; assembly: GCF_000004515.6. NCBI lineage: Eukaryota > Viridiplantae > Streptophyta > Magnoliopsida > Fabales > Fabaceae > Glycine > Glycine max. The sequence goes on from NC_038254.2 coordinate 19,574,148, forward strand.
TACAATCAGATAAAGATGGCGCCCGAGGATATGGAAAAGACTACTTTCGTCACCCTGTGGGGAACGTTCTGTTACAAGGTGATGTCCTTTGGACTCAAGAATGCCGGGGCAACTTATCAACGGGCCATGGTAGCTTTGTTCCATGATATGATGCATCAAGAGATCGAGGTCTACGTGGACGACATAATTGCTAAATCTAAATCTGAGGAAGAACACCTTGTCAACCTGCGGAAGTTGTTCGAAAGGCTTAAGAAATATCAATTAAGGTTGAACCCCGCTAAGTGTACCTTTGGGGTCAAATCAGGGAAATTGCTTGGTTTCGTTGTAAGCCAGAAAGGGATAGAGGTAGACCCCGAAAAAGTGAAGGCTATCCTTGAGATGCCAGAACCCCGTACAGAGAGGCAAGTCCGAGGTTTCCTGGGGCGCTTGAATTATATTGCCAGATTCATATCGCAGCTCACCGCCATTTGTGAGCCGTTGTTTAAACTCTTGCGCAAAAACCAAACTGATCGGTGGAATGAGGATTGCCAAGAGGCTTTTGGAAGGATCAAAAAGTGCCTAATGAATCCTCCCGTGCTTATGCCACCAGTACCTGGAAGGCCTCTCATTTTGTACATGACAATCTTGGACGAGTCAATGGGGTGTATGCTGGGGCAACATGACGAATCCGGGAAAAAAGAGCGCGCTGTTTACTACCTAAGCAAGAAGTTCACGACCTGTGAGATGAATTACTCCTTGCTCGAAAGAACGTGTTGTGCTTTGGTATGGGCATCCCATCGCTTAAGGCAGTACATGCTGAGCCATACTACCTGGTTGATCTCCAAAATGGACCCAGTTAAGTACATCTTTGAAAAGCCAGCTCTCACAGGACGAATCGCCCGGTGGCAAGTCTTGCTATCTGAGTTTGATATAGTCTACGTCACCCAAAAGGCGATAAAAGGAAGCGCTTTGGCAGACTATTTGGCTCAACAGCCTCTTAATGACTACCAGCCCATGCATCCGGAATTCCCGGATGAGGACATCATGGCCTTGTTCGAGGAAAAGTTGGATGAAGATCGGGACAAATGGACTGTATGGTTTGACGGAGCGTCAAACATTCTAGGTCATGGCGTCGGGGCAGTGTTGATATCTCCGGACAATCAATGTGTACCTTTCACAGCCAGACTAGGATTCGACTGCACCAACAACATGGCCGAATATGAAGCATGTGCCCTAGCCGTCCAGGCAGCAATTGACTCCGATGTCAAACTACTCAAGGTGTACGGCGACTCAGCGTTGGTAATCCATCAGCTGAGAGGAGAATGGGAAACTAGAGATCCCAAGCTGATACCCTACAAAGCCTACATCAAAGAGTTGGCTGAGACTTTCGATGAGATCTCCTTCCATCATGTTCCCCGCGATGAAAATCAAATGGCGGATGCACTTGCTACGTTGGCATCTATGTTCCAGCTAACACCACACGGGGACCTACCCTACATTGAATTTCAGTGTCATGGCAAACCCGCACATTGTTGCCAAGTGGAAGAGGAACGGGACGGAAAGCCCTGGTATTACGACATCAAGCGATATGTCGAAAGCAAAGAATACCCGCCAGAGATTGCCGACAACGATAAAAGGACATTGAGGAGGTTGGCAGCCAGTTTCTTCATGAGCGGAGGCACACTGTATAAGAGGAATCACGACATGACACTCCTGCGATGTGTGGATGCCAAGGAGGCAAATCACATGATCGAGGAAGTCCATGAGGGCTCGTTTGGAACGCACGCCAACGGGCATGCTATGGCCAGGAAGATCTTAAGAGCAGGTTATTACTGGCTTACCATGGAAAGTGATTGTTGTATCCATGTGAGGAAGTGCCACAAATGTCAAGCGTTTGCAGATAATGTCAATGCCCCACCACATCCTCTGAATGTCATGTCCGCCCCTTGGCCTTTCTCCATGTGGGGAATAGATGTCATCGGGGCCATTGAGCCCAAGGCCTCGAATGGTCATCGCTTCATCCTCGTAGCGATAGATTATTTCACCAAGTGGGTCGAGGCGGCTTCATATACCAATGTCACGAGGAATGTGGTGGTCAGGTTCATTAAGAAAGAGATCATTTGCCGATATGGTTTGCCAAGGAAGATTATCACGGACAACGGCACCAACCTGAATAATAAGATGATGGCAGAAATGTGCGAGGAGTTTAAAATCCAGCATCACAATTCCACGCCCTACCGGCCAAAGATGAATGGAGCCGTGGAAGCGGCCAATAAGAATATCAAAAAGATTATCCAAAAGATGACCGTGTCATACAAGGATTGGCACGAGATGCTCCCATTCGCGTTACACGGTTACCGGACTTCAGTGCGAACCTCAACTGGGGCAACGCCGTTCTCATTGGTATATGGGATGGAGGCGGTGTTACCGTTTGAGGTGGAAGTCCCGTCATTAAGGATCTTGGCGGAATCCGGGTTAAAGGAATCAGAGTGGGCTCAAACACGCTACGATCAGCTCAACCTCATTGAGGGCAAGCGCTTAACAGCCATGAGTCATGGGCGCTTATACCAGCAGAGAATGAAGAGTGCATTCGACAAGAAAGTACGCTTACGCAAGTTCCATGAGGGAGACCTTGTGCTAAAGAAAATGTCCCATGCTGTCAAGGACCATCGAGGGAAATGGGCCCCGAACTACGAAGGGCCTTTTGTTGTGAAGAGGGCTTTTTCCGGAGGAGCCCTGGTGCTTACCAACATGGATGGCGAAGAGCTACCTTCACCCGTGAACTCTGATGTCGTCAAACAATATTATGCTTAGAAGCTGGGGCAATTAAGGATGTCGCTGCATGTTCTCTATCTTTACGCGTTTTCTAGATTTCCCCCCGGGGATTTCCGGTCCGTTGTATCTCTTGTTACGATCTTTCAAAGAAATGAACATGGATTTGAGGCTTTTAGTCCTCATGTTAGTTTCACACCTTGCGTTAATTTGTGATCGCCTGAGCCCTTCCGCTCAGTTCATGGGATCCCCCAAGCGCTTAATTAGAATTGAACCTGAACCAACTTTCCCTAAATTTTCAGCGTTTGAAAACATTCATGCATACGCATACGCATACGCATGTATATTGTTGTGGTAAAACAGGGGCAGGATCACCTTGGGCTACCCTCTGGAGTGAAGACAAAACATGAATGGCAGAAACCAGTCAAGGTAGGGTAATGATGCGGCCAAGATTGGCCATACCTGGTTGTTTATTACTTGCAGGTACTTAAGGATGAACGCAAGCGGGGATGGGGTCACGACCGACCGATCGTTGCTCTTCTCTTTGCGAAACAAGCAGGGAATGTCGCTGCAAGGCAGCCCCGTATCCTTTCTATTTTGTAGCTTTCTTTTACTATTTGTTTGTTTTAAAAAGGAAAAGAGTAATAATAAGATAAGTAATCAACGCCTAATTCTAACCTAAGTAAGTTCAAGTTAGGCAAAATGCTAATCCATGAGAAGGGAGGGGACATGGTCAATGTTCCCCTCAAAAAAAAAAAAAAAAAAAAAAAAAAAAAAAGTGCAGGTTAGCTCGCCTGGGCGAGCTGGGCTCGCCTGGGCGAGCCACCTCTGCACCAAAATATAAAAATGACGAAAGGGGGAACGTTTTTTCATTCAAAAACTTCCCCCCCCCCTCATTCAAAAAGGAAAGCTCACGGGACTCACGGATTTTGCAGCCCTTGGGTCACCATTTTTTGCGTTTTTGATTCCGTTTTGCTCTATTATTCGTCTCCAACAAGTAAGTACCTCATTCTTGGGCTTTCTAGCTTTCCATTGATGTATTTTGGTGCTCTAAATTGCATGTGTTTGCTAAGAAACGTGAGGGATTTATCCTCAAATTGTTGCTTGTTTTTGTTGAATTGAGGGGTTGTAAGGGATGGCCTTGGCCTAGGGCGTATTCTGAAGTAAGGGCGCATGCCACATTGTCCCCATTCTCTTGATATTCGTGCCTAAACATGCGCCCACCAAGTGCTCGGTGAAATGCCTCAACGACATATGAGCATGGTTTTGAGAGCTTTGGGTTGTGGGACTGTTTTATATGTATAGGGACAGCATGAAGGATTTAAAATGAGTGCCCGAATGCAATTCTAGGCCTAGGAACCCAAGCTTTTAATTTCAATACAAGGAAGCGTGACTTATGCCTAGGAATCTAAGTTTTGGTTTTAAATGAAAAAGGCATGAATATTAGGACATGTTTGAGAGGTTGTTATTAGAATTTAAATTTGGCTGCCCCATGAGGAATACCTTGCACCTAGGTAGCATGGAAAATACCTTTCAACGGTATGTATATATGTGAATATATATAGCATGGAAATGCCTTGCAAAATGTTGAATAAAATGCCTTGCAGAAAGTTGAATAAAATGCCTTGCAAAATATGAATAGCATGAGAATGCCTTGCATAAATATGAATATATATAGCATGAAGTGCCTTACAAAGTGTTGGATGGGTAGCGTAAAAGTGTTTTTCAAAATATGTGTATTTGTGAGTAGGTAACAAAAGAAGCCTTCCAAAAAAATGTGTGTATATATATAGGATGTAGCATGAAAAGGTTTGTCAAAAAATATGTACATGGATAGGTGTCGTAAAATGCTTCACACAAAATTTTTATGTGTGCAAATACGTATGTGTCATAAAATAGCACGACCCCAATACGATTGTTTTATAAAGTGCATGTTGACACTCGTGCCATGAGAAGTGTAGTTTGGCCCTTGTTTGTAATGATTGTTATATTTCTTGTAAACTAACTTTCCAAATGTTTGCCTTCGCAGGAATGGCCCCGAGGAAGCTTGCCTCAAAGAGGTCCAGGAAGGACAAGGCGGCCGAAGGAACTAGTTCCGCCCCGGAGTACGACAGTCACCGCTTTAGGAGCGTTGTACACCAGCAGCGCTTCGAAGCCATCAAGGGATGGTCGTTTCTCCGGGAGCGACGCGTCCAGCTCAGGGACGACGAGTATACTGATTTTCAGGAGGAAATAGGGCGCCGGCGGTGGGCACCACTGGTTACTCCTATGGCCAAGTTTGATCCAGAAATAGTCCTTGAATTTTATGCCAATGCTTGGCCAACAGAGGAGGGCGTGCGTGACATGAGATCCTGGGTTAGGGGTCAGTGGATCCCGTTCGATGCCGACGCTATCAGCCAGCTCCTGGGATATCCGATGGTGTTGGAAGAGGGCCAGGAATGCGAGTATGGCCAGAGGAGGAACCGGTCTGATGGGTTCGATGAGGAGGCCATCGCCCAGCTGCTATGTATACCGGGGCAGGATTTTGCCCGGACTGCTGCAGGGAGGCGAGTGCGAATCATGCGCACCAATATGACCACCCTGACCCAGATATGGATGACGTTGCTCCTCAGCAACATCCTGCCCACCGATCATAATTCCGACCTCCCCATGCCTAAGTGCCAGCTGGTGTACGCCATCCTGACACGGATGAGCATCCATGTGGCTCAGTTGATCGCTGATGCCATCTATATTTTTGCAGGTATGGCGCCCACTAGGCATCCTTTGGACCCAGATAAGTCCAACAGGGCCCTGGGATTCCCCGCACTGATCACAGGACTCTGCCAGTCGTTCGGAGTCCCCGTTGCACCTACCAAGGTGATTCGGCCGCCTATCACCCGGGCTTTTATTGAGAAGTACTGTACCCAGAGACAGGGTCAGGGTGATGCTCCACAGGCCGCAGGCGCGCCCCCACCACCTCATCAGGCTGGCCAGGCTGGGGCATTTGACATGGAGCAGTATTTACGGCATTTGGTTCGCCAGCAGGCAGCCAACCACCGAGCACATGTACGGACTCATGACTGTCTGTACCAGATGAGTCTTAGCATGCAGAGCCAGGGCTTCGCTCCTTTTTCATGCCCTACTCCAGACCAGTTCAGGGCAGAGGTCGCATGGCCCGGAGATTGGCCCGAGGCCCAAGCAGGAGAGGTACCCCCAGAAGCTCCTGGCGATGGAGAAGAAGCCCGCGAGGATGAGGAGATGGCTGATTTGCTTGACTTCTTGGGAGGGAGTGGAGACACGTGACTGGGAGATCCCCAGATTCATGTTTTCTTTCATATTTCTTTCGTCATTTTTATTCTATGTTATTGTTTGGATTTGAGAGACTAATGTTTGTTTTTGTTGTTTCGATTGTCATTTGTACAGCGCATACTTTTTTGTTTAGGTTGGTGCGTTAGTATTTATATATCATTACTATCGATGATGTTTGAAACTCTAGAACCGTGTAGAGTTCTTCGTTTAGGAACATCGTCCAAAAGAATATATGTAAAATAAACAAAAAATCATGATAAAAATAAAAATAGAAAAGAAAAGAAAGTGAAAAGAAAAAGAGAGCAAATAAGGAAAAAAGGGCAAGTAAGGAAAAAGGTGGAAAAAGAGAAAATAAGTCGTCTAGCTAAAAAACGACATGCTTTTGAAAAGAGACGATTTCCAACTTTTCTTTGAAAAAAATTCATTGATCATAACCAATTTTTGGAAAATGTGTCTACACCTGAAGGGTGAATGCTGTGAAATTTCCCCGGACGCCCGAAATGGACTCGGATGAATGCACAAATTGATAAAAGAACATATTTTGGAAACATTGGGTTGATTAAAATAGAGGAAATGAATCCTGAGCCCTAGCATCACATGACCATAAAAATTTGACACTTGAGTGTCCGCATAGGTGCATGCATGACCAGTTTTGCATAAAGTTTCCAAATCATCATTTTTGCATTTGTGTCATGGAAATAATGTGGGGCATCCCTTTTATCCTTGAACCAAACCAAACCCTGACATGTATCATGTCTAGCCATTCTACAAGCTTTGAGCCAAAATCCTGACTCACCATAAACCTTGACCCAGGGTGAGAATGCCAATCCTTACCCTCGGAAGCAAAAAAAGAATAGAGGGGAAATTTCCAATCAAAGAAAAAGAGAAGGAAAATTTCCAATGAAAGCAAAAAAAGAAATGAAGGAAAATTCCCCAATCAAAGAGTGGGAGAAAGCAAAAAAAAGGAAAAGAAGGAAAATTCCCCAATCAAAGAGTGGGAGAAAGCAAAAAGAAAAGAAAGGAAAATTCCCAATCAAAGAATGGGAGAAAGTAAAAAAGGAAGAAGAAGAAGGAAAGAAAGCTCCTGATCAAGGATCGAAAGAAACCAGAAGAAATGTGCAGAGAGGTCTTTGGACCAGACAATATCTGAACAGTACAGAATTGTCACCAAATGAACAAAAAGGAAGGAAAGGAAACCACGACCTAAAATGGTCTTCTCCCTTTAATTACCAACCAAAATCCCGTGCGCTAGCGACCTTTTTTTCCTCGCCCCGCACTAAACAAAAAAAAAAAAAAAACAGAAAAAAGAAAAAGCCAGAAAAATCAAAAGCCAAAAACACATAAAAACCGAAAGAAGAAACCATCAAAAGAACCCATTCCCAAGGGAAGCCCTATTGATCCATGATCACGCATGTAATTTTTGATTTGATAGGAAATAATTTGCAAAGTCAAGTCATGACATATCTATGGTTCGGAATTAGGATGAAACACTTACCTGTGCGAGATTGATACACTTTGAGTGGATTTCTTCTATTTTTGTCGAACCCAGTGTTTCCTCTAAATGGTCATTTAGAAACGAAATGCTAACATCCAAGATCTCATTTATGGTTATGGGGGATCCCATCAGCAGACTCTCCTTCCCTGGTAGGCGCATTGTTTGTCACTCAAATCATATGCTGCTCTAAAATCAGTTGGAATATTTGTCTCTTTGCTAAAACATGTTTGCATTTTAGTGGAGAAAACACCGAGACTTTTTCAAGTCTCACAAGTTATCCAGAACTACGTAGGTCTGAGTTCCTCATTGGAGGATACGTAGGAGCAAGAGCCTCGCTTTTGTCGACCACACCGCCTTTTGTTGCCATGACTCAAGAGCTGGTAGCCCGCGGAGACACCTTACGGTTATCCGCACTCCTTTGCTATTTAGACACAGTTGTTGTCCGATGGCACGCAGAGACCAAGTTTGGTCATTCTGCACACATGATACGCGGGGATACCTTACGGTTATCCGCACCCCTTTGCTATTTAGACACAGTTGTTGTCCGATGGCACGCAGAGACCAAGTTTGGTCATTCTGCACCCAAGATACGCGGAGATACCTTACGGTTATCCGCACCCTTTTGTCATCCAGAGGCGGCGGGCCCGATGACAAGCAGAGACCAAGTTTGGTCATTCTGCACCCAAGATACGCGGAGATACCTTACGGTTATCCGCACCCTTTTGTCATCCAGAGGCGGCGGGCCCGATGACAAGCAGAGACCAAGTTTGGTCATTCTGCACCCAAGATACGCGGAGATACCTTACGGTTATCCGCACCCTTTTGTCATCCAGAGGCGGCGGGCCCGATGACAAGCAGAGACCAAGTTTGGTCATTCTGCACCCAAGATACGCGGAGATACCTTACGGTTATCCGCACCCTTTTGTCATCCAGAGGCGGCGGGCCCGATGACAAGCAGAGACCAAGTTTGGTCATTCTGCACCCAAGATACGCGGAGATACCTTACGGTTATCCGCACCCTTTTGTCATCCAGAGGCGGCGGGCCCGATGACAAGCAGAGACCAAGTTTGGTCATTCTGCACCCAAGATACGCGGAGATACCTTACGGTTATCCGCACCCTTTTGTCATCCAGAGGCGGCGGGCCCGATGACAAGCAGAGACCAAGTTTGGTCATTCTGCACCCAAGATACGCGGAGATACCTTACGGTTATCCGCACCCTTTTGTCATCCAGAGGCGGCGGGCCCGATGACAAGCAGAGACCAAGTTTGGTCATTCTGCACCCAAGATACGCGGAGATACCTTACGGTTATCCGCACCCTTTTGTCATCCAGAGGCGGCGGGCCCGATGACAAGCAGAGACCAAGTTTGGTCATTCTGCACCCAAGATACGCGGAGATACCTTACGGTTATCCGCACCCTTTTGTCATCCAGAGGCGGCGGGCCCGATGACAAGCAGAGACCAAGTTTGGTCATTCTGCACCCAAGATACGCGGAGATACCTTATGGTTATTCGCACCCATTCTTTTGCTATCTGTAAGACAGAACGCTTGATAGCATGCAGAGGCTGACACAGTCTTCTGCACCTTTTGTTCCTCCGGGGACAACAAAGTCATTTACATGTGGAAATTTCATGGTCACTCGCGACTCTCGTCAGCCGAGAGGAGCGAAATTAGTGTCATACACTGATTTTCGGGGACCTTTGCTTGATGACATGCGGCCATTCTTTGGTCCTTGTGAGGTGCTTGGCATCCATCATCAGGCAATTTGTGAAATCCTAGGAACGACAAGTCACGGTCACCCGCGACTCTCGTCAACCGAGAGGAGCGAAATTAGTGTCATACACTGATTTTCGGGTACCTTTGCTTGATGACATGCGACCATTCTTTGGTCCTTGTGAGGTGCTTAGCGCCCATCATTAGGCAATTTGTGAAATTTTGGGAACAACAAGTCATTTGCATGTGGAGATTTTATGGTCACCCGCGACTCCCGTCAAATCGAGAGGGACGAAATTAGTGTCTTATCTTTACTTTTCTTTTATCTCCAATAAAAGAGAAGTAAAGAGGGGCAACTGTCATACCCTAATTTCGTCCGGGGACCTTTGCTTGATAACGTGCGACCATTCTTTGGTCCTCGTGAGGTGCTTGGCACCCATCATTAGGCAATTTGTGAAATTCCAGGACATGCCCAAAAAAACCAAAAAATATATATGCACAATCCGTAAGTTTCCGTGACACACCGGAAATCAAATGGAAGCATCGTTGCATAATTAAGTGAGGTTCCGTAACATTCCGTAAGTCAAAAAGGGGATGATTATGTAATCCGCAAAGTTCCGTAACATTACGGAAAGAAAACAAGTATCGTTACGAAATTCGTAAGTTTCCGTAACTTTACGAAAAAAGAATCACCAAAAAACAGCATGGGGGGGTGTACTTAGTAAAAATGGGGGTGCAAATAGCACCCAGGCCCATTTGGGCCCTCCAGAAGATTCCTCCAGAAGGCGGTTGCTTCTGGAGGAAGCAACCCTGCTCGCCTGGGCGAGCTGAGCTCGCCTGGGCGAGCTGGGCGGCAACCACCTCCCCTATTTTGCTATAAATAGGGGAGGAAATGAAGAAGGAAGGGATCCCAGCCCCTTAGGCACTTCTCTCTCTTTGGAAATTGCTTGGAAAAATTGTTTCCGTGAAGAAAATCTAAGCCGAGGCGCTTCCGAAACGTTTCCGTAACGTTTTCCGTGAGGAATCTCGCAAAGGTTTGAACCGTTCTTCGACGTTCTTCATTCGTTCTTCATCGTTCTTCGATCTTCAACGGGTAAGTACCTCGAACCAAGCTTTTCGATTCATTCTATGCACCCGTAGTGGTCCACATTGTGTTTCGTGCATTTTTATTCTCGTTTTGTTTACTTTTTATACCCCCTGTTGACGTGCTTAAGCCATTTTACTTAAGTCATTTCTTGCTTAACTTAAAAATAAAATAAATTTCCACCGAACGTTTGAATTGTATTATCCATTAGCTTCGGTTAAAATCAATTCCGACCGTTCGGTCATGCCGTAACCATGTTGGAAATCAAAAAAGGAAGTAAAAATAATATAAAATAATCAAAAAACATCTTTTAGTAAAATAAAGCGGAAAATCAATCGGACGTTTTCTCTTTGGGATTTCTCATTCTTAACCGAATTGATTAATAACTAAAGTGAAACTAAGGCTAAAAATCAACTCGCCTAGTCAAGCTCGTCCACAAAAATAGGCTTTTGAAGTTTGTCATTTCAATTTCTCACTAAGTAAAATGGATCATTTTTAAGGTCCAACGCCTTAAAATGATCACCACTTAAGTAAAAAAGAATCACTTGATAAGCAAGAACTACGTAGGTCTGATTTTCTCATCCCAAATTGAGGAATACGTAGGAGCAAAGGGAAACACCCTTGTCGACCACAAAAAAGGAAAAAATATAAAAAGGGTATAAAGGATATAAGAACATAAAAGGGAACAAAAAAATCAAAGTCATGTTTGCACATTCGATTAAAGGCTGCCGTCCCTTGGGACGGGCGTGTGGGGTGCTAATACCTTCCCCGTGCGTAAATACAACTCCCGAACCTTTCAACTTAAAAGTTCGTAGATCGCGTCTTTTCCGGTTTTTCCGACGTTTTCCTCAAATAAACGTTGGTGGCGACTCCGCGCGTATTCCTTTCGTGGAACACGCATCCCGCGAGTCACGCGTCGCCCTCCCTCCGAAGGGTAGGTTGCGACAGTGGCTAAGTTGAAGATTTCAGTTTGTTGTGATTTGCATTAATTTCTCAGTTCCTGTTTATTTTAATTTCTTCATGGTTAATTGTTCCTGTTCAGTTACCTATGTTTTAAGATTATGTTGTAAATTAGTACGTGGGATAATTAGCTGTTGTAGAGCTAAAGTCTATAAACTTGCTAGTTTTTATTTGTGAGAATAAGATGCTCCCAGTATTTTAAGCCATTTCATAGTGTTCTTCAATTTTTTGAGTTAATATTTATTATTAATTAGCTAGAGCCAGGTTATTAGTTGTTAGCAAAAGGAAGTAGTAGACTTCAATCATAGCTAAATGAGCAACATGCAAATCCAAAACTAAATGAGCAACATGCAAATCCAAAACTAAATGAGCGCTCATAGAGAATTTTCTTTAAGGTCGAAATTAAGAGTATTGGAATCTCATAGATATCCAGGCCTAGGGAATCCCAAACATGTTGGCGCTATATTGGAATCTCATATAAATTAAAAACAAATACTATAACTTGTTTGTCTTGTTCCACCTCATGTGGAGCCACATTTACACTACTAAAACTTGTTTGTCTTGTTCCACCATCACGAAATAAAAGATTGAAACTCTAGATAAATTTTAACAAAGTTGAATTATTTATGTTTGGGTTTTTGCTCTTTGTCTTGTTCCACCATCCTATTAAGTTTTCCTCTCCCATTTTTGTTGAGTGCTTCTATTTCGGATATAGGTTTTTGTTGTGTTGTGCATTAATTCAGATCTAAGTAATGATATCTATCCAAATCCACAGCCAAAATCACACCTCTTCCTAACGATGACGCCACTATTTGCCAAACACTCCTCTCCTTCAACAACAACGGGAAGCTCACCCTCGACTTCTTCAACTAGGTCCAAGAGTTCCTCCCTACTTTCATCACTCCACCAACACCTTCAACCTCATGCTCGACATCATCGACAAGTACTTCGAGTTCAACCTCTCGTGGGACCTCATTCGCTGCGTGAATGTTAATGTTTTAATTATGTTAAGATTTATGTCAACCAAGTGTAACCAAATCCCAATTGTAGTATTGAACTAAAGCTCAGATTGTGTCCCAAGGGAATAATGCAAGGATGAATATTTGAATTAAAACCTTTTAGATAAAGATACTTTTGTGTTTTTATATTTTGAACTACCTAAAACTACTAAATAACGAGCTAACGAATCTCCTTCTTTTTGCCATTGAACTTCCCTATCAAATTCTTCATAACATTCATAATTATCCATTTTACGAAGATCCCATTGTATTCTGGAAGCCCGAAGCATGGGTTAAAACTAATCAAAACAGAAAATAAAAAATATATTTTTCTAGAGAGATTAATGTGTTGAATATTTAATAACAGAAATTAAAAGAAAAGGTAAGAAGTTATTTGTTGATGCGATAATAATTGTAGATGGAAACAATAACATTGAGATGCTAAGATTGTACTTAGAATCTCCCTATTTGTTGCAATTCCTCACACTTCTAAGTCATTATATCGTTCATCCTCAATTCACTAATGTATTCTATCCCTAATCCCTTAGGTGATAGACCTTAAATCACTTGTCTTGATTCTCAATACCTTTCCAAACCAACACAAGTAATAAAGATTATCATTTGGGAATTAACGAGGCTTAACTAAGATTATTCTATCCCTAGAGATAACTCTAATTAAGTATCCGATTCGGTACAAGTTTCAATGAGACTCGCTAAAGTGCACATCAATTCCTAGAATCATCTATGAGGTGAAGCTCACAAAACATTAAGTATAGAAGGTGAATAATAAACTCAAATAATATATTAATGTGATAAAATTACATCAAATAAGGTTCAATCTTTTCCTCTTCTAGCTAAGAAAGAAACTAGTCACTTATGAAACACAAAAAGAGAGAAGAGGGTTTTTCAGTGAAGGTGATGTGTAGAGGTGTTTTTTGTTACTGCCTATGTCTCTCTATTTATAGAATCGTATATGTGTTTAATAGAGACAAATAATCTCCTTAATTTACAAAATAATATAATCTATGCAAGGAAATTATCTCTTCAGCTGACATAATTTGTTTTAATTGTTGCAATTATCTTTCAAGTGATTTTCTTCATTATCTTCAAGCTATATCTCCATAACTATCTCTGTTTTGTATTGCATTTATTTTTCTTTTATTAATTATGGCGGTTTTTAACCGCCAGGAATTGTATTATAATTTTTTAAACAAATACACATGGTTTTAAAATCGTCACAAATACTTTATGTCTTAGATTCATTTTTCAAGAACAGTCTCGCAAGACATTCTTTAAGGATCTATCGAGTCTTATGAAGAATAAATGAAATTTATGCTCTGATAGTCACTACTACAAAAAGTAGTTTTAACATCGGCTTATTAACATCGGTTTTATACAAAATCGATGTTAAGTTAAACGCAGTGGCATATTTGTAAATAAAGTATCCTTCTTAACATCGGTTTTCCAAAAAACCGATGTTAACTAATGATGTTAACATCGGTTTTTCACAAATCGATGTTAACGTATGATATGTTAACATCGGTTTTTTAAAAAACCGATGTTAACGTGTATGCATTAACATCGGTTTTCTAAAAAACCGATGTTAACGTATCATACGTTAACATCGGTTTTCCAAAAACCGATGTTAATATAAACTTTTTTTTTAATTATTTATATATTTTTAAAAAAATCATATATTGTGTTATTAATTATATTTTAATTAAAAAAATATAATAATTAAGAAACAATTATAAATTCAAAAGGTAAACATTTAAAAATTAAACTACATTTTTAAAATGAATTTCGTAATTTTAATCTTATTATTATTTAATCAACAAAATTTGACCAGACTTCGTCATATTTTTTATCATTTGACTAAGCAAAGTTATTTATAAAAAATTATAAAAATTAATTTAAGATATGATTCTTGCATAATACTAAATACATGCCGTTAAGAAGATGCATATTTTAAAAAATGTGATTATATCCCATGAAAATTAATCAACATTATAATGATTTGCTCAAAAAGATCCAAATTTTTAAAATTATATTGAGCTTTATAGAGTCAAAAACTTTAATTATGATGATTATTTAAAAGTGAAAAAAATTTACAATTTATTATATAAAAAATAATTGTTAATAATTAAAATGCACTATGCCTTGTATTTAAGGATTTTTTTAAAAATAATCTTATATTTTTAAGAACAGATGAGGAAGTATATCATAAAGAATAGAAAAATTATTGATAAATACCTAATATGCTAACAATACCTAGTGAGAGAGAAAGAAAAGTAAAAAAAAAAGTATAAATGTTATAGGTAATGAGATTTGAGATATGAAGAGATAAATAAGAGATATTGATTAGATATATAAAAAAAAACATAAGTATCCATGTATTCCTGATTTTTTTTGGTACAACGTTAAAACTTAAATGTAAAGAATTTTCACCGTGCGTTAATTACAAACGATTTTAGATATGATTTTTAGATATTACTATAAAATTCAATCATTTTTAATTATATGATAATTTCTAATGAAATAATATTTTAAAAATAATTACACTATAATATTTTAATTAATTTTAAATTCAATTTTTGAATACATTTAATAATGGTACAAACAACTAACGTACATTAACATCTTTTAATTTTGTAAGTAGTGTTTATTTAAGATAAATTTGTTTATTGAAATAAATATTTATTTTAATAAAATAGGTAATTTTTATTTTTTTAAATATGTTTGTTTAAATTATTTCTGTTAAAAAATAATTTTTTATTTATTTTAAGAAATAAAGTTATTTTTTTTAGTTTAAACAAATTCACCTGAAACGAGGGAGGGTGAAGGCAAAGGCATGGCGTGGACAAATGAGTATAATAAAATAAAAAGCAAGTGACAGGTACAGTACAGTTACAGTATATGGTGCAGAATAGAAGGCATTAAGCAAAACAAAACGCATTCGCACAGCCGAACAAACAGAATTACTCGCTTCTTCAAACCTCTTTATTCTATTTTTGCCTTCTCCCTCTTCTGCTTCTCCCTCCACAAAAAAAAGGTAAATCCTCCTCTCCTTTTCCTTCTACTCTGTCTTCTAGGGTTTCTCTTCTGCCATTGCCGACCTCGCCCGTACCTTCTGCTTACTCTTCTTCACTGGCATTGCTCTCTGATCCTCTCTACTCCCCAATTTCATTCCGATTCCCTAATTTCCTCCCCTCTTTTTTAGGTTTTTCATCGCTCTCTTGCCGATTCCGCCATTTCTCATTTCGGATTCGAGGTAAGCCTCTCGATCTTATCCGCTTGCTATCAACCCGATTCATTTGCTCTGTCGCGTCAATTTTTAGGTGAGACCTTGGCAAAATACATTCAGACCAACGGGGAAGGTTCTTGGAGGTCATTGCCTAAAAATGCAGGTACGTATTAATTGTTAATAATATTTATTTTTTTATCGATTGATACAATAAGTTTGAACTTCCAACAGCAAATTAATTTTGTTGCTACTATATGGGAGTATTTATTGTGGAAGAAGTAATTTGTGTTGTAGATCAATTGATATTTTTTTTTCTTTTTTCTGACTGGCATTTTTGGGGTTTGGAAGGATTATTAAGGTGCGGGAAGAGTTGCAGGCTGAGATGGATTAACTATTTGAGAGCTGACCTTAAAAGAGGGAACATTTCTGCTGAAGAGGAAAATACAATCGTTAAGTTGCACGCTTCTTTTGGTAACAGGTTAGTGCCAAAGGCATACTGAAAACTATACTCCAGTATTTCAAAGCTCCTCTATTTACTACTGGATCACATTCATAAATCTGTTTTTTTTTTCTTCACAGAATTCGTAAAATTAACTTTAAGTAACAAAATGAAAGGAGCATGTTCTGCAGTATTTCAGCAACTTTTAAAACAATAAAGGATTTATTTATTTATTTTCAGTACAATTTAAACTGCCATTACTTAACAGGTACGAAATTTGATGCCAAGTACTGCAGTTCAGTTTATTTACTTGTAAATATCCAAACACTTTGATAAAAATAAAAAAATAAAAACTCGGTTGCCAACAACCTTAGATTATGTCTTTACCGTAATTACAAATTACTACCATTTACCAAGTATAAAAATAGAAACATCTATCCAATATCCATAACTAGTTTAAAACAAGAGAAAATAGTGTATGGACATGATAAAAAAAGAAGGGCCCTCCAGCGAAAGTGTTGTGGTATCTTCCCATCATTCCAAGGTTTAAGCGTTTATTTGCTAATGAAGACGACGCAAAAGATCTTACCTGGCATGCAAATGGGAGAAAATCTGATGGAATGATCCGTCATCCAGCTGATTGCTCCCAATGGAGGAAGATTGATAGTTTGTATCCGAATTTCGGCAAAGAGGCAAGAAATCTTAGACTTGGACTAGCCAGTGATGGAATGAATCCATATGGCAATTTAAGCACTCAACACAGTTCATGGCCAGTTCTACTAGTAATTTACAATTTTCCGCCTTGGTTGTGCATGAAGCGAAAATACATGATGTTGTCTATGATGATATCAGGCCCAAGACAACCAGGAAATGACATTGGTGTTTATCTAAGTCCGTTGATTGAAGACCTGAGAAAGTTGTGGGATGAGGGGGTTTTAGTGTTTGATGGGTTTCGCAAGGAGACTTTTCAAATGCGTGCAATGCTATTTTGTACCATTAATGACTTTCCAGCATATGGGAATCTCAGCGGTTATAGTGTTAAGGGTCATCTTGCATGTCCCATCTGTGAAGAAGACACAAGCTACATACAACTGAAACATGGTAGAAAAACAGTGTACACTAGACATCGCCGTTTTCTAAAAGCTCATCACCCTTACAGAAGATTGAAAAAAGCTTTTAATGGAAGTCAAGAGCACGAAACTGCGCAGACACCGTTAACTGGTGAGCAGGTCTTCCAGCGGGTTGAACACCTTAATACTGTATTTGGAAAGACCCAAAAGAAGGATAAAAGTAAGAGTTGCATATGGAAGAAAAGGTCCATTTTCTTTGATCTTCCGTACTGGTCTGATCTAGATGTTAGACATTGTATTGATGTTATGCATGTAGAGAAAAATGTATGTGACAGTGTCATTGGGACACTCCTTAACATTCAGGGCAAGACGAAAGATGGTCTAAATACCCGTCAAGATCTAGCTGACATGGGCATACGATCGCAGTTGCATCCAAGGTCTGATGGTAAAAAAATATACTTGCCTCCAGCTTGTCATACTTTATCCAGAAAGGAGAAGATCAGTTTGTGCCAGTGTCTGCGCCAGGTTAAAGTACCACAAGGATACTCTTCAAATATTAAGAGCCTTGTGCAGTTCAAGGAGCTTAAACTGGTGGGGTTAAAGTCTCATGATTGTCACGTGTTGATGCAACAATTGTTAGCCGTGGCCATACGAGACATTTTGCCTAACAAAGTCAGGTTAGCCATAACTCGCCTGTGCTTTTTCTTCAATGCCATATGTAGCAAAGTCCTTGATCCGGTCAAGTTTGATGACTTGGAAAACGAGGCTGTAATTATACTGTGCCAGTTGGAGATGTATTTTCCTCCTGCTTTCTTTGACATCATGGTCCACTTAATTGTTCACTTGGTCAGAGAAATCAAATGTTGTGGTCCTGTTTATCTGCGCTGGATGTATCCGGTTGAGCGCTACATGAAGATCTTAAAAGGGTATACCAAGAATCTACATCGTCCAGAAGCATCTATTGTTGAAAGGTACATCGCAGAAGAAGCCGTTGAATTTTGTTCAGAATACATTGAAAAGGCTAAACCTGTTGGCCTTCCTGAGTCTCGCCATGATGACAGAGTGGGCGGTAAAGGTTCAAGAGGATTGCATGTTATCACTCCAAGTGTAGAAGATTTGTTACAAGCTCACTTGTATGTATTGAATAACAGTAATGAAGTTTTGCCATACATAGTTCAGCATCAACATTTAGTCAAACAAAGTAATCCAAAAATGTCAAAGAACTGGGTCTTGAAAAATCATAACAAGACTTTCTCTGATTGGTTTAAAGATACAATCTTTGCTGACGAAAATGCTTCTGAAACATTAAGAAAGCTAGCTCATGGGCCTAAAAGAAATGTTATAACTTGGCAAGGATACGACATAAACAAGTATTCCTTTTACACAAAAGCACAAGATGACAAAAGTACAATGCAAAACAGCGGGGTCACCCTAAGGGCTGAATCTCAACACTTTGCAACTGTACATGATGACAATCCCTTTGTAGCTTCAATCCCTTACTTTGGCTTCATTGATGAAATATGGGAGCTTAACTATGTCAAATTTACTGTTTGTGTTTTCAAATGTAAGTGGGTTGACAGCAACACCGGTGTGCGGACTGATGATATAGGATTTACGTTGGTAGACTTAAAGAAACTAGCTTACCAGAATGACCCTTTCATCATGGCAGAACAAGCTAAGCAAGTATTTTATGTGCAAGACCCTTGTGATGAAAGGTGGTCTGTGGTTCTAAACGGGAAAACAATTGGTGTTAATGTAGAAGATGATGATTCATACATGGACACTTATGTTAGTCCTTTGTCTACACAAATGACTTCTAACAACGTTGGAGAAGAAGAAGCTGACGATGTTCATGCTAATCGTAATGATCATGATGAAGGAGAATTAATTAACATCGTCTAACGTAATTTTCTAATATAATATTTCATTTCGGTACATTCATTTACATAACTCATACAGTGTTTTTTGATAATATTAACTAACTCAACTTTTTTTCTTTAAAGGACCATGGATACTCCACCTGCCTCGCCTCCTCCTCCTCTTCCTCCTCCTCCTGCAAACGCTGATGCGTCTCCATCTACGTTGAAGCGGACACGCAAGGCGACACGGCTACGATCATTGGCCACTAGACCACCTGGGGCAGAAAGACCTGTGGTCAACGTCGATCCTGCTACCGGCAAGGCCGACGGTCCCTACAAGAAGAAATTAAGAACATATTTGGGGATTGTCGCTCGTGATAAGGTCGACGTGACATATGACACCTGGAAGGAAGTCCCTACTGCTCAGAAGGATTTGATATGGGAGGATATTCAGGTATTTGAGTTTTCTTCGTTGATTTTCTTTAATAGTCTAAATTTGTTATTTACTTACAACAAAAACCTAATTTATTGTTTGTCAGGCGGAATTTCAAATCCCTGAAGCTTCTGACAATAGGACAAAGAAGAAAATTCTTCAGATTGTCGGCAAGCGCTGGAGGCAATTTAAATCTGACTTGACTAGGAAATGGGCACTTGCAGTCGACAAGGACGGTGCGGACGACAATGTCTGTGAAAAATATGGCATTAGCAAGGAGAAATGGACTCAGTTTTGTCAGACCCGTAGAGACCCCTCATGGGAGGTATGTACTTTGTCATTTTAGTTGTTTTCCACAACAAAATCATTTCTTATAATTTATTGTAATAATCATTTTCATTAATGTTAAACTTTTGCAGGATGTACGAAAAAAGGCACAGGCCTCCCAGAAGCAAAACACTGCCCCCCACGTATTGTCTCGTGGGGGTTATGAATATTTAGAAGAAAAGCTCATGGCTGAGAAGGCAAAGAAAAGACTGGAAGAAGCTGCCCAGTCTGGAAGCACTGAGGGCATCATTGACCCTCCATCTCCCATCAGACGCCACGTGAAATGGAAGATGGCCCGCACGAAGAAAACTGGACAGATGACGTCTGAGGCAGCAAAAGAAATAGCTGACAGGATTGTAAGTCATTTTTAATTAATAATTGTAATTATCTTTGTGTATTTTGTGAATTCCTTGGACAAATATGTGTTCGGTACAGGATTCTTTGGACGAGCAGGCGTCACAGGGATCGTTTGTCCCCCATGGACGTCAGGATATCCTGACTGCTGCCATTGGGCGACCAGAGCACCCTGGCCGTGTTCGTGCTGTTGGAGCCGGTGTCACCATAAAGCAATACTTTGGATCAGCTTCACGAACATCCCGCAGTTCTTCCTCCATGCCTCTTGAAGACCTAGAACAGCTGACCCAACAAATCAGAGACCAACTGGAGGAGTCAATCACAGAAAAAGTGACTCGAAAGATGATTGAATCCTTCAGCCAGATGCAGTCGCAGTTTCAGTCTCGGATGCAATCACAGGGAATTGCACTACCTCCAGAGCCAGAGGTTGGTCCCTCAGGTCCTCGTGTCAGTACAAAGGAGAGTTGTGTTGCTCCCTCAGGGAACAATCCAGGGATGGGTGACTCAGACAAATGCGGCCTATATATTGAAGAAAATCCTTCCCGCTTGGTTGCCCTAGGAAGACTTTACGAGGGATCCACAACAGTTCACAACATCCCGTTGTTGCATGGCCAAGTCAAGGTTGGTGTTGAGGAGGTTAAAGATACAGAGGCTCTCGTTCCTGTACCCACTGCTGAGGTTACCTTAGTGGGGCAGGCACTTAACACTTTCCTTGCTTGGCCAACACATCTTGTGAAGCGTTTATCAGAACAGGTATTTTACTCTGATTATATGTTTATTTTTTTCAATTAATTTGTTCACTGTAATCAAAACTTGCTAATTAACTATGTTTTATCAATAGGCAGCTGTGTCTCCAGCAAAACCTCCAGAAAGCCCGGATGAAGAGGTCGATGATCCCCTGTACCTGATGACATTGACCATCCCACAACTGTTTTTGAAGCCGCTCCAGGTTATGTGGGATGCTACCATATTCGGGGTGTTTAATCAAAACTTCCCGTTGTATATAAAGCACGAAGATCTCTCTGAAATTGCACATGGTGGTCAATGTCTCAGCATATCAGTTATACAGTTGTGGATTCTGTAAGTCATTTTAGATTACTATTAATTACCAAAGTAATTGTTTTAAATTCATACATAATTAACTTTGACTTAACAACACAGCCATCTGACTGAGACAAGTGTGCGAGCGGGGAATTCTGATGTGTATGGATTCCTCGAGCCACAGTCCATTCAGAGATCTGGACAATCACAATTTGAATCCGAAAGTTACATCAAGAGTTGGATACAGAGTTCAAAACGAGATGTTTACCTTGGAGCCTATCTGAATAGGTAAGTCAAACACAATAATTGAATTTAAATAATCTATACTACTACAATAAACTATATTCGTCTCTACTGCAGTGGACACTGGCAAATGGTCGTCATTCTACCTAAGGAAAACCTAGTTGTCTGGTTTTGTTCTTTGCATAACAGGCCAGACAACTACCTTAAGGGAATAATTAACAGGTCAGTATTGTTTTCAATACATTTTCATTGGCATAACTCAACAACATCAATATTTTAATGTTCCTTATATTCAACACTAGTGCTTTGAAAGGACTTGATGATACTCCACAACTGAAATCCAAGGCTGTTGCTAGGTGGATTGTTGTTAAGGTACGTGATTTAAATAAAAGTTCTACTTATATATATTTTATGTGTGTGTACACTAATTGTAGTTAACGTTTAATTAATATCCAAATTTCATTATGTATTTAGTGTAATAGACAAAAAGGAATCACTGAATGTGGCTACTACGTGATGCACTGGATGTCCACCATAATCTTAGGATCTTTCAGGAATAATTGGGAGACGGTAATTGTTTATTACAAACAAATTTGGTTTTTTTATAATTGTTATTACATTATTAATTTATTTTTTTATTTCATCATGCAGTATTTTAATGAAGTTAGACCATTGGAAGCAGAGAGATTTAAGGCACTTCGCATACAGTGGGCACAATATTATCTAAAAGTTAGAAATCAAACATAGGATGTTAGGCAACTATGTAACTTTAGGTTAATAAATTAGTTTACGTACTTTGCATTATATTTTTTACAATTGTTGTTTCATCTTAACATTGAACAACCTTTGTTGATAGCTAGTTTTTTGCTAAAATCTATTTGAAAACTGAATGCAAATGATATATGTTGTGTGCTGTGTGGTCTGATTTTAAATTTACAGGTTAAATTTTGGTTTTTTGTAAAAACAAAGACATTATATAAAAAAAATTCCTGAAAACAACATCGGTTTTTTATAAAAACCGATGTTAACTGTCAATAGCAACACATTCGTTAACATCGGTTTTTTAAAAAAACCGATGTTAACTGTCAACAATAACACATTCGTTAACATCGGTTTTCTGTAAAAAACCGATGTTAAAATTCAATAATAACACATTCGTTAACATCGGTTTTTATAAAAAACCGATGTTAACGTGGGTTAACATCGGTTTTTTGAAAAAACCGATGTTAACTATCAATAGTAACACATCCGTTAACATCAGTTTTTTGAAAAAACCGATGTTAACCCACGTTAACATCGGTTTTCATAAAAACCGATGTTATAAAAACCGATGTTAATTGTCAATAATAACACATTCGTTAACATCGGTTTTTTATAAAAACCGATGTTAACTGTCAACAGTAACACATTCGTTAACATCGGTTTTTATAAAAAACCGATGTTAACGAACGTTAACAACGTTAACATCGGTTTTCTGTAAAAAACCGATGTTAACTGTCAACAGTAACACATTCGTTAACATCGGTTTTTTGTAAAAACCGATGTTAACTTTCAATATTAATATACATTTTCTGGGTGTAATTCATATTAGCAACATCGGTTATTTATATAACCGATGTTGGTAATTTTACTTTAACATCGGTTTTTGAAAAACCGATGTTAACGATAATATTATCAACGTCGGTACTTTCAACATCGGTTGAAAAACCGATGTTGAAAGTCATATATAACCGATGTAGAAAGCATATTTTCTAATAGTGAGTTGTCAAACAACACCAAAAGGCATGCTTTGTTGTGGCAGACCTACTGTAATGCTAAGGAAGTGGTTCCCTCTTAAAGTGTTCTACATGAAAGTAAACAAGAGTGGTTTTCAAGCATGAAGAAATACATGTATTTAATGCAAGCATTAAATATTCCAATGACCACAAACATCATAGCAACCTTAAGAGAATAATTAGTTTAGAAACAACAAATACTTAAAGATGAAGGCCTATAAATACTAGAAGCTTTGAAGACATGGGACATAAACCTACACGCTATCATTCAAATTGTTTTTGCGAAAAGCATTCTTTACATTCTTGAAAAGCTCTCAAAACACCTTAAACACCTTGAGAGAAAAGACTAAGTACTTATATTTCATATCTGTCTGTAAAACAATTAAGATTTAGTCAATGTGCAAACAAACTACAAATCTTTTTATTTGTTTAGAGCCATTTGTGACTTGGTAGGGTAAAGAATACTGGGTTGTGTCAAGCTTGGTATAGAGCTAAAAGCGATAGTGACTAATACTTGCAACTTGTTGAAGATAGTGGAACTTGATGATTTGTCAAGAATTAGACGTAATCTCAATGGTAGAAATGAACCAGTATAAATCTATGTGTCTTATATGCTTTCATTTCTCTTATGTTTTAAATTGACCTAGAGTTTGAATTTGATTTTGTCTTGGAAACTCTTTTAGTTTTGCAAAGTCTGTTTCCATCGTCTAAACTTGTTTTTGAGAAAATTTGCTATCTATCTTACTAAGTCTTATTTAAGACAATAACTTTGTTTTCACAAAAAATATTTTAAAAATTTATCAAATCACAAATCAACCTCCCTTCTTGTTATATTTGTTTTTACACTTTTCAAATACCAAGGAGAAAAAGTGAAGAAAAGATTTATCAAGGATTTAAAACAAAACTCGAGTATATATCAAAAATCATAAACATATTTTAGTCTAAAAATTTTAGTGAATAACACATAAAATTGGTGGTGAATGAAATTGGCACTGGAAAAAAATGTGTGATAAAAAGAAAGATTATAGCACGTACATAAAGGGAGCGTTAAGAAGGTAGTTGGATAGTGGGTAGTAAGGAAGGTATATGTGTATTTTTACTCACTAAGAGGATTCATGTCTCATGGAAATAAATATTTCCTACCCCTTTTGTTGGGATTAAATATTGACTAAAGGTGGGATTATTGTTTACCCAAATATAAAATATACTTAAGATTAATTATTTTATTACTTCTTAATAAACATGAGATAATTTTTTTCCTTCATATATTCCCCGGACTAAAAAAAATTTACCCGTGAAACAAATGCCTCCTAAGTTTTTACTAAGATAAGCAAAAGTAGTTTATTGATAACGATGTATCATAAGTTATTTTTATAAGCTAGCTCGTCCAAACATTTATACTAATGTTGTCTTAATATAAGTCTAAATAAGATTGAACTAAGCATGTATGTTTGATTATTTAGTTTCACAAATGTACATTTGAGAAAATTACTTCATCGTTATTGCTAGGTTAATTAATTGTACATTTTATCATTCAATTATTATTATTTCAATTTTCATGTATTTTACCACAAAATTTTATTTTTCACAAATTTTATTATTCAAATTTTTAACTTTTACACATTTCATCATCATGTTGATATCAAAACAATATTGTTTCTCAAAAAAATTGAACTTTTTTTAGTGACATGTCAACATCGTTAAAATGTGCAAAGATTGAAAACTTAAATGATAGAATTTGCAAAAATAAAACTTGGGTGAAAAAATTTACAAAATAATAAAATTAGGCCTTATTGTCATCTAAATAATTAACCGGTGGCCGATCGCT